>NC_068939.1:37933799-38292646 GCF_016801865.2 Culex pipiens pallens | reverse complement strand
TTTTTGAAGCAAAGTTTTTATAAGTATTTTTAGTTTTTTAAGTATTTTTCAAATTTTAAGTATTTAAAGTATTTTAAGTGTTTTAAGTATTTTAAGTATTTTAAGTATTTTAAGTATTTTAAGTATTTTAAGTATTTTAAGTATTTTAAGTATTTTAAGTATTTTAAGTATTTTAAGTATTTTAAGTATTTTAAGTATTTTAAGTATTTTAAGTATTTTAAGTATTTTAAGTATTTTAAGTATTTTAAGTATTTTAAGTATTTTAAGTATTTTAAGTATTTTAAGTATTTTAAGTATTTTAAGTATTTTAAGTATTTTAAGTATTTTAAGTATTTTATGTATTTTAAGTATTTTAAGTATTTTAAGTATTTTAAGTATTTTAAGTATTTTAAGTATTTTAAGTATTTTAAGTATTTTAAGTATTTTAAGTATTTTAATTATTTTAAGTATTTTAAGTATTTTAAGTATTTTAAGTATTTTAAATATTTTAAGTATTTTAAGTATTTTAAGTATTTTAAGTATTTTAAGTATTTTAAGTATTTTAAGTATTTTAAGTATTTTAAGTATTTTAAGTATTTTAAGTATATTAAGTATTTTAAGTATTTTAAGTATTTTAAGTATTTTAAGTATTTTAAGTATTTTAAGTATTTTAAGTATTTTAAGTATTTTAAGTATTTTAAGTATTTTAAGTATTTTAAGTATTTTAAGTATTTTAAGTATTTTAAGTATTTTAAGTATTTTAAGTATTTTAAGCATTTTAAGTATTTTAAGTATTTTAAGTATTTTAAGTATTTTAAGTATTTTAAGTATTTTAAGTATTTTAAGTATTTTAAGTATTTTAAGTATTTTAAGTATTTTAAGTATTTTAAGTATTTTAAGTATTTTAAGTATTTAAGTATTTTAAGTATTTTAAGTATTTTAAGTATTTTAAGTATTTTAAGTATTTTAAGTATTTTAAATATTTTAAGTATTTTAAGTATTTTAAGTATTTTAAGTATTTTAAGTATTTCAAGTATTTTAAGTATTTTAAGTATTTTAAGTATTTTAAGTATTTTAAGTATTTTAAGTATTTTAAGTATTTTAAGTATTTTAAGTATTTTAAGTATTTTAAGTATTTTAAGTATTTTAAGTATTTTAAGTATTTTAAGTATTTTAAGTATTTTAAGTATTTTAAGTATTTTAAGTATTTTAAGTATTTTAAGTATTTTAAGTATTTTAAGTATTTTAAGTTTTTTAAGTATTTTAAGTATTTTAAGTATTTTAAGTATTTTAAGTATTTTAAGTATTTTAAGTATTTTAAGTATTTTAAGTATTTTAAGTATTTTAAGTATTTTAAGTATTTTAAGTATTTTAAGTATTTTATGTATTTTAAGTATTTTAAGTATTTTAAGTATTTTAAGTATTTTATGTATTTTATGTATTTTAAGTATTTGAAGTATTTTAAGTATTTTAAGTATGTTAAGTATTTTTTGTATTTTAAGTATTTGAAGTATTTTATGTATTTTAAGTATTTTAAGTATTTTAAGTATTTTAAGTATTTTAAGTATTCGAAGTATTTTTGAGTATTTTAAGTATTTTAAGTATTTTAAGTATTTTAAGCATTTTAAGTATTTTAAGTCTTTTAAGTCTTTTAAGTATTTTAAGTTTTTTATGTATTCTAAGCATGTTAAGTATTTTAAGTATTTTTATTTTTTTTTGTATTTTTAGAATTTTATGTTCTTTTAAGTGTTTATTTTATGTATTATTAATATTTTAAGAATTATTTAAGTATTTTCATAGTATTTTAAGTATTTTAAGTAATTTATGAATTTTTTGTACTTTTTGTATTTTATGTATTTAAAGTATTTTATGTATTTTAAGTACTTTAAGTATTTGAAGTATTTGAAGTAGCTGAAGTATTTAAAGTTTTTGAAGTATTTGAAGTATTTGAAGTATTTCAAGTATTTGAAATATTTTAGGTAGTTAGTTGTCTTTATTTAACAAGCCTTTCAGCCATAAACACTGGTTCGGTTGGGTTAAAATATTTGAAGTTTTTGAATTATTTGAAATATTTGAAGTATTCGAATTATATGAAATTTTTAAGCAACTTAAGTATTTTATGTATTAAATGTATTTATAGTTTTAAAGGATTTTAAGTATTTTAAATATTTTAAGTTTTTTAGTATATTAAGTACACATTTTGTTCTGAAAACTATTTTAAATTTTGCTTTTTGAAATTGACTATGATTAACTTTTTTCCAATTTGATCTTTACGGAGAAAAATAAAATTATGAAAGTATCGAAGTGAATATTTTTATCGACAACATCAATTTTTTGGCATTTCACAGTGTTTCTCAAATTTCCTTTTTGCAGATAACGTACCTAAACTAAATTTTTTTTTAATCAAAGCAAATGTTCATCTACAAAATTAAAATGTTTTTTTAGTATCCTGATAGTAATTATAAATTGCTATCTGAAATATAGTTTTAAAAGTAAAATAAGAAACAGTTGTTTTTTTAGGAAAAGTATGATTATGATTTCAGTTGTTAACTTTTTAGTCGATAATTAAAGAAATTGTGAATTGAATTTTGTAAATGACTTTTTTTGACTCACTGATTTTATTTCAAATTCTCAACATGGCTTTCTACAACAGCGTGAGATATTGCCATTTCGGTGAATAAACAAACCGGCCTTGTCTAATGGGCAATAATTTACGCCAGAAGCCATCAGCACTTTTCGGGTTGTTTTTGAAAACAGATACACACACACAAAATACCAATCATCAAACTAGCCACCAAAAGAGCCATCGATTAGCGCACCTTATTTACGACATTCCATCAGCAGGAAGCAAGGCTTTTTCGTTTGAACTTTTGCTTCTCGAAACCCAAGAAGGGGTCATAAATTGAAAGTCTTAATTAATAAAATATCGATTAATGCGGCGGTGGTCGGTCCCGGGTCGGCACGAGAGTTTAAACGTCCATTAGCCGAACCGACTACCAACCTTTGCTTTCTTGGTGTGTTTTTTTAAATGTTGATTTTGGTTGTTGTTGTTTTTTTGGGGGGGATTTTGCGCCACATGATTTGAATAACAGCAGAGCGCGCACGGGGTCCAAGGACCACACACGGTGTGGCGAATCTTGACAGAGACAAACCTGCCATAGATAGGGACCCCTGGCTGAGGGAAGCTGAAAAATGTCGGAGCCTTTTGCGGAGCGTTTCTTTTTTTTCGGGGGTGATACTGTCACGACTTTCCGCGAGGGGGTTCGCTACTTTCGTAAATTTATATTTCGTGCAGGTTAAATTATTGTCCAAACTGCCCCGGTGACGGGCCGCGGCACTGCTTTTCTCGAACTGTGGTAAGCTTATTATCTTGGCACTTTCTTGCCGGGTCCTTAAGGGCATGAACGGAGCAAGAATTGGCGAATTTTAGGGGGAAAATTGGCGGGAGACTTCAACGGGCTGAAGTTACGAACCCGCAAATTTCAGATTAAAATGGGTCATTGTAGAAAATTATCATAGCAATTTAACATTAAATCTTGACAAGAGACTTCATCAGCTTGAAGATACGAACTCGTTAAGTTTAAGTTGTAAATGGGGCATTTATTATAAGTTTGTTGAATTCAAACTTTTGTTTAAAAAAATGTTTAAATTTCCTCCGCGGGAAGCGAATGTCATCCAGAAAAAGGGCACCCAAAAACAAGAAAGGACTGCGAGCGCGCGTGAAATTTATTCGTCCGATACCGCGGCCAAAGTGAACGATTGAGCAAAGCAGGATTATATCAGTGCACTCTCCGCGCTGGGGCCACGTCAGCCAGCAGGAATAAAAAGGATATAAAAATAATTCGAAATTTAAGACAGTCTCTATCTCTGAAGCGCGCGCGCGCAGGTGCACGTGACCAACGTGATGTTGAGCACGCAGAGCGTACCCTTCGAGCTGCTGCATAGTATGTACTTAGCGTAATCACTCCGCGGCCAAATTCCACGATCTTGGACGGGGGAAAAAAAGAGCCCTTCGCAATTACGGGCCAAACAATAAATCACGCTCGGGTGAGATAAATTTAAAATTAACGAAATCGTTAATGGTCAACTCGGTTTCTGAACTGAAAGTGGAAAGTTTATTTTTTTTTCGAGACTCTTATCAAAAGGATTAAGCTTTTGGCGTTTTGATAAATTGTGGTGCCCAAAAATTGAAAGTGCCAGTCTGGTATGAGTTATTTATGACAAAAACAAAGCCCTTTGAAAATCTTCACTTTCAAATATTTTCGTTAAAAGCAAAAGTTTACCCACCTTTTCATCGACGGTAATGTGGATACTTAATTTCGAGTTTTCTTGCATCTGCTCATAATTTCGAAAAATTCTTCGTGTGCACGCCCTTGATCCATCGCTTATGATAATCAACCGATCTTATTTTGTTGTTGTGCTTCAATCAAACAAGTGCGGTATGGTGTGCAAAAGGATTTATAACAATGAGCTAATAAAACTTACCCTTCAGCAGCCCAGAGCATCTGCACGCAATATTTTCAGTGAACCATATAATGAGATTATGCTGCGGAATTCTTCGCGAAGATCTGAGTAAACGAGGAAAGGATGGCCGATGGTTAGTGTAAGGTTTGAATATGATTGAAGCTGATTAAAATCGGATAACGATTCGATATGCCGTTTAGAGGCGGGAAGATGGTCAACTGAGCAATTCTCCGAGAAATTTCAAAACATAAAATTTGTTTTTTTTGTTGGAATTTTCCCAGTTATATATTCAGAAACGGGCAGTCATGGGCACTAAAAATGAAAAATTGGAAATTATTCTTGAAAATCAACTTTTACACAAATGATTCTCACAAACAGTGATTTTTTACAAAATTGATGTTAAGTTCTTTTCGATAAGGAAATGTATGTTTCATCAGTTAGTAAAGTGAATTTTTGTTGGACGATTTTAATTTATCTCGAAACTATCTATTTTCAAAAAAAAATCATCACTTGATGGAAAAAAAATATGCTCGTTTTTCTCTGTTGTTGAAATGATCATTTTTTGTTCCCCTTAAACATGAATTAGCATTAAAAAAATAAATAAAAAAAGTGCTTAAATTCTATTAAGATTGTGTTTTTTTCAGAATAGCATAAATCAGTACCTAAACCATTGCCAAAGACATCTAATCGATCAGGAAATTCCTTCCCGTGATACAGATTTAAGAATATTTACATATCATATTTGTATGGACAGCTGATATTCTAGAAAATAACACAAGGCAAAACTTGGAGTCTAAGAGTCACAGCTTTATTAAATCATTTTTTTTTTTGTAAAAATACACTAATTAAAAAAAAATATTGCCAATTTTTGTTACGGCCTGAATTTCTAGAATCATGGTGATAATGGTTGGTTCTTGTAACTTCGGGGTCACTCATCAATCAAGGTTAAAATAACATACCAACGATTCAACCCTTGAATAAAAATGTTTTTTAACATGCATTTTCGACCAGCCCAGTTGTTGCGCAATTGTTCGATTTCGTAAGAAAATTGTTTTTGCCTTCCTCACTGAGGTAAGGCTATAATCCTGATCTAAAAATGAACTTCGTATAAAAACGTCGTAGACCCACCTTCATGTATACATATCGACTCAGAATCGAAAACTGAACAAATGTCTGTGTGTATGTGTGTGTGTATGTGTGTGTATGTGTGTGTGTATGTATGTATGTGACCAACAAACTAGCTCATGTTTCTCGGCACTGGCTGAACCGATTTGACCCGAACTTGTTGCATTCGACTTGGTTTAGGGTCCCATAGATCGAGTTTTATACAGATTGAAGTTTCGATAAGTAGTTCAAAAGTTATGTATAAAAATGTGTTTTCACATATATTTGGATCTCACTTAACTGTATGTAAACTATGTCCGGGTCCATCATCCGACCCATCGTTGGTTAGGTTATCAAAAGACCTTTCCAACGAGTCCATAACATTGAAGATCTGGCAACCCTGTCTCGAGATATGGCCACTTAAGTGATATTGATGTACTTTTTTGAAGCCGGATCTCACTTAAATGTATGTGTACTATGTCCGGATCCACCATCCGACCCATCGTTGGTTAGGTTATCAAAAGACCTTTCCAACGAGTGCAAAACATTGAAGATCTGGCAACCCTGTCTCGAGATATGGCCACTTAAGTGATATTGATGTACTTTTTTGAAGCCGGATCTCACTTAAATGTATGTGTACTATGTCCGGATCCATCATCCGACCCATCGTTGGTTAGGTTATCAAAAGACCTTTCTAACGAATCCATAACATTGAAGATCTGGCAACCCTGTCTCGAGATATGGCCACTTAAGTGATATTGATGTACTTTTTTGAAGCCGGATCTCACTTAAATGTATGTGTACTATGTCCGGATCCACCATCTGACCCATTGTTGGTTAGGTTATCAAAAGCCCCTTCCAACGAGTGCAAAACATTGAAGATCTGGCAACCCTGTCTCGAGATATGGCCACTTAAGTGATATTGATGTACTTTTTTGAAGCCGGATCTCACTTAAATGTATGTAAACTATGTCCGGATCCATCATCCGACCCATCGTTGGTTAGGTTATCAAAAGACCTTTCTAACGAATCCATAACATTGAAGATCTGGCAACCCTGTCTCGAGATATGGCCACTTAAGTGATATTGATGTACTTTTTTGAAGCCGGATCTCACTTAAATGTATGTGTACTATGTCCGGATCCACCATCTGACCCATTGTTGGTTAGGTTATCAAAAGCCCCTTCCAACGAGTGCAAAACATTGAAGATCTGGCAACCCTGTCTCGAGATATGGCCACTTAAGTGATATTGATGTACTTTTTTGAAGCCGGATCTCACTTAAATGTATGTAAACTATGTCCGGATCCATCATCCGACCCATCGTTGGTTAGGTTATCAAAAGACCTTTCTAACGAGTCCAAAACATTGAAGATCTGGCAACCCTGTCTCGAGATATGGCCACTTAAGTGATATTGATGTACTTTTTTGAAGCCGGATCTCACTTAAATGTATGTGTACTATGTCCGGATCCACCATCCGACCCATTGTTGGTTAGGTTATCAAAAGACCTTTCTAACGAGTGCAAAACATTGAAGATCTGGCAACCCTGTCTCGAGATATGGCCACTTAAGTGATATTGATGTACTTTTTTGAAGCCGGATCTCACTTAAATGTATGTAAACTATGTCCGGATCCATCATCCGACCCATCGTTGGTTAGGTTATCAAAAGACCTTTCTAACGAGTCCAAAACATTGAAGATCTGGCAACCCTGTCTCGAGATATGGCCACTTAAGTGATATTGATGTACTTTTTTTGAAGCCGGATCTCACTTAAATGTATGTAAACTATGTCTGGATCCATCATCCGACCCATCGTTGGTTAGGTTATCAAAAGACCTTGTCACCAGCTAACCAATATGAAGCATGAATACTGTACAACAAAAGAATTACCAACTCACCAGAATTGCGCTGCTCCTTATCCACAGCCCCACGTTGGGCGCCATTTTGTCACCAGCTAACCAATATGAAGCATGAATACTGTACAACAAAAGAATTACCAACTCACCAGAATTGCGCTGCTCCTTATCCACAGCCCCGAGTTGGAGAGGTTCGCGTTCGCTGGTTGAAGATCCTTCGTAATTCACCCCTTGTCATCGCCCAAAACCGAAAAAATTAGAAAATACAAATATTAATTACTGTTAGAACTCATCACGCCGCCTTGCGGCAATTTTATTTAAGAAATGGGAAAAATTCAGCGCTTTTGTAATCAAATATATTCAACTTTTTGGATGATCATCGTGAAAATGGGGCAATATGCCAAAAACCGGCCAAAAAAAGAAGGCGAATGCGCCGGCCAAAACTAAATCTAAGGATTAATGGTTAAATCTAAGGTGTGTGAGTGTCAGAGTAGTGTGAAAGTGTATCCCACGAAGGTGTACGCCGCCTTTGTGCCACTTCCGGCACCCATGGCAACCCAGCTTCAACGGCAGCCGGGAATCCTCGGCATCCCAGCGTCCACGGCAGCCTGGCAACCGCGTCAGCCCGGCCTTCGATCGGCCTCGAGGGCGCTCGCGTGCCAACCGGCGTCTCCAGTTCGGCGGACATCCGTTCCGGCGACGTCCATCAGAAGTTTGTTAGTGCAGGACCATTGTATGGTGGGAATAATACAAGAAGAAAGAAGAAGGGCCTGCACCAGGTCCAAGAAAAACACCCTTAGTATCACACAATGCACACTTTGACCCTCAAATCCACCATTTTGCTCGACTCTTACCGATCTCTTTACCCGATCAGGGTTTACAGCATCCTCACACGCGGCCCAGCCATTTTGTAGACGTAGACGGGCTGTGTGGTGTACGGCTCCGGCCCTCACTTGACCTCGCTCTAAACGCACGGAATAAGAACCATTTTAGTCATTTTCACTAAGCTTTGATTGCTCTATCAGACCTGCTCGCAACTGCGCTTCTTGGGTTAACGCGTCACTAGATCCCGGAAATCAGCCTTTGTGCTGCGTCCTGGAGAAATATTCTTGTTAGAACAAACCACTAGTACAGCGGGATCACCAGCTTACGTTGGTCAGGCGCAATTAATGATGAAATTTCACAAAATTACTTCTGTAGCACTTTGGTGTTGAACACTTTTGTTTTTACGCTCGTACGGTATCGCCTGCTTGATAATTAACCAACCACTGATAGTGGTCGCAGATTGGGTCAAGAGTTTTATCAGGTCTGACGGTCAAGTCTTGGTGACCCTTCGTGCTGATCGTTTTGAGAGCGTGAGCGGAATTCGGTGCCATAAAGAGAAATGGTAGATCGGCCACAGGGTTCCTCCTCGCGATCGGTTGTAAGTGGTGATATTTGGTACAATTGATATGGTCAAGATTATGTGCAGTTCCCCTTGGTTGGTCAGGGAAGAGATAATAAAATTATCTCACGCGTGGTGTTGAAAGTCACGGGTGTAGTAGTAATCTTCAGGTTAAGAAGATCGATCGCGCGTTTGGCCAGCGCGAACGATCTGATCTGGAACTGTTTTGTATTGTTGTGCTGTTGTTTGAGAGTACTGAATACAATAGCCTACGGCGTGTATTTGTTAATCCGCTCGATTAGGGGAAGATGAGGTAGCGACCGACGATTGTCAAACCTGAACAAGTCAAGGATGAGGTCAGGTCACAACCTTTCCAACGAGTCCAAAACATTGAAGATCTGGCAACCCTGTCTCGAGATATGGCCACTTAAGTGATATTGATGTACTTTTTTGATGCCGGATCTCACTTAAATGTATGTAAACTATGTCCGGATCCACCATCCGACCCATTGTTGGTTAGGTTATCAAAAGACCTTTCCAACGAGTGCAAAACATTGAAGATCTGGGAACCCTGTCTCGAGATATGGCCACTTAAGTAATATCGATGTACTTTTTGGAAGCCGGATCTAAAAAATAGATGCCATTGTTGTGAGGAAGGCTCCAACCACATAGGTGGATTAAGTTAGTTTTTCGTGAAAAAATCAAATGATAAGAATTGAAATAACAACCGATGGTTTCAACAAGCATGAGCATGAGCATGAGCATGAGCAAGAGCATGAGCATGAGCATGAGCATGAGCATGAGCATGTGCATGAGCATGAGCATGAGCATGAGCATGAGCATGAGCCTGAGCATGAGCATGAGCATGAGCATGAGCATGAGCATGAGCATGAGCATGAGCATGAGCATGAGCATGAGCATGAGCATGAGCATGAGCATGAGCATGAGCATGAGCATGAGCATGAGCATGAGCATGAGCATGAGCATGAGCATGAGCATGAGCATGAGCATGAGCATGAGCATGAGCATGAGCATGAGCATGAGCATGAGCATGAGCATGAGCATGAGCATGAGCATGAGCATGAGCATGAGCATGAGCATGAGCATGAGCATGAGCATGAGCATGAGCATGAGCATGAGCATGAGCATGAGCATGAGCTTGAGCATATACTGAGCTCCCTACTCCACATACACAAAAATGGCTTTGATAAGCCTAGGACAACATATCTACAAAAATTCATTGAAATCTTCTAAGCTGGAATTGCTCAGAAGAAAATTATAGTTTTTGACAAAACGTTGAGAAAAAAAATATTTTTTTTTGTTCAATATTTAGCAAAACCGTTTTCTGCCAGCATTGAAAAAAGCCAAATTTGGACAAATGCAAATTCCAAAATATCCGTAACCTGTAATAACTCCTAACCATTGTTTGCACCACAAACCTTCAATCTTTACCCACTTTACGCACGGTAAAGTGCAAAGGCTCTTCAAGTACCGCCGCGTGGCCATTAACCACACGCCCCCTCCAGGGATTGTAATGGGAGTTGAAGGACCACTGAACTTCAAAAAAAAAAAAAAACAAGACGAGACTGTTTAACCAGGTCTAAACTTCGTCCACGACTTTGCGCGCCTTCCAATTTTGGTGCTCGCTGATGATCCCCAGGACATTTGCCTGTTAAAAAGCCATGCATTATCGGCACTTATGCCGTTGAATTCGAGCTGGATTTTTTTTGTTGCAGTTGGACGAAAATTAGATTAAGACTTGGGCAGTTGGTGTACTGTGCAAAGGGGGAGATTTGTTTTTAAGTTTATTGTTCATTTGTAAAATTTGACTTTCTAACCATTTTTGTTTTGTTTATTTTTACTGAAAATCACAAAAAAAAACTTTGTATCATTTGGTTACAAACTCACACCACCATAATGATGGCGTAATCGATCAAAAAGCCTTCAAAAATCCACGATTTTTTTCTGCAACGCACCATAATTTCTGCAAGCCGCGTGGCTTGGTCACACAGTAAGTGGGCATTATCTCACGAGAGGGCGCAGATGTTTTTTTCGCGCGAACGTGGCCCGTGGCCACTGAATCTCGGACAGGTCGACCATCTTCCCACCGTCGATCGCCACGCTTTTGGGTCGTAAAAAAGTACCTCGGAGGAAAAAATAGCTTTCCGTCGAAAATCATGGAAAAACGTGGCTACGATTTTTTTTCGGGGAAATAAAAAGCTTGTTGGAGGGCTGCCTTTTACGACCGGAGGATCCAACGACGACGGTGTCTCCTGAAGCGAAGGTCCTGGCGAAATGGTTGGAGACGCACGGATGGACGTTTTTCTCTGAAATAAAACTATAAAACGGGGCATATTGCACCGGGCGAGGGGAAGCGTGCATTTTTGTACGGGAACAATAATAATTAAATCATATTGGGTCGGATGTTCTTGGAGAGACACGTTTCGTTTCGACGCGGAGAGGTAGAAAGTTCTTTGGAGGCAATTAGGGAGCCGTTTTCTACCTCGCTCCGAGGAGCGCGTGTTTGACGCGGAGTGAAGTCATTTTTATGAGTAAGGCACTTCTTTCAGTCACAATTTTAGGTGCCAGAATGAACAGTTTTCAAGATATTTCGTCTCTAAGCAAACAAATAGATTTGATATTTAATTTCATTTAATTTATTTTATTTCATTTATTTCTTTGTTTAAGCACTACTTGTTTGGAGTTACTATCCTAAGCTGAGATGTGGACTACCTTTCAACAGCTGATTAATTCAAAGTTGGGAACAGAGTTTGCGGGTGCCTAATGAATCGAGTAAATCAACTGAAGGAAAAAAGGTTACAAAATAACCTTCGAAATAGCTAATAGGTAGGGGATAGTTAGAGGAATGAAGATAGATTTTATATAAGTTGTTGAAAATCCGTTCCAGTTTATAGTAAGAAGTATAGTAAGAAGAAAAATAAATGCATGCAATCGCAATTTGGTTATATGGAACCAAAAAAGGTTCGCTGTTTTTGTACAAACTATTCGTTCTAATTTAATTATTTTGTTTGCCTGTTAACTTTGTTGAAAAAAGGTAAAACTCGAGCTGAAATAATCCTGTTTTTGAAACTTGTTGCAATTCCGTCTTGAAAATACCAAATTTTCCGGTCATTCTATAATGATGAAATTTTACTTATCATCACTAAAATCAACAATGATAAAATAGTAGTGTATAAAAAATGTTGCAAAAATAGCAGATTATGCAACAAGTTGCAAAAAGAAATTTTTTTCAGAACGAGGCGACCATTAATCCAACGAGGTTCACCGAGTTGGATAAATACGACTAGTGCTGAAAAAATCAAGTTTTGCAACGAGTTCCATACAACATTTTTTGCAATTCCAAAAAACACACACTGAGTGAAATTTTATGTCAAATTTTCATTTTTTTGTCAATAAATCGTTCAAATCAAAAAAAATGTTGAAAAGTGTTACTTTTCGAAACAAGTGCTGAAAAATTCAACTTTTCAGCACCCATTTGAGTGCTGAAAAGTAGAACTTTTCAGCATTTATTTTTAAAAGTGTTGCTATTCGATTCTGTTATTTTTGGTACAGAAAAGTAGGCTATTTCGTCGTTCAAGAATGACAGGAAAAGTAAGTAGGGGAACTATACCCTTTCTCAGCCTATTTCTATTATCGGCCTATCAGCACTTTGATCATGAATTACAGCTTTCATAAAGTGTTTTTGACGGTTCCAAAGCAATAAATAGCTCAAACAAAAGTGAGCAAGCAACTCTCCATTGTTGATACATCTGAAAATGTTGATTTTATAGCGGAAAACGGCAAAAGTGATGAGAATTGGTCGAACGGCTTAGAGTGATTAAAATGGGCATATTTCCCCTAGTTTCACGACGGAATTGCAAACAAAAAAAATGTTTCAGCATGAACATGAATCACATTTTGCAAAAGCTGCTTACATTTTTTTTGGCAATTCCAAAAAACGCGTTTTTGTGTTAAGTAAATTCACAGATCAAAACAAAAAATAATAATTTAAAATGTACTTTTCACTACTAGTGCTGAAAAGTTCAACTTTATGGTAAACAATAAGACCGACACTAAAACGGGGAAACAAAAGTTTCACTGAAAAATTGTATTCAAAAATGTCTTCATAATTGCAGAAAATGTTATTTCCAATTCACTCTAAAGTTAGACTTTATCAGCTTTTATGTATTTACTCGTGTTCGAATACATTAAATACTAATTCATTAACTAGTATAACTTAAGTTCTAGATACAAATGAGAAATAGAAAATTAATAGCATTAAAAATGGCAATTATTCGGGAATTGTAACTTCAAAGCTGTGAAATTTAATTTTTTTAAATTTTATTTTTTCTCATAATGTGTTCCGCTATATTTGGCTTGTTTTAACAATATGGCCATGCAAATTTTATATTATGTCCGGGGGAGGAGAAGGGGGGCTTCTCTTCAAATATTCCCCAAAAATAAAAGGGCAAAAAATGTTGTAGAAAGAGCGACTCCGTGACAAATCAGAAATATTTTGAAAACTTTTAAATCAAGACTAACATTTTAAAAGGGCCAAACATTGGAAATTATGCCCATTTAAAATGCTAGTCTTGATTTAAAAAATTTCTAAATATTTTTTTTCGAAAAGATCGGAAAATTTCACGTATTAACATTAACATTGAAAATCGGACCATTAGTTGCTGAGATATGGTCACTAGAAAATGATGGGTTGTTTTGATGAGACTTAGAAAACTTCAATTTTCGTGCTTCTTTTTCTTAAAGCGGCTCTATCTCAGCAACCCGAGGTCCAATCTTCAATGTCTCTAGGACAACTTTTCAAAAAAAAATATTTTTGAAATGGTCACTCATGGTCACTATTTTTAAAAATTGAAAAACTTCAAATATTTCGTTAAAATCAAACTTTCAGTGGCTATATCTTGAAAACGGAGCGCTTTATCAAAAAATCTGTAAAGTACTTTTCGATTGCAAATTCAATTTAGCATAAAAAAATAATGTCAAACTTGTTTTTGCATGAAACTTCGATTTTTTCCAAAAATCACTATTTTTTCAAAAATTTATTACTCGGCAGCAGATTTTTCGACCATGTTTCTCTATGGCTCAAAAATTGCGGATTTTTGTCCCCTAAAACATATCAAAAAATTTCGAAAATCAAAAAATACGTATTTTGGTAAATTGAGTTTTAGTGAAAAAAAAGTTTTTTTTTCCGTGTACCTATTTTTTTCTCAAAAGTCCTCAACAATACCTACAACTTTGCAGAAGACACCAAATTGATCAGAAAATTCACTCAAAAGTTACAGCTGTTTGAATATTTACATACCATTTTTGTATGGACGGCAGCCAAAATTGTATTGAGACTTGTATGGGTGAACCAATGTCGCAAAATAGCTTATTTGGTCATTGAGAAGGCCCCCACAAAGTTTAAGTTAAATAAAAAAAAAATACAAATAAAATCCATTTCCGGTTTTGGTAGAGAATTGTTCATATCAGAAAATAAAAATAGTATTTTTTTGCCAAGCAAGTTTTAGTGACAAAAAGTTAAATTAAAAATACCAAATTTTTTAACTGTTATCATTTTTTTTTCACTGTAGTCCTTATCCATACCTACAACTTTCTCAAAGACACCAAATCGATCAAAAAAAAATCCTCCAGAAGATACATTTTTTGAATTTTCATACATCACTTTTGTATGGACAGTTGCCAAATTTGTATGAAAATTTATATGGGCAAACTAATGATGCAAAATGGCTTCTTTGGGCATACCAATGGCACCAAACAAGTTTCGGCCAGATTAAAAAATACAAAAAAAATCGAATGACCAAAATCTGAGAAAATTGCTCAGTTTTAATACATGACACCTTTGTCTTATTCAAAGTTGTTACATAAAATGTCTTTTGTTTACAGAAAGCCCGTCAAATTTTCAACAAGTTTGTTTCTGACCACTTTTTGATACGATATGAACAAAAATATTTTAATAACTCACGCCCTTCTTAAATGTCATTCTCTAGTGCAACTGGTTCCAATTAAAAAAAAAACGGTTTTAATAAGCTCAGGATAACATGTCTACAAAAGTTTTATAGATATCGGAGAGGATTGAGCAAAAACATGTTCAATTGACTGAAAACTCTTGCAAAAACATCGTTTAACGTAATTTTCTGTATTTTGAATCAAGTAAGGTAATTTAAATCTTCTTGCAAATTTTGAATGCGTGGATCAGAGATCGGAAAAGAGATAAACATTGAGAAATAATGTTTTCAGCATTCATTGATATTTTTTGAGTTTGTGTATTACCATGACTGTAGTTATTTTAAAAGAATTTTGTGATACTTTTTGCTTTAAAATTTTAAAAGTGGACTTCCCTCACTCTTTACTTTGGTCAACACAGACGGACAAAAACTTTGAATAACATTTGTAATTTACTTCAAAAATTCACTATATTTAGATCAAGAAAGCTAAAAACTGTTTATCAGATGGTCAAACGTAAAGACCTCATACGAAACATCTTTTCAATGTGTCTGAGAATTTATTTAATATTGTAAGTATTCTAAGGGTAAATTTCCTCTTTAAAGCTGAATATTTTAAAAGTCGATTTGAAGGTAAATATTGAAAGACTAATGTTTGACGTATGTGTATGAATGAATGAAAAAAATCAATTAAACCATTTTATTGTTGGCACTGGAATTATCAAAATGCTATTTATTTCTCTTTAAGAGCAATTCCAGCTCAAATCAGGAATTTTTCTGGTACTTTTGTACCCGACCCTCTCCGATTTCAATGAAAGTTTTTAGACATGTTATCCTAGGCCTATATAAGCCATTTTTGTGTATATGGAGCCAATAGTACTCGAAAATAACATTTGAGAAGGGCGTAAGGTATTTAAATATTTTTGTATTTTGCAATTTAAAAATTACTGTGTCTCGAAGCCATTGCGTCGTATCAAAAAGTGGTCCAAGACAAACTTGTAGGAAATTGGATGGGCTTTCTGAAAAAAAATACACTGAAACAAAAATACACGCCACTTCTATGAGATTTTTTGATTTTTAAGTCTAAAACTTAAATTTAAAGGTGTTGTCACGATTTTTTTTCGTTCAAAATTTTTGAGGAAATAGCCTAAGATGTTACCAAAAGACTGACGAAAAATGCAGGATGGTATGTCTCTCCTAAAAAAATACAAAAATCATTTACTAAAACTGTTTTTTTGAAAAGTGGTCTAAACGTCAAAATTAAAAAAAAAACCCACAGTAGGAATCGGTTCCCCAGACAATTTTACATAAAAGTCTCCATATTGACCATTGTCCTATGTCCAATCCTTGGGAAGATACAGCGGTTTTAAAAATAAAAATGATGAAAAAATGGGTTTTTTGGTGGTTTTTGGCAATTTCTATATGACAGACTTGGTTTTTCAGTCTCGGAAATATTATTACCGGAAAGCTCGTCCAATTTCCGTAAGCTAATTTATTATCCAGGTTTCTACCACACTGAAAAAAATATTCTCTTTTCAGTTATTAACAATATAATTAAGCTTATAACTGTAAGCCCTTACATCCAATTGAAATGCTGTCAAAGGCAAACTTATGGGAAATTGGACGAGCTTTCCGGTAAAAATATTTAAGAGACTGAAAAACCAAGTCTGTCATATAGAAATTGCAAAAAACCACCAAAAAACCCATTTTTTCATCATTTTTATTTTTAAAACCGCTGTATCTTCCCAAGGATTGGACATAGGACAATGGTCAATATGGAGACTTTTATGTAAAATTGTCTGGGGAACTGATTCCTACTATGGGTTTTTTTTTAAATTTTGACGTTTAGACCACTTTTCAAAAAAACAGTTTTAGAAAATGATTTTTTATTTTTTTAGGAGAGACATACCATCCTGCATTTTTCGTCAGTCTTTTGGTAACATCTTAGGCTATTCCCTCAAAAATTTTGAACGAAAAAAAAATCGTGACAACACCTTTAAATTTAAGATTTAGACTTAAAAATCAAAAAATCTCATAGAAGTGGCGTGTATTTTTGTTTCAGTGTATTTTTTTCAGAAAGCCCATCCAATTTCCTACAAGTTTGTCTTGGACCACTTTTTGATACGACGCAATGGCTTCGAGACACAGTAATTTTTAAATTGCAAAATTCAAAAATATGTAAATACCATACGCCCTTCTTAAATGTTATTTTCGAGTACTATTGGCTCCATATACACAAAAATGGCTTATATAGGCCTAGGATAACATGTCTAAAAACTTTCATTGAAATCGGAGAGGGTCGGGTACAAAAGTACCAGAAAAATTCCTGATTTGAGCTGGAATTGCTCTTAAATGATAATCATTATGATTTTTGAATTTTTTAACCTACTGATGTTTTTTGTTTGAATCTGAAACTGAAACGTTCAAATTTTCAGGACTTAGAAGCTCCTTAAAATAAAAAAAAATTGGAACTCAGTGCAAGCAAAACCAAAAGAGTATATTTTTCAATTGTGCTTGAAAATTAGTCCAATCTTTTGCTCAACATTAGCTGCAAGAAGAAAAAAAAATATTAGTTGACCCGCAGGTAAGGCATGGCTTATACTTTTTACGACTATTCTAAAAGTCACCTCCTGTCCATCTTTTAGAACGATCATAAAGTGTCTCAGATACAGCGCAATTGTGAGGAAAAATTGGTGCAATTTTTAAACTGCTTTTTTCAGACATTAGTAAGTTTTGCTGACGGACCTTTTTCTGAGCAATAAAAAGTGATCCCATTTGCAAATAACTTTACAAAACCTGCAAACATTGGAAGGTCACCTTATTGGGTCATTTTTACCGAATGGCCGTAAAAGCTGTTTAAAAACGCTCTAGTTTTTTTCCGTTGACAATGGGGAGTGACACGCGTTTTTTTTCTCTTTTTTTGGCAGGACCTTAAAAAGCCACACTTTGTGGGTGTGAGCTACTTAGTTGGGTTTTTTTATGACGGTTTTTTGACCACGAGCCAGTTTATTGTGTTGAAATTGGGTGATTTTTTTTCACAAAGAAAGTTATTACTTTTGAATCAAATTGAGTTTTTTCAAAGTGTTTGTTCTTTTTGAATTTAATTTTTTGTGTTCATGTAATGAAGATAATCGAAAATTTCATTTTCTATTCTGACCTTTACCGAACATTCCGCTTGGATCTTCTTCGGAAATTTCTTAAATTTTGCTAGGGAGCAATTTCAAGGCTGCTCAAAGAGTGTTACCCTTCAATGGTCAAATTGCAAAATTTATGCCTTTATTACTCCAAATTTCCAGCCACGTTTGACCAATGGTCAAGTCCGTCCAAGTTGTCACTCCTTCCTTCGACTTCCCTTTCGTCCAAAAAGGGTCCATTCCAAAGATATTCCCCTCCAATAAACGACCTCGTAAAAGTGCCAACTCTTCTCCCCCTTTTCCTCCGTTTGCCAATTTCTTGCCCATATTTGCCAATAACGAGCCCCGGACACTCACTGCTCGGAGGATGAGGTTCCAATGTTGGCAAAATAAAGGATTAGAATTAGGCTTAAGCCTTCGGGGCCTAAACAAGTCGTAAACTCATTTGGGCAGAACGCTCTCGGAGAGGTTCGGGGGATCGGGGTAAAAGTGATCTAATTTCGGGGGTCGTAAAGTTTAACACAACCAGCATTACCGGGGGAAGGTCGGGAAGGACGTTTTTCGCCAGCAGACGACGGAAAGAGTCAAATTTGCACTTTCAATTTGAGGGGTTAATTGCGAATGTTGGGAAAATGCAAGAAATGTGGCAAAAATCGTAAAAAAGAGTTTCGCCCGTCGTCAAAAGGGTTTCTTTTTTATTGGCACACTTTTTTCCCCTTTTTGCCCTCAACCGAGCTGTTTGTGTTGGTTGGTTTTCAGAGAGACCTATAATGGTGATGCCCCGAAAAAGGACATTCTGAGGGGGTATGAATGGCAAATTTATTGGCCATTTGAAAGCGATTGGCAAGCCAATTTCTGGCGGTGTTTTGGCGAAAAGAGTAGGAAAGAGTTTGCTTTTTACGATTATTGGTGAATTTTTGCGAGTCTGGCTGTTGACTGACTGACTGGCAAAGAACCCTTGCTTTTGGCACAGATTTTGTGAACTAAGGGTTGACTGAAAGGAAGAGTTGAGGCTTGCTTGGGAAGGTCGAGGATTTTTGTACTTTTGTGCGTTTAGAACACTTTTATGGAGCCGAATCGTTGACGATAAGTTGGATTTATTGACCTTGGAGGAGCATGTTGAGTTGAGTTTTTGGGAAGAGGGTTTGGAGTTTTGAACTTTCAAGAAATTTCAGACTGATTTTATGGCTGGTTTTGCAGATTGTAGTTATTTGCAGACAACGTTCGACTAGCAATTCAAGGACATTTGCTCAATCCTTTGCATTTGCAAGGGCAAATTTTATAACTGATTTTAAGACATTCGAACAAAATTACAACTCACTAAACTTGTCTACCTGCCAATATTAACCATAGGAGAAGTTTTGAAAGTTTTGATGTGATTGCGGTCCTAATTTACTTGATTATATTTTTATTATTTTTTTAAATGGCCTAATTATCCCAAAAACCACATCTTTTACGACTCGTATCCTCTCCAAAAACAAAACATCTTCAAAAAAGTGACCCACTTCTTCAAAATGTCCTTTTTATGGGTCATACAAAAAAACGCGTGCCAATTTTTAGCATTGATCACAGAGTCCAAAAAACTGGAGCATTTTTCGAAGCTTTTTCTACCTGATCAAAGTCCGTCCCATTTGGAGTACATTTTATGACCTTCCAAGTGAAGCAACCTTGACTGTGATTTTGACCTGAATTGACCCAAAAAGGCAACGGTCAGTCCCAGTTCGGTCCAGAATGGGACAAACTGGATCACTTTTTATTAGAGCAATGTTTTAAAGCGATCTAATTTTTGTTTACGTGCTTGTAAAACAATTAAAAAATTGCTCTATTTTTACGTTTGCTTTGGCTATTCAGTATTTTGTAGAAATGACACTTAATTTGCATTCCAATTGAATGAAATGGATGGTCACTGGGCATGGCAATAAAATAAAGAATTTTGTTTGAAAAAAGTGGGTTATTCAAGTTATTGTTTCTCACCCAACATTTTTTCGAAAAGAATAAATTTAGAAAAAAATAAAGAATTTTAATTTGTTTTAGAGGACCATAATGGCATTTTTTGAGCATTGGTAAATGTTGTTACTAATCACATTTTTTTTAAATATTGCATTTTTTTAAAATTTTTATTTGAAGCAAAGTTTTTTTTTTGTTTTTGATTTTTATATTGTGATAGAAACTTATATTACAAAATTTCTGTGATATGCTTGGTTTTCAAGTTGAAGCCATTTTATGGACAATTTGAAGAAGAAAAAAATCAAAAAAAAAATTTTTTTTTTTCGTAATTTTTGTTATTGAAAGACGTAACTTTTAATACCCGAAAATGTGTAAGTCATCGCATAAATTTTAAAGTTTTCGCAGTGGAAAAAGTAGTTTTTTTCTCGTTTTTGTGCCTGGCGCATAGATAAACTCAGTTTTTATTTTCAAAAAGTCATATCTTGGAAACATACGGGTCGACACCTCAATTTTTTGTGAAATTTTCCGAGGGATCCGATACAAAAATTTCAGACATAGGCTCCTTGGTTCATACACGCTCAAAAGGAAATTTTGAGGATTCATACGACTTTTTTTAAATGATTGGCTAATCACCTTTCATTTGCGCCCAAGACAGGTTAAATCGATTGAAATGGCAAGGATTTATGGTATTTTAAAAAATGTGTTTTTTGTGAAAATTGATGAAAATTTCCATATTTGTGACCACCCTTGCACGGTGTTAGACACCCTCACGCCCAAACAATTAAAAAAATACGGGTCTAAATATTTTAGCCAAGGAATTCCCGAAAAAATATGAGCACGTTCAATGGTTTTTTTTTGATTTATGCTCATTTCAAATGGAATTGCTGAATATTTCTTTCTTGTTTCTTGTTTCTTGTTTCTTGTTTCTTGTTTCTTGTTTCTTGTTTCTTGTTTCTTGTTTCTTGTTTCTTGTTTCTTGTTTCTTGTTTCTTGTTTCTTGTTTCTTGTTTCTTGTTTCTTGTTTCTTGTTTCTTGTTTCTCAATTATTAGTGATAAGTTTTTTTAAATGAATGTTTTAGGGTCTAGAGTTAGATACAATTTAGAAATTCAATAACACGATTCAATAAAGTAGTGTTGCAGATTAGATACAAATGTTTAGTTTTTCAGAAAGTAAGGCAGAGAAAAAGTTTTTTTAAATGAATATTTTAATATTTGTATTTAATTGCAGTTGAAATTATTCAAATTTGGATTAATTTCGCGACATTATTTTAATTTAAATTTCGCAAGTACAGAAAAATAAAAAAAATATATTTTTAAATGGCATTGCTGCATTTTTTTAAACTTCGTTTGGATTACAATTTGTTTGGCAAAACACATTCTTATATTTAATGACAAGTTTCAATATTTTTGGAAATTATAATTTGCAAAGTTTCAGATTAAAAAAAATACATTTTCCTAGCAATATTTTAAATCTGAACATTATTCTGAAATTTTCAGAAATATCAGTTTTATTTAAATTTCTTGAAAAACAACAAATAATTAATTTCTAAAAAAACGTAGTAAAACATTAACAAAATTCTATTTCGTGTTATTTTGTATTTTTTTATTCCAAAAACTCATGTTTTTTGTATGTCCATTCCTACGAAATGGACAAATATGTTTTGTGACGTCCTGGGCAGACGGTAATAACTAAATTCAGTCCATTTCAATAAAAAATACTGTTAAAATAACAGAAAATGTTATGGAATCTTCTTGAAAAATCCATTTTTGCATAAGGGTTTAATAACAGTTTATGTTATAATAACAAAATTTGTTATTGGTCTGATATTGGTTTAAAGCCAAATTAACTTTGGAATTACATTTTTTGTTATGGAAGAATACCTTCAACTGTTATTGGGATGTTCGGATTAGTTGTAAAAAAAAAAATAAAAACAAAGATTTGTTCGAAATATAACTAAGAGTGTTATTAGTCTGATATTACAATAACAATCCAATAACAAATCTTGTTATAAATAACACACAATGGAATTGACCTAGTATTTTAAAATATCAAAAAATGTTATTCCCAAGTTATTTCAGTCTACTCGGGGTATTTTTCCCAATCAAATAATTGATTTCGAAAAATATTTGTTTTGAGTATAATAGAAAGAAATTAAAACAAAAAAAAACTGTGTTTTTTGGGATAAAGTTTTTCAAATGATTCTTACCATTTTTGTATGGATAGCTGAAAAAATGTATGGACAAACCACTGCATTGCACTGAGACAATATGGTTTTGGCGTTGAAAAACGAAAAACACTGTGAAAAAATATTTCCATAAATTCATTGATATTTTTCAACTTTTCAACAGTAACGTAACTGTAATAATATGAAATTCTATCATTTCATCGTATTCATTCATCTAAATTTTCAATTAAACTTCAAAACTTGAGATAAAGAGGGATCTCAATATTTGAAGTTTTATTGAAAATATACAAAAACATATAACAAAGTTTTTAAGAAACTTGTATTAAAATACCTCAAAAGAGTTAATAGCACCATCGTTCATTTCTTTAAACCTCAAAACACAGCTAAGACTCGTGGCCAAAAAAACTGCAATAAAAAAACAATCAGTAGTTCACACCCTATGCCAAAGCGGACTTTTTGAAGGTCCTCAAAAAAGTGTGCCAATTTTTAGCACGTTTCATTCTTCCTAACAAAAAACTGGAGCATTTTTCGCTCATATTTATGGCTTTTCGTCGTAAAAATGTCCCTTAACGTGACCTTCAAGAGGCCAATGTTTGTGCTTTACTTTCTGCAAATTGGATCACTTTTTATTACTTCAGGGAGGCCAAATGTTAGGAGAGGTCAGTTTGCAAAACTGTGACCTAATATTTGCCTAAAGAACCCACATAAAGCAATTGCGAAATTTGCACTGATTTTTTTCTGTTGAATTTTTCCAGCTTGGACATTTTATGGTACTTTCCGGACAGACGGTGACTCCTGGGATGGTCGTAAAAAGTAGAGCAGGTCACACTGAGACTCACTAGCTTTTGGGTGCAAAATAGAGCAAAAAATTGGCACGCTTTTTTTCGGCCTACAAAAAGAACATTAAAAAGTTGCTCTAGTTTTTTAAATGCTTTATTACGTTTTGTTATTGCTACTGATCAATTTTATAGTTAGAGTAGAAAATACGAATTTCAAAATGTAATTTGTGATAGATTTTTAAGAAATCATTGCTCTTTTACAATAAAAAAGAAATTGGGTTTAAAATTTGTTTTTAATTTTTCAACACTGACGATATCATTTTCGAAAATAAATCAAGACTGATCATTTTTCAAGTCACAGACTAACTCCAAGGTGCCATTCTATTTTCGAACAAAAAACCTTATCTTGTTCCCAACAATTGCACATTTTCGGCATGTTTTGCAGCCGGACATCAACACATGCGGCGTTACATGACAAATTTACGTTGGTCACACACTCTCGACATGACACCGATGTTGGCCTTCTGTCGGCATCGTCGTCCTTGCTGGCGGGGTCCCGAATTCTGGGAAGATTTTCGGGCGATGAAAGAGAGTGTGGATTTCGCCGACCGAAAGTGCTAGAAAGGAATCGAATTAGCTAGCTAATTGTTGGGTGTTATTTGACAAATGTTTTGAGCCTTTTTTTGTTGGACATTTTTATAGGAATGAGTTTAGTTGTTTTTAGGAAAATTGAAAAAAAAAAAACTCATTAAAAATCGGCTTTATTTGGTACACAATGAATAAAACTATGTTTCTTAGAAATGACCACTACCTGAGCTTCAACAAACACTTCCCCAAAATTTCAGGCAGCAACGGTCATTTCACGCCCACCAAAGCAAATTCTCTTTTTCGGACCCAATAAAAAAAACGTCAATTTATAGCGTCTGCCCTGGAGAACATCCCAAAAACTGACCACCTCCTACTCCAAAAAGGTCCCAAAAACCATTTTTTTACAACTGTCCACCCTAAGAAGGCCGTGCTCCAGAATCGACCAGTTCCAGCAGCAAACGTCAAAATGTGACGTAACTTAAACGTTTTATGACTTTCCCGAAAATCACTTCCAGGATCAGAGTCGGCGGCGACCCGGCCCGTAAAACAAAGCAAACGGAAAAATCTAGATCAGGGCAGGATATCTGGAGCGCAGCAAAAAGTGACCTCGGGACCAGGGACCCCTAGAGGAAATCTTATTTTTTTTACGACCGCTCCCGGGCACGTCCCGGGCCTAGGGATAAAAATATTATGACGTAAAGTTCGGCCGTTTATTGGGCCACTGTTGCTGCTCTGATGCAAGATTTGCCTTTTGCTCGAAGGTCACGCTCCAGTTTTGGCTACCACGTTTTGAAAAGTAAGT
Organism: Culex pipiens pallens; assembly: GCF_016801865.2. Taxonomy (NCBI): domain Eukaryota; kingdom Metazoa; phylum Arthropoda; class Insecta; order Diptera; family Culicidae; genus Culex; species Culex pipiens. The sequence continues at coordinate 38,268,457 of NC_068939.1, read as the reverse complement.
CATAAAACAAGAACGTTCAGTAGAGGTAACAACTGATTTTTTTTTTCAAATTTTCATCCAAAAGAAAGCAAATTGAAGTCCGGAGTTGCCACCTATATCGTAACATCTTGACGAGAAACCTACAAACCGATCCCAGGAAATCGTTACACTTTTTGTGGACGATCGTAAAAAAATCAGAGCAATGTTCTGGTCTTTCGGGGCCCGAAAGGAGCATGTTTGGTCTAGTTTAAATGGTGTTTTTTTTCTCGACTGTGTTTTGCATATTTTCTTAAATTGATGCTCTAGAAATGGAGAACTTTAAGGGATGAAGGTAGTAAATTTGAGCAGAGTCATTAAAAAGTGCTCTACTTTTTTTACGGCTGGGTCAAGGTATGGAAAACGATGTCCTTGGAGTTGCTCCAGTTCGGACACTAATAAAACGCTTTCGAAGGTAGAGGTCACTTTTTTTGGAGTTATTTTTGCATTTAAGGAAATGGTTGGTATGGGTTTTTTGTGCAGCTTCATTATGCTTCACATAAAATTAAGGCAATTCAGAGAAACGTTCTACCTTGGTCAACAAAGCCATAAAGGAAAAACTGCAGGAATGTGTTTCAGTATATCGAAAATATTTTCGAAAAATATTTTTATAAATTTCGAAAACTGAGTTTTTTTTAAATTAAATTACCTTACTTGGTTATTTCTATACGGTGCACCTAATTAAAAAATCAAGCCATTTTCGATTGCCAATTAGATTTTTCATCAAAAATTTTAAATTTTCCTCAGCCTCAAAATCAATAAGAGAATTGCTGAATTCTAGAGTTTTATAAGAGTAATACATACTTTTAATAAAATTAACAGCAAAACTGGATGAATCTTGATGACAAAATTCAAGAGAAGCTTATTATTATTATTCTTTACTTAAATAAAATCTATAAATATGTCAAGCAATGCCTAGTAAAGAGAAAAACTATGGAGTCCATTAAATTACAGAAAAATAAAAACTGATAATCACAGGAGAAACACTGAAAAATTCTCAAGAGCCGTTGCAAATATAAAAAAAAAAACGGAATTCTGGTTGTTTTGAAAAGTTCTATTATTTTTTTGTTACAAAAAAAAACTCTTGAGCATCTCTCTACGAAATCGACCGATTTCGACCATTTTTATTTTTTGTATTTTTTATTTGACTTAATCTTTGTGGGGGCCTTCCCTATGACCCAATAAGCTATTTTGCGTCATTGGTTCACCCATACAAGTCTCCATAAAATTTTGGCTGCTGTCCATACAAAAATGGTATGTAAATATTCAAACAGCTGTAACTTTTGAGTGAACTTTCTGATCAATTTGGTGTCTTCGGCAAAGTTGTAGGTATTGTTGAGGACTTTGGAGAAAAAAATAGCCCCCTGAAAAAGGCCTCAAAATAAAGGCCGAAACGTCGGTGAAGTAGAGAAAATCTGTTTTTCTTTTTCGACAAGACTGCTCGCCAAAACCAGAAAGATGAAAAAAATAGGTACAGGGAAAAAAATTGCAGATTTTTTTATCAACTTTTTTTTCACTAAAACTCAATTTCCCAAAATACATATTTTTTGATTTTCGAGATTTTTTTTATATGTTATAGGGAACAAAAATCCGCAACTTTTGAGCCATAGAGAAACATGGTCAAAAAATCTGCCGCAGAGTTATGAATTTAAAAAAAAACAGTGATTATTGGAAAAAATCAAAGTTTCACGCAAAAACAAGTTTGACATTATTTTTTAATGCAAAATTGAATTTGCAATTGAAAAATACTTCACAGATTTTTTGATAAAGGGCTCCGTTTTCAAGATATAGCCACCGAAAGTTTGATTTTAGCGAAATATTTGCAGTTTTTCAATTTTTAAAAATAGTGACCATGAGTGAATATTTCTAAAACAATTTTATTTGAAGAGTTCAGAAAATGTGCTACAAAATTGTCTAAGAGACATTGAAGATTGGACCTTGGGTTGCTGAGATGAAGCCGCTTTAAGAAAAAGAAACACAAAAATTGATGTTTTCTTAATCTCACCAATCACCTCCGTGTACGCATGAGAGCACGCAGCAGTCAAGTGCTCAGTGCTCCATCGTTTTTTCGGATTTATTCGCCGTAGTTGATTGTGAATACCCGCGAGTTTGCTCCTGCAGCATGCCAAAGGCCGGCCGTGGCCGTGGCAGTTCGAGTGCGGCCTCGAAAAACCCGCGAAGTTCGTCTACCGGCCGTGTGCAAAATGGTAAACAAACCAACGCCGTGTCGGCCGCCATCGCGCAGGGGAGCGTCAACGCTGAAGGCATCGACAAAAAGTTACTACGGGTATGTTCCGAGATCACCAGTGCGAACCCGTTCCGGTACTTCCGGTGCCACAACCAGTGGCACATCAACGCCAACATCCCCATCAGGAACGAGTTCCAGATGCTGAGCGACGACGAAGAAAACAACAACACCGATGGTAGCAGCACTACCGACGACGACGACGACGATGACGGTCGTGCACGGAAAAAAGTGCCGACGTCAAAAAAGAACAATTCTCTGACGGAACGAAGACCACCACAAATTTTTGTTTTGGACACGTTGGCGGACGATGTTGACGAGGTGCTGGAAGGCCTCGGATATTGTCTGAAAATCGGTAAGTCGGCAGTGCAAGTGTTCACACTGAATAAAAAAAATTTCGACCTGGTGTTTGAAGAGTTGAAGCGTAGCAACTTCAACTTCTACACATTCAACCCCGAGAAGCCCCCTGTTAAGGTCGTCCTGCAGGGTTACCAAGACCGTCCGATCGCCGACCTGAAGCGACACCTATCGAACGCCGGAATAAAGCCACGGGAGATAAAAGTGCTCTCGCGAAAGACAACAGTTACGGGTACGCATACCCTGTACCTGTTGTACTTCGACAACGGCACCGTCAAGATCCAAGATCTGAGGCGGTCTAAGACGTTGGACGGTTTTTGGGTAAACTGGCGGTTTTACACCAAGAACCCGACGGACGTAGCGCCACCGTTGCCAGAAATTCGGCCACGGCTCGCGGAACTGCAACCTTCGGCCCCGCTGCGTGAAGTGCGGTGAGTCACACCTCTCGGAGGCGTGCGCACTGCCACGAAAGGTGGACTTGGGGGACAAGACAGAACAAACCAAGCCGCGCGTAAAGTGCGCGAACTGTGACGGCAACCATACCGGCAATTACCGCGGATGCGTCGCGCGCAAGGCCTACCTCGAGAAGCAGGAAAAGAGGAAGAAGAAAGCAGCAGCGTCCCACTATCCTCAGCGAAGTACGAGCGCAGCCGTTCCTTCAGCTGGACAGCGTACGGTTCCAGCAGAAAATTCAGCTCCCTCCTGGTTGGGGGCATTCGTTCGCCAGCGTGGTCGCTGCCGGTAGCGGTAGTACGGCCCAGCAAGTAGTCACCGGGGAAGATCTCTTCACCCTGCCGGAGTTCTTTGCTCTCGCGGGGGAGATGATGACGCGGTTTCGGAGCTGCCGGAACAAGGCGGAACAATTCCTGGCCCTTGGGGAACTGATGATCAAACACATCTACAAAGGATAAATAACCTGTGATCTAGATATAAGCTTTCTCTTCCTCTATCCCCTTTCCTTTGCAATTTCTGTAAGTTTTTTTTGAATTTTTCTTATTCTTGCTAGTGCCTTAGTTTAAGAAATAATTGTTCCAAAATGGATTAAGATGCAACACACAGCTGAAAGGAACTCCAAAACTCTTTTATGCACTTCAAAATAACTCATTGTATCTTGATTATTCACCAATAAAACCGGATTGAATTGAAATTGAATTAATCTCACCAAAATAACCCACCATTTTCTAATGACGATGTCTCAACAACTAATGGTCCAATTATCAATGTTAACACATGAAACATTCGTGAAAATTTTCAATCTCTTCGAAAAAAATATTTTGAAATTTTTTAAATGAAGACTAATATTTTAAAAGGGCCAAACATTGAATATTACGCCCATTTGTGTTTAATTTCGGACGCATCAACTGGAATTTTCAAGCACTTCAGTCCCAGAAGCTAGGCTTAAAATTTGAGCATATTTGGTTTAGGATTAGTTGCTTTAGTTTCGATTTGAAGTTAGAACGGAATTTCAATCAATTCAATTGATTATATTTTTCACTTTTTAACTCTTTTTCTAAAAAAAAATCCTCAATCTCAAATTATCTCATCTTAGTGATTTATTATAGGTTTTGATCAACTTTGTAGAACATTGCAAAGTGCTAGAAATTGATCCCGAAACGATACAGGTTATTTTTTTGAGCATGTTTTGAAATTTTGTCGAAAAAAGTAAACTTAAAAAAAAATATCCTGCATCTTTTCTGCATCTATTCCTAGCGCTTTGCGATGTTCTACAAAGTTGTTCTTCGGATCAAAACCTAAATGTAAGAAACCTCAAAATATGAAAACTTGATAGGGTTTTTGGAAATTTTCTGTTAGAAGATCTAAAAAGATGACATTTTCAAAATTCTTCCTAGTAAATTGATCAATGTTCATAGCTTCTGAATTCAAAGTACTTTAAAATTCCAGTTGATGCGCTCGAAATAAAACATTATTGTAATTTCCATATATCGGTGAACCAGGCTACTTTACACTTGTCATTTTTTACAAACCTTTAAAACTGAATTTGTTATCCCCTAACAGAGAAGAAAATACCAAATATCACCGATTTTTACTTTCCGAATTAACTCCTTTGACCCACACCGGCTCGTTTGATGTTCAGCGCCAGGAAAAAAAAGTCAAAATACATTTAAATTTTTGTGGATATCCTCTCCTAATAAGGTGACAGGCGGGTGTCGGAAGGATTGCGTGACAAACAACCACAAGGAAGCGTTTATTTACGGACACGATCTTGAAACTTGGGACATGTCCTTTAAAAAAGGGGGTTAAGTTGTTTGAGCAGGTTCCGTCGAGATCTTTTTCTTTATTTATTAGAGGTACATTATTTTGAGAAATAAATAATTTCACAAAAAAATATACTGAAAAAAAAATCAGCTGAGCAACATTGTGATGAGCTTCTTTTTCTCTAAATGAAAATGAGAAAACCCACTTTTACTCATAGTAGATTTCATCAACATTTTAAATTCAATGACTTTCCGGATCATAACCATCTTCCAAAATAACGCCGTAATCCATTTAGGAACCTCAAAATTAAAATTTCAAATTACCCGTTACAGAAAAAAAACCTCCTCTCATTTAATCCCTTCACGTCCCTGTGCCGAGACCAGGCCCCGAAAATTCGTGGAGAAATTAGTCACGCCAAGTCGGCATCAACAAGAGAAGCCGCGTGTTCTGACATTGACACCAACCAGCCGTGGCCATGGTCCCTTAAAAAAGAAGCTGAGCAGCAGCAGCAGCAGGAGGGTGCCAGGCTAAATGCCGAAAGGATAAACACACAATTATCCACTCTCTGCCTGCCAGCCTTAGAGGTCCTTTCATTTCTTTCGTTTGACCGACTTTTGGGGCCCCCTTTGAAGGCAGCGGCAGCGCGATGGCAATTCACATGTGCATTTGAGGAAATTATGAGCTGGCGAGGACGCACAGTGAGACAACTTATCAAAATGGCTAAAATTAAAAAAAAATCATTTTGAATTAGTTTATGTTCAAATCCATTTCAAATGCAAACCTTTCAAAAATTGCAATTTTGACCACTTTTCATCAAATTTAAACCACTGTGCAGCAAAAGGATTTGCTTCCTTCTTTCTCCCAGCGCAGATGATATATCCTTCTAAATTAGTTAATAACAAACTAGCGCGGCCTCGAAGGAGGAGGAACCTTTGTCGGCATCCATTTCTGGGCACGACGTGGGTTCGAAGCAGTGATTTTCGGATCTTGTTTCTTCTAATGTGCTGGCGTTTTTTTCTTCTGCTGGCAATTGACGAGCGCGAGTTCCTGAGAATCTTTTTTTTCACCCTGTAACCAGGCATATGGTTTTGACGGCTTGTCGGAACATCCCGCAGTTTTCGAGGGACACGCTAATGGCGCTTCCTTGAGCAGGGAACATCATTAGGTTCCCGGATATTTTTGAAGCGTTTGAAAGTTTATCAAAAACATAAGAAGTGTTTCAAATTTTATTCATAAAAATAATGTATTTAGCCTTCAAAGTTGAACTTTGAAAAATTTCATTTATGAATAAACATTTTTGTTTGAATCGTATTCGAACTTCCAAATAATAATTTATTCAATTCCGGGGTATTCCTTTAAATTTACTAAAACCAAGTACTAAAACTAGTAGAGCAGTTCTTTGAGAACATTTCTGTTTAATTTGACTTCTTCCATAAGTTATTCCAATTCCTTTTACAAGCATTTTACAAAAATATGTTCAAAGCCTATTCTCGTCTAACGAGAATACGCTGTTGCCCACGCAATTTCTATTATCGGCCTACCTACCAATTAATGTTATTTGTAACAAACACTTTGGATTTACCTAACAAAAAAAAGAACTTTTCAGGATCCTGACATCATTGGCTTACTGTTACACGCGCTCCTGGTGGTGTTGGTGGCCGGCCTTTGTTCTTTATTTGCCTTCAGTTTTCGTCAGCCGTGCAAAAGAATATATTTCCGGTAGTTGGGAGCAACTTTATTCTAGAGTTTTTTTTAAATAGATCCTATATACATATAAAACAAAGTAGCTTATAGGATCCTTAAAATAATTCTAGGTATCTTAACCTTACCTTATAAATATTTTATCTCACAAACATCCATTCAACATCCAAACTGGTTTTGACCCTAAACTTTAATAATCTTTGGAATAGCGAATTTGGTCACTGTGACCACATGGAATCTGCTACAACCGCAAAAAAAGACCTTTTTAAGAATTTGATCAACTTTGAAGACCTGTATTTCAGGCAAATTTTAGCCAATCAGGATACTCCGTGTTGTATTCGACAGTTATTTTCCTATACTTTGACCACAAATATTAATATCAGGGTTCCGGAAATCCGGAGCAACCGAAAAAAATATATTTATCATTTTTTAACTTACATGCGAATGTTATTACACTTACGAGACAGTCATGCCCCGGTTTTGCAAGCCTTGGTTTTGCACTGCCCCGGTTTTGATTCGTTCAGCAGCCTCGGTTAGTTACGGCCCAGTGCTTAACTGAAGCACAGAGCTTATAGGATGTTGGCAGTATGGGGGACATTGACTATAATCGTATGAAAAGTCATACGAACATTTGAAAATTATAGAGTCGGTATAATGTCACCTATTCCACTGTTATTTAAATGAAAATATTCACTAAAATACGTATTTTTCCTGTATTTTGAAAATGTAATGTATCTCGAAAAAAAAATACTCAATACTATTTCGATATTGGTATCAAATGATCGTGATTTTTCAAACATTTCGAATGTTATTTTTTTAAATACTAAAAATTTTGACGTATTTTGAAAAAAAAAAAAATCAAATTTAAGTTTTTTTGCTTTCCTTACCTTACTGAGGAAAGGCTATAAAATCACTCGAAAAACGAATTTCTTAATTTGACCTCCTAGACCTACCTTCATGTGAGCAATTCTCTACCAAAACTGGAAATGGATTTTATTTGTATTTTTTTATTTGACTCAAACTTTGTGGGGGCCTTCCCTATGACCAAATAAGCTATTTTGCGTCATTGGTTCACCCATACAAGTTTCCATACAATTTTGGCTGCTGTCCATACAAAAATGGTATGTAAATATTCAAACAGCTGTAACTTTTGAGTGAATTTTCTGATCAATTTGGTGTCTTGGGCAAAGTTTTAGGTATTGTTGAGGACTTTTGAGAAAAAAAATAGGTACACGGGAAAAAAAATTGCAGATTTTTATATCAACATTTTTTTACTAAAACTCAATTTCCCAAAAATACGTATTTTTTTGATTTTCGAGATTTTTTGATATGTTTTAGGGGACAAAAATTCACAACTTTTGAGCCGTAGTGAAACATGGTCAAAAAATCTGCCGCCGAGTTATGAATTTTTGAAAAAATTGTGATTTTTGGAAAAAATCGAAGTTTTATGCAAAAACAAGTTTGACAATATTTTTAAATGCAAAATTGAATTTGCAATTGAAAAGTCCAATACAGATTTTTTGATAAAGGGCTCCGTTTTCAAGATATAGCCACCGAAAGTTTGATTTTAGCGAAATATTTGCAGTTTTTCAATTTTTAAAAATAGTGACCATGAGTGAATATTTCTAAAACAATTTTATTTGAAAAGTTCAGAAAATGTGCTACAAAATTGTCTAAGAGACATTGAAGATTGGACCTCGGGTTGCTGAGATAGAGCCGCTTTAAGAAAAAGAAACACGAAAATTGAAGTTTTCTAAATCTCACCAAAATAACCCACCATTTTCTAATGGATATATCTCAGCTACTTATGGTTCGATTATCAATGTTAATTCATGAAACATTCGTGAAATTTTCCGAGCTTTTTGAAAAAAATACTTTGAAAATTTTTAAATCAAGACTAGCATTTTAAATGGGCGTAATATTCAATGTTTTTCCCTTTTAAAATGTTTATCTTGATTTAAAAATTTTCAAAGTATTTTTTTCAAAAAGCTCGGAAAATTTCACGAATGTTTCATGAATTATCATTGATAATCGAACCATTAGTAGCTGAGATATATCCATTAGAAAATGGTGGGTTATTTTGGTGAGATTTAGAAAACTTCAATTTTCGTGTTTCTTTGCTTAAAGCGGCTCTATCTCGGCAACCCAAGGTCCAATCTTCAATGTCTCTGAGACAATTTTATAGAAAATTTTCTGAACTTTTCAAAAAAAATATTTTTAGAAATGGTCACTCATGGTCACTATTTTTAAAAATCAAATCTCGAAAATCAAAAAAAACGTATTTTGGGAAATTGAGTTTTAGTAAAAAAAATGTTGATATAAAAATCTGCAATTTTTTTTTCCCGTGTACCTATTTTTTTCTCAAAAGTCCTCAAGAATACCTACAACTTTGCCCAAGACACCAAATTGATCAGAAAATTCACTCAAAAGTTACAGCTGTTTGAATATTTACATACCATTTTTGTATGGACAGCAGCCAAAATTGTATGGAGACTTGTATGGGTGAACCAATGACGCAAAATAGCTTATTTGGTCATAGGGAAGGCCCCCACAAATTTCTTAGAGAGTTGCTCATGTATACTTATCCTTTCAGAATCACATTCTGAGCAAATTTCTGTGTGTGTGGTGGGATGTTGATCAACAAAATTTGCACTGGATGATTTCGGCACTGGCTGAACCGATTTGGACCGTTATGCTAAGTTATGCTTAAAAACGACAAAAGTCCGGAGATTGTAAAATGGGTGGTTATACATTTTTAGAAAGGTATTCGAAAGACCTTTCCAACGAGTTAAAAAGATTGAAGATCTGACAACCCTATCAAAAGTTATAAGCACTTAGGTGTTATATATGAACTTTTTAGAGACCGGATCTCTAAATGTGAGGAAGGCACCAACCACCTAAGTAATCTAAGTAGATTAAATAACGTTTTATATGGGAATCAAAAGATCCGGATTTTGTTGCTACGTATTTAAAAAAAAAAAATGCTCAAAGTTTATTTTTTTATATAAGTATCAAATGAATAAGAATAAGAACAGAGTGACATTTTTTTTAAATGCTCAATTTTTTTACGAAACTACATATTTACGAAAAAAAATAAACCACACTTCAGTTTGTTACTATACGGATATCAATCGATCGGGATTTTTTCATACATTTCGAATGTTGAAACAGTTTTTTGAAAATACTCAATTTTTCACAAAATCACGTATTTTCAAAAATGCATAAAAAATCAGTTTTTCACAATATGGGTATTAAATGATTTAGATATTTTAATAAATTTGAAAAGCTGTATTTTTTTTTTCGAAAATACTCAAAAATTTCAATGTTTACATTATTACATTCGAAATGTATGAAAAAAATTCGATCATTTGTTACCCAACTGAAATGTTGAGTGTTTTTTTTTCGAAAATACGTTGTTTGCAAAAAATTGGAGTATTTACAAAAAAAAATATTACATTCCAAATTTGATACCCATATTGCAAAAAAACTGAAATTTGAGTATTTAAAAAAAATGTTATTACATTCGAAATGTATCAAAAAATCTCAATCATGTGATACCAATTTTGCCCAAAACCTAAAATTTTTGTGATTTTTTTTAAATACGTAGTTTTGCTAAAAATTTCTGTATTTTCAACAAAAATGTATGACAGTCTAAATGTATGTTAAAAACACAAATATATTGCAATAAAAAATATTTTGAAGCTTTTTTTAGAGTTTCATTTCTTTTTCAAAATACAGGAAAAATACGTAAACAAAAATATTATGAAGCTATAATCATGAGCCCGATTCTAAAACACTAGAATTTTTTTATGTTTGTATGAATTTTCAAACGTTTGTTGCCAATGTCTCCTTACAGCCAAAATCCCATATGCGGTGCTAAACCGAGGCATGACTGTTATTGAAATTATTCGATAAAAGTTACTTAAAACACAATACTCGTTTGACAGAACCGATCTGGATTGTTACTGGCCAGTTCCGTGTAACTTGGGAGCGGTTCTCGGGTACCAAATGAGCGACCAACATGACTTTTTTGTTGATACCCTATCATGTTGCTCATCAAACTTCATGAAATTCAAAGATATGTCAAAGTATGGTCATGCCATTGTTAGCTTACTCATCATGGCCAATCTGGAACCGGTTACCGGTGGCAAATGGCAATGGCTTGCATTTTTTTTTTGTGATTTTCATCATCCTGAGCAGTGTTGCTATTCTAGAGCTCATGTCAAACTGCAATTTACCGCAACAATAATGTACAATTCCTAGAATGGGAGTGGCATTTCAAACACAAAGTCGCCTTCAAGAGTTCGTTTCACATTAGCTGCTACAATGGCCACGAAACAATGTCCCAAAATCGCAGCTTGCTTGCACGACAATGACCACATCACATCATGAATGAACGAGTAAAATGAGGAACAATTAATATCGCTACAAAGAGTGTTTTTTTTCGAAAATGGAAAAGCTTCAACCCAAAACCAATGAGACTTGAACTCGAAGCTGATTCCCTGCGAGAAGAATAGAGTGAACAATTCAACAAAAAAGGTCCTTTTTCAAGATTTGTCCTCTTTTTGAATGGATTCGATCCGGCTTCTTAACGCAGGATGACACGAAGGATTTGAAAAGGAGATCGATCCGTCGCTCGCTCTATTATTGGTCGTCTCACTTGAGGATCACGCGGGATCAATTGGTTTTCGTTTGTGAGTTTTTGGTGGATGTTTTTTTGAGAATAAGAAAAACTTTTGAATGGAGTTTCTTTTTTGACGATAAATCGCCTATTGAAATCGTTTTTGGGAGGTAAAAAATGGGCAGATTGGGTGTAGGAAAATTATACACAATTATCCTTTTTTGTGGACAAAGTGAAGCAAACCTTGATCTTGAAATTCCTTTGAAATGGGACCAAAATTTTCGAAATCGTCCTTGTTCAATTGTCATCTACAATTTTCTTCGAATTTATTGACAAAAAGGTACGCTTTAACCCGTTCCAGTCACCTCCAATAAACCCATAATTTTACAACTTATTTGTTGTGTAATCACCGACCAAAAGTTAACCCGTTAGAAGGGCAAACAAATAAAGGGGACACCTTTTTTCTACACTGACTTTGTGCTCTACTGAACCGATTCCAGAGGAAAGAGACGTCGTAAAGAAAGGGGTTACCGCCTTGTAGCGGTAAAGCGGCACTCATTGCACTCACCTCTGCAACTCTCCTTTCGACGATTGAGGACAATTTCTTTATTACTCAGTGTCGGACCTTCTTTTCATAATTTTATTGAACAGTGCAACACCACCAGCACATGGCATTGACAGAAAGGGTTGACAATTTTTCGGTTTTCACTTTCTTGAAGCCATGGCTAGCAAAGGGTTGGACGGAGAACCCTTTTGTGTGTCATCGACGAGAAAATTGGGCAATTATATGCATAAATTATTGTCCCCGAAGCGATTCGGTAGTGCGTGGAGGAGGATCTTTTTTTTCGGAATAAAGTCAACCCGAAAGGGGTAAAGGATTGCAGGGGAAAAGGAAAGTTTGCTTGGTTTCAATTACCGACTTCAATGGAATGTCGTGCAGCTTAATTGTCTTCAGCAGGGAGAAGAGGTGCCAGCAGTTAGTTGAGACATGGGAAGGGTTGAATTTACTGTAAATTTAGTGAGATGACAGGTAATTACTGGAAATCTGTTTATTGAAGTTGCCTGGAGGAGAGAAAACGATAGTTGGGGATGTTTCTTTTGTTAACAAGACTTGAGAAGTGAAGCGTTCTTTTAGACTTGTTACATCTTAGCATTGAAATTTGCAGATATTTTGCTGTTTTTTTTGTTATAGAAACAAGGTATTTCCTGAATTTGAATTTTACTAGACTCTTTTAAACAGACTTGACACAATATTATAACAGTTGAATGGTTATTTGACCATTATTAAAAAATGACCATAAGACATTAGGGTAATTATCTACCAACTCACACGAAATCGGGAAAAGTTGCCCCGACCCTTCTTCGATTTGCGTGAAACTTGGTCCTAGGGGTAACTTTTGTCCCTGATCACGAATCCGAGGTCCGTTTTTTGATATCTCGTGACGGAGGGGCGGTATGACCCCTTCCATTTTTGAACATGCGAAAAAAGAGGTGTTTTTCAATAATTTGCAGCCTGAAACAGTGATGAGATAGAAATTTGGTGTCAAAGGGACTTTATGTAAAATTAGACGCCCGATTTGATGGCGTACTCAGAATTCCGAAAAAACGTATTTTTCATCGAAAAAAACACTAAAAAAGTTTTAAAAATTCTCCCATTTTCCATTACTCGACTGTAAAAAAATTTGGAACATGTCATTTTATGGGAAATTTAATATACTTTTCGAATCTTCATTGACCCAGAAAAAATTTCGTGTTTTTTCTAACTTTGCAGGTTTAGTTTTTAGAGTGTAACAATGTTCTACAAAGTTGTATCACTGTTTCAGGCTGCAAATTATTGAAAAACACCTCTTTTTTCGCATGTTCAAAAATGGAAGGGGTCGTACCGCCCCTCCGTCATGAGATATCAAAAAACGGACCTCGGATTCGTGATCAGAGACAAAAGTTACCTCTTAGGACAAAGTTTCACGCAAATCGAAGAGCGGTCGGGGCAACTGCTGTGTGAGTTGGCGGAGAATTACGGGACCATCCATAAACCACGTGGACACTTCAGGGGGGGGGGGGGTAACAGATTTCCGAAAAAGTTTCCACGTGGTTTATGGATGGTCCCTACCCATTTTTTTTTAAATTTATGGATTATGATTTTTTGATAATAAAAAAAACAAGGCATAGTTATTTTTCACGTTACAAAAATGCAATTTTGACTGATTGGTCCCCGTGCTGGCTGATACAAATTTTATTTAAAGTTTTTGTCACCCCCCCCCCCTCCCCCCCTCTTCATGTTTTGCCTGAATAATCAGAAGACAAAATAATGAAAAATTTCAATACAAATTTGATTTAAAATGCATGAAATTGATTTTAAATGCATTCCCCTGCGTTTACAATTATTCTTACCATGTTTGGGTTGATAATAACATCTTTTGAATTTTAGAAAATTTTCGATGTTTAGTATCGCAAAAAGTTATTTTTCAATAATTTTTTGTTCTCGTCTAATCTTTTTTTTTGAAAACTAAAGATTGCAAAAATGCATTTTAAAACACTTTTTGCATTCAAATATTGAGACTTTGAGACTATGTTATTTCATTTTTTATATTTTTTTTATTTTTTTTCCTTCCCCCCTCCCCCCCTTCCCCCCTTCTCTCCTTAACCCCGGCCAGAGTGACAAAAACTTTGAAAAATATTTGCATCGGTCTTATCTGAAAACACAAAATTTCACGGAAATTTCACGGGACATGAAAAATGCTAAAATAACCTGTAAAATTTTATGTTAAACAACCGGAATACTTTTAGTATACTTAATTCTTTATTAAGCATAAATGCCAAATGATTTTTCAGTTTAAAATTTACAGTTTACTCAAAAACCATCAAATCAAATCAATAAAATAGAAGCTCAACCAAACTACAAATCAATAAATTCGTAGGAATTTCACGGGACTAAGGTATAAATAAATTAAATATTTCAGAAAAAGTCTAATTTCTAAGAATAAAATAATATTTGAAAGTCCAAATGATTTGAATTTCACGTCAAATGACAGTCAAATTGTTATTACCCGAAATTACACTAGCTCATTGAACATTATCATCAATAGGGTTAGTGAATTTTTACAATTTCGTGGACTGTGTGAAATTCGTAAAATTTCAAGATTTCCGTGAAATCCCGTGAAATTTATCAATTTTATCAAATCAATTCTTTGAAACAACAACATAATAAAAAGTTGATCCATAGAGACCATTGAAGTAAATTTTATTGATTTTCGTTTGAAGAATTTTTAGCACAACACACATTAACATAAAATTGTGATGACATTTTTTGAGAACTAAATGCTGTGAATATTTTTTAAATCATGTTAAAAAAATCACTCAAAGTAAAAACACGGAAGATAACATCAATTATTTGATTCCAGTTATTCTCTAACCGGAAATTTTTATTTCTACAAATTTTAGCTTTTGAAACCAAACTTGTTAAAATTGATTGATCAAGTGATAAATTTCTTAATGATTGCAAAGTTTATTTTAAGTTGAATTAATTTGTTTTTAGAAATCAATTAAAAGCAAATATTCATGCAAAAGAAACATTCAGCATAAACAGTCTATTCCCTGAGAACATAAGAGCAAGCAATAAGAATATGCAATGTGAAAGGAAAAAATAATGAGAAATAGATTATTATTACGAGTATCAATAATAGTTTACCAGTTATTTATCTAGTAATATTTTTATTGGCTGTAAAAAAATTCAACTGCTATTTTATTTTGAAGGTATAATTTTAATAGAAATTGAAGGACATTCAAGCTTTGCTTTATTCATGATAAAATTAATAGTATCTTTAAAATCATCTTTTAAAAACATTTCTGATTTTTTTTCTGAGTCCTGCTTAATTGTGTGAATAGTTCACATAGAAAATAAAAAAACACTTTTTTATTTTGAATAAATTATTAAATATTTCACTACGGACTAAATTATGTTAGCCTTTTAATTTAAAAATTAGTTTTTGAGAAATGAGATGAAAACCATAAACATATTTTTACTTGGCAAAAGTCGCAAAAACTTACATTGATAAGAAATTCAATAAAACAGTGAAAACTTTTTAGTTTTATATGTCGAATATTAAAAAAAACAGGTCAATAAATGAGAAAACGCATGCCTTACATTTTGTTTCAAAATATATATAGAACCAGTATTTTTTTAGCGTGCAAAATCACCAAGCCTAATCATCAGTTATTAAAAATAGTTTTCTCGAAAAAAGGTAAATATGCTATTTACCGAACTGTAAATGTAAATTTCACCAGTTTTCAAAATTATTGTAAACAAACCAAGTCGTGCTAAAAATCATAATAAATACTGGAAAATGCAACTTTATTCAGTTGATTACACTATTTTTTTAAAATAACATTCAGCATTTTGGAAAAAAAAATATTTGAAGTTTTATACATTTTAACAGTTACATGCTACTGTAAAACATCAATGAAGCATGCAAAACAATCCCGGATAGCTACGGGTATTTTAAATCTGTGGTTCCAGATCTAAAAAAAATGAAAATGCTTTGAAGTGCTTAAAAATTATACATTAGCCAAACTGCAATCTTACATTACTCATTTCGAGATCAATAGATGACCTCGAAAATAAACTGTTTTTTAATTAACTTAAATCATTTTTTAACTTCAATAAGCTTATAATGACATTCATTTCTTACTAAACGGTGGAGGAATTCTATTTTAATGTTTGCGTTCCTTCAGAATTTTTATTTTATTAAAGATTTCAAAAAGTTGAAAACAAAACAAATTTACACTGACAACTATTGTAGGTAAAATATTGAATACATAAATTAAATAGATATTAAAACTTTTATTTCTATTAATAAAAAATCTATTCATTGATTTTCAAAATTCCTTCAATTTCCCGAGAGTTCGTGGAAGGAGTGGAATTTTACGAACTTCACGCTGTCCAATCTCCCCTTTTTTTATTAAATCTGATTTATAATCAAAATTATGTGAAAAATTAGATTTAATCAATTTCCGTTTCCTTTTAGCTTAGCTTAGCTTAGCTTGGTTGACCGTACTCTAGCCGATCATAAAGCTCGCAATAGCTAGGTTGGCGCCGATAAGGAAAATAAATGCGTCAGGAATGTGCCGAATGACACATCACCACTCATTTGTCCTTTTGGTCGACTCCTCACGGTCAACGGGGGAGGTGGGGAGGGATTTGATGATTGGATACCCTATAGAGATGCCTAAGAACTTAGACTACCTCCAAGATATCCGGATTTGGAAGGGGAAAGGGTTTGATGGGATACTTCACCGACGAATGAAGTAGTGGGCATTGGTTGATAAATATTATGAACATTAAAATGCAGTAATATAATAAGATATAAATTAGAACGCTCTCACCAAATTCAGTTCCAGGATCATCCAACCAGCTCCCGACTGCGATGTAAACCTCTTCCGTGATACATTCCAAAAGCACTGCACTTATGATGCCATTATTCAATTATACTAACCAATCACCCCATGCACACAAACAGCGACACAAAAGAGACGAAAATTATTACGAAAAAAACAGGACTGCGCGTCCCCAGAAGCACTGCACTTATCTTAATCAATTTCCGTTTCCTTTTTTTGTAAAAATGAAACTTGTGTGATTTTTTTAAAGGGTGCATAGCAACCAAGAAAAACAAATCATCTTAATAAACATCAAATTTACGGACCCAATCCTGCATTAACCTGATTGTAAAAATATTCAAACTTTGTTTTTAATAGCTTTGCATTTAAAAAAATAAATAAAATAAAAATGCAATAAAAATTAAACAAAAACAAATCAGGAGTAACCAAGAATATCAAGAGAAAAAGGCCAAAAACACCTATTTTTGTAATTTTAAAATGTATCATCATGCCGATACGTCCGACTGAAATGCGATCAATGATAATCATGTAGGAAATTGGACTTGCATTCCGATAAAAATATGTGCAAGAGTGAAAAATCAAGGGGCGAAACCCAACTAAGACCTAGAACGGTGGCCAATATGGAGACTTTTAAAGAAAATTATCTAACGCATCCATCCACCTTTTTGGAAATTTTGACGTTTAAATTTAAACAACTCTTCGAAAAATTGTTTTATTAAATGATTTATGTATTTTTCAGGAGAGACATCCATTCTGCATATTTTGTAAGGCAAAAAAAAATGTATAATTCGCCTTCAAGTTTGGCTTTAAAAATTAAAAGTTTTAAAAATAATTTGAAAGATATCATAGAAAGGGCGTGTATTTTTCTTTCAGTGCAGTTTTGTTTTCAAAAAAGCCCTAATTTTTTTTTACAAATTTGTTTTTGTAATTACTTAAAAAAAAACTTGAGAAAGACAGGAAAAGTAAGTAGTGTCACAACGGCAATGCAAAACATTGATTTTATTCGAATTTTCTATTCGAGAAAAAAGCAAGTTTGGCAGTGTCTACCTGAAGCAGAAACTTTTTTTTATTGATCCTCGCTTGTCCTCCAAAAAGTTTGCAACATTGCAAAAAAAAAATCCTTTTCCAGTTATTTTACCATGCGACGGGTTAACTGTTTCTACCTCGTTTTCATGCAATTTTCTCCATGCCATGCTCCTTCTAAGGTAGCTCAAGCTAACCGCCATAAAACAGTAACCGATCGCAATCCTTGCAAATTTCTTCATTTTTTTTGCAAACTAACGGGTTTGCCAATCCCTTATGAAAAAGGCGAAGATTTCGCAAACCTTTTGCGGCACTGTAAAACGGAATGGCTCGCAAAAAGAAGCTGAGGAGTCCTGCGAGCTAGAATTTTTCGCAAATCACTTAATTGCAGCAGCTTTAACCGTTTGCATGTTTCTTAGGGGGAAAGGATAGAAACCCGTTACCTAAGCAAGGATGGGTATTTTTACGGTATCCCTTTTTTAGGAGATTTAGCGGGGAAAGGGATGGGAGAAGGATTCTTTTTTGGCGAATTTGCGAAAAAGGATGCAATAAAAGAGTTTTTTTTTGCGAATTTTAGCAGCACAGTTAGACAGTCGCATGGAGGAGTAACTGGAAAATTTGAGGGGTTTATAGTGCTATTGAAATGAGTCGCTATATTTGTTTTGAATTTTGGCAAAGTTATTTCCTCTTAGCAATGGCGAAATTTCAAGGCTAAAAACATTTTTACCTGTTTGAAATTGTTTTAAAATGAAATTTGGAAAACAAGAAATAATTCGAGATTTTCGAGAAACACTGTCAAGTCGAAGCTCAAATCAAAATTCATAAAATGTTGCATTCAAGGTCAGTTCCGAAAAAAAGTTGCCACAAACTTCCTCCTTGAGTGAAAATTGCACATCACCAGCAAATAATTTGCATATATATTAAGTGCAGTTGCGTGTGCCAATCGCACAACCAGTCAATCTGACTTTATTAAATATATATATCAAGTCATTGAACTTCGTTCCGGTAGCACCGAAAAATGGTATGCAAATCGATCCATAACTTTATAAAAGGGCACGTGCCCGCGGCGGGCGCGTTCAAAAGTTACCACTCTTTCGCCGACGGTGGACCACCAGCTTGGATTACTTAAGTTTTTGTGGCAGTTTAGTGACCGAACGCAAACCGCACTAGTCATGGTGATGCGAAGTTCTCCGTTGACGGGCTGGAAGAACGTCAGCACCGGGTCGGACGCGGAAGCTCATCGGGTTAGGATTCGGGTTTCTGATTTTTTTCGAGAGGTTTTTTGGACTAATCTGGGGTTTTGGTTTTAGCCCCCCACTCGGATAGCGGTCCAGGTGGTCCAGGGGTACATCTACGGCGTGCGGGATATGCTTCCGAACGGGGACAACTACTTCTACTTCAAAGGGATTCCGTACGCGAAACCGCCGGTGGGGAATCTGCGGTTCATGAGCCCGGTGCCGATCGAGAAGTACGCGGTGTCCTACCTGGACTGTACCGCGGAACGTGGCAACTGCATGGGGATGGACGTGCTGACGAAGGAGATTACCGGATCGGAGGATGGGCTGTACTTGAACGTGTATACGACGAAGATTCCCCGGAAGAACGATCCACCGGTGAAGCTTCCGGTGATGGTGTTCATTCACGGCGGGGGGTTGGTCGGGGGTCACGCGGACAGTTCGATGTATTTGCCGAACTATTTGCTGCAGGAGGATGTGGTGGTTGTGACCGTCAACTACAGGTTGGGAGTGCTGGGCTTTCTGTGTCTACCGGAGGCAGGTGTTGAAGGGAATGCCGGACTCAAAGATCAGGTAGGTGTAGTAGAACTAGATATTCGTAGCTATTGTTAATCGGAATCCTAGTGTTAGACTCCTCATGAACCTGGATATCTAGATACTTACTTGATCAAATCCAAAGACCATAAGGCTACGTTTTAAAATTTCACGTAAAAGTGGATTTTCTCCGGTTTTCTAGAAAAAAAGTTCTAAATTTTATTGGCTTCTCTGATAGTTTACACGATTTCGAACCAAACTGCATTATGACCTCAAAATTGACGAAATTCCATATAGGAGGGACTAGCTTCGAGCGACAGTACAGTACTTGTTCGGTAACTGGGCTGAGAACGTAGCCCAGTCACCGAATGCAGCTCGCTAACTGGGCTGAACGAAAAATAACGAGGGGACCACCGATGCATAATATTTTCCTGATGAAATATAAAATTTAATTTTCTCAAATTTATTCACAATGCTTACTTTTCATATTTCTTTAAATGTGACTTGAAATTAAATAAAAGTTTGAAAAAACTTTTTTTCCTTTTTGAACAGGCTTTTGGCATCCATTGACCCCTCGGTCATTTCGGTTTGTTTTGGTTTGTTGACGTTTATCTGCTTTTTAACTGGGATACGCCCAGTTAAAATGTAGCCCAGTTAAACAACGCCCAGTTACCGATCAACCACAGTACTAATTACTAGTGTATTTGCTCATCAATACGGAACCTAATCCCACCGTCCCTTCCCCAGCGCATGGCCCTCCAGTGGGTCCACCAGAATATTGCCCAGTTCGGCGGAGATCCCGGCAACGTGACCCTCTTCGGCGCCAGCTCCGGTGCGATCGCGGTGAACTTCCACGCCCTGTCGAAGGAGTCCAAGAAGTACTTCCACAAGGCAATCATGCAGGCGGGCTCGATCTACATCGAGTACGGCCACCAGGATCAACCGGAGGAAAAAGCTCGCAATCTGGCGCAGCTGCTGGGCTACACGCCGGAAAGCGATGCCGAGGTGTACCAGATATTGAAGAACGCACCGGCGAAGAAGTTGTTCGAACTGCAGTCAAAGGTGCTCACCAAGCGGGAGCAGAAGGTCGAGAAGCTGTTCCAGATTCCGTTCCTTCCGGTTATCGAGCGAACTCAGTCGCTGGACGCTATCATTACGCGACATCCAACGGAGATCATGATGGAACCGGACAGCATGGACATCCCGATCATTCTGGGGTATTGCGAGCACGACGGAATGATGGTGCTGATTGATGCTCTGAAGAATCTGAACGATTACAACCGCGAGCCGGAGCGCTTCATCCCTCGAACCTTGGATATTGACTACTTCACTCCGGCGGCGCATCAACTCGGTGAACAGATCAAGAAGTTCTACTTTGAAGACAAAGCCGTGTCCCGTGACACCTTACTCCAGCTGGTGGACTGCTTCACGGACAAGTACCTACTAGCATACCGGATCACCTCGGAGCTGTGGGCCAAGTACCAGCGCAAGACCCGCATGTTTGGCTATCGATTCGCGTTCGACGGACTTCTGAACAAAGGCAAAGCCATAACCTCGTGCACCTCGATGAAGGGAGCGGCCCACATCGACGAGGTGTACTACATCTTCAGCTCGCCGATTCTGAAGACGGAGGTCCCGAAGACCAACAAGGCGTACCGGATGCGCCAGACCATGGTCCGGATGTGGACCAACTTTGCCAAGTGCTCGGATCCGACGCCCGAGGGAGAGGACTCGCTGCCGTTCAAGTGGGAACCCGTGGAGAACATGCCGCTGGACAGTGATGAGCTCAAGCAGAACATACTGAACATTTCGGACGAGATTCAGATGATGGAGATGCCCGAGAGGAAGAGGATGGACTTTTGGGTTGAGATCTACCGGAAGTTCAACGGACACGTTTCCAACTCCCGGATTCCGACCTGCGCCAAGGGCGTTGAGCAGAACAATAATGTGTGATGCCGTATTTTGTAACTCTAGATAACTTCAATAAAATTTGACTCGAAATGCCTCAGTGAAAGTCCACCAACTCCGTATCCATTTCCCAGCGTTAATTAATGACTCAAAAATCTGTTCGCCCCGAGGGGCGCACTCCGCAGATGTCCAGCAAAACCTCTGCATTGTTCAACCAATTACCGCTCGGCGCAGTGAACAACGTAGCCATATCGGCTCTCATTACTTAAAGCGACTTATAGAGGTTTAAAACATTCCGCTTCGAGTCGAGGCCGAAATTTTGAGGTTCGTCGCTTGTTGTTTTTTTTTTGCGTCGTTTCACAGATACCGGAGGGACATTCCGGGATCGCTCCGCAAACGGTAACGGACAAAGGGCACGCTGACAATGGAGTCGAAGTTGGTGTGTGTGCGAAAAAAACAAAGAGATTCAATCAATTTTCATAATTGTGTTTCTTTATTTACTCAACATATTTATCGATTTTGGGTCGGCTTTCATAATCCTGCTGCTGTGTTTTTTTTTGGGAACATCATTCTCGGTGCTTCAGATGGACTTTTAGACGGGGATGAGGACCCGGAAAGATGTCAAACAGGGAAAAGTCGGCGAATGTCAGTTGGTTGAGTGCAGCGGTGTTTAGATTTGAAATTTTTAGGTAAAATCTCAGCCTTACAAAATGTTGAAGACGGCTTTACTTCATTTTTCTGAACTGGTTTTTGTTTTTTACGAACTTCGCTGATCTGCTTACTTCAATAGGTTTCACCTATTCGGGCTAACTTCAGCGACTAATGGAATTTGAGCTGACTTCACTTACTTTTGCTAATTCCGTTAAATTTGTTAGACTACACTGATTCGAGATGATGATAAACAAATCTCAGCCAGAAACCTGACTTTGAGAATCCCTAATTGATCCAAATTGAAATTATTTCTATGGGCTAACTTCACTGCCCTGAAGCGACTTCTTTATCTTTAACATCACTGACATAGAGTGAGGTAACTAGCTCATATAAACTTTACCAATTGGTTCATAAAATTAGGCTTAAATTTGTGAAATTATTGTTCACAACGATAAAGCTTATTTTTCTGAGTACGGTGACCCTTTGTACGACCAATAAAGATTAAAAATGGATTTTTAAATCAATTCTCAAAAATTAACTTTGCGGCCCTTCTTGACATTAAAGGTCCTACCAAGGGTTTCCAGCAAGGCCTCAGACTGGCAAGTAATTAATAATTACTTTGATTTTTAGCTGGTAATTAAGTAATTATTAAATTACTTAGTAATTCATGGTAATAAGGTAACTTAATGTAAGTATGTAATGTAAGTAAATTTTGAGTAATTAAAGAAAATGATTTTTATAAATTGTACTTCTTCAACGAAACTATTTACTATTTAGCGGTTTACGCACTTCGGAAGGAACCGGTCAAGAAAAAAATCAAATGGACAGCAGCGGCAGCGCAAGCAAGTCAGAGAGGGTGAAGAAAAGCCCCAAGAAATCGCTCCCTCTCCTTTGTTCTGCCGTTCGTAAAGCTGTTTCTTGACCCCTTTCCTTCCGATCTGCATACCAGCCTTTTAAAATAATCTATTATAACAGTATTTTATTAATTTTAAATAAGAGTGAATAACAAAGATTAAAAAGACTGGTTCTGTATTTAGAAGGCCTTATTCACCATAGTTCTCTCCTAAAACTCTCCTCAAATTCATTTTTATCATGTTGTTTATCGAAGCTGATTAACAACAAATAGCAACGCCATGATATATTTCCCAGTGTTTTTTTTTTTGTAAATCCGAAATCTATTAATTTTTTTTAAATAATTAATAAAATATGTATTTTTTTGCAAGAACTACATTAGAATTGATTAATTTTTTATGCTTTTCCTAAAAATGTGCTATAATTTTTGAAAGAGCTAGCGAATGAGCTATTTATAAATAATTTAGTTTAGAACCATAGAAATTAATACTTAAATTTAAATTAAATGTTTTCTATCGTAGTGAAAAGTAATTAAGTAATTTATGTAATTAATAATTTTGGACCAGTAATTTGAGTAATTAATTGGCAGACTGGCAAGTAATTAACGCTTCTGGAAACCCTTGGGTCCTACTTGACAACTCGTTTCAAGGGAACCATAGTTGATCCATCTAAAAAATGTTGTCTGGTCAATTTATTTTTCTGCGTTTAAATGAAAAAAAAAAGTTATCAGAAATGGTTTTTAGTCGTGTTTATTACCAGTGTACATAAAAATTGACATAAAATTTTAGGACCCTCTTATGCTGACAACTTCAATTGACTGCACATAATTGGGCTAACTTCACCGAGTGTGTTTGACTTAACGGACTAGAGTGAAAGTCACTCACTTGGGCTGACTCCATTGATTTGGGTAGACTCCGCTGATGATAGCAATAAAATCTCTGTCATAAACATGACTTTGGTAAGGCCTAAACCGAATTTGTTGTTATGAGCTAACTTCACTGCTCTGAACTGATTAAGTTATCGTTAGCTAACTTCACTGTCATATAGCTAGGTGACTTTATTAATCATGCTGACAACTTTTACGTCAGTTGACTACACTGAATTGGGCTAACTTCACGGAATTCGCTTGACTTAACGGACTTGAGCTAACATCACTTACTTGTGCTGACTCCATTGATGATTTGGGTTGACGATTTCCTTTGATGATTTTTTATGGTAGTAAAACTTCTCTCTCATAAACCTGACTTTGAGAAGCCTTAGTTGACCTAAACTGAATTCGTTGCTATGGGCTAACTTCACTGCGCTGACATTTCTTTTTTTTGTCGTTAGCTAACTTCACTGTCATAGAGATAGATCACTGTCTCATATTGACTTTACCTAATCATGCTGACACATTTTTTTTTTCAATTTGCTGCACTGAATTAGGCTAACATCACCGAGTTTGCTTGACTTAACGGACTAGAGTGAAAGTCACCTACTCGTGCTAACTCCATTGATTTGGGTAGACTCCACTGATGACAATAAAAAATCTCAGTCATTAAGAACTAACTGACCTTAACTGAATTCGTTGTTTAGGGCTAACTTCACTGCTCTGAACTGACTTATTTGTCGTGAGCTAATCTAACTGACATACAGCGAGGTTTCTGGCTCAGATTGACTCATCCTTATATAGCTGATAATAAAAAATCTCAGTCACAAACCTGACATAGACAAGCCCTAACTGACCTTAATTGGATTCGTTGTTTAGGGCTAACTTCACTGCCCTGAACTGACTAATTTGTCGTGAGCTTATCTAACTGACATAAAGCAAGGTCTCTGGCTCAGATTGATTTAAGTTCATTTTGCTGACAACTTTTACTTATACTAACTGCACTGAATTGGGCTAATATCACCGAGTTTGCTTGACTTAATTGATTTGGTTGAAACCCACTGATGATAATAAAATATCTCAGTCATAAACCTGACTTAGACAAGCCCTAACTGACCTTAACTGAATTAGTTGTTTAGGGCTAAGTTCACTGCACTGAACTGACTTATTTGATGTTAGCTAATCTAACTGACATGAAGCGAGGCTTAGATTAACTTAACCTCATTTTGCAGACAACTTTAACTTCAACTGACCGCACTGAATTGGGCTAATTTCACCGAGTTTGGTTGACTTAACGGACTTGAGCTGACATTACTTGTACTGATTGTGAAACAATCTAGAAAAGAACTCAAATGCAACTAAATTTGTTCAATTGGGCTAACTTCACTTCCTCTAGCTGACTGCTTTGTAATTGGCTAACATTACTGACATAAATCATAATCAAACTAACATACTTGTTGATATACTCACTTGGGCTTACTACATCGACCTGGGTGAATGAACTGACTAGGGCTGACTTCACTTACATAAGCTAGCTGACTGACTTTTGATGATCAGCAAGACTAAGGTGAATCGCATTGACGTTGGATAAATTCACAAGTATTAACTTCACTGGGTTAGGATAACTTAATTAGCTTGGGCTAACTTCATTGGTTTGAAAGCCTACTAATCTGAGTCAAACTTGAGGAAATCCTCGGCCTTGGACTGACTCGAAAATATTTCAAGTTTGAAAAAATTGTCCTTCTGACGCACCGCTTCTTTGAAGCTCGAAACAATTTTCAATTACCGAAATTGGCTATTTTTCCCTCGACGTTAATTATGATTTTTGCTACCCTTCCCTCCGGCCTTAACTCTCCAACAAAAAAAAAAGCAAAAATAAGCTAATTTACAAATATTTTCATTTCTTCGTACTTTCCAACTCGACGCTGTAACTGAAACGCGTCCGAGAGTAGTTGACATCTGGAGTCCAAAAAAAAAGATCGATCTCTTTGTCTTTACCCGGCAAGCTTAATCCTGGAAGCTTAACGAGCCGAAATTGGCAAGCTTTTGGTGACACTTTGGGACTTGATGAAAAGAAAATAAACCCGCTGACAAATGGTGGCATTGCTGCGCGTGGTAATGAGCTTAGCTGGGTTGAGCGACAAGTAAGGCGACTTTAATTTGAAGGTAATTGGCCTTTTGGGAATGCTTTGCTGGCTTGTGTAAACATAGTTAAGTCTTAATTTGAACGTTTGACGGGATGAGACGGTACAGCTGGGTGGGATTTGCATGTGAAAGTTAAGTCTGGTTTGCGTTGATAAGTCAGCTGTCACTTTGCCATAATGGAGGCTTCAGCTATCATATCTGTCACTTTACCATAATGGCGGACAGCGTCAGCAAACGCTGAACATGACCTTCAGCTAAATTTACAGTTTTTGAAAGTGTTTCGTCCAATCCTTCCCAGAAGACCGCTTTGTTTGTTTGTTTAGACGACAAAAGTTAAACCGTTAACATCTGCTATAAACGTTAATTGTGTCAATTCCCTAACTGAGTCCCAGCACAACTCGGCGAACTCTTTGAACTGGAATACTTTTACTTTTACCGCGTACCATAAACGATTTACTCCAAACTAGCTGGTAAACCCAACACCGCCGAAAGAGTAAACAGTACTTTGCTCAAATTGCAACGTCACAACAAAAAAAAGCTTGCCCAAAAATCGATTTACGATTCGAGGACAATTTTGTCACGTGTCCTTGCTCGGCGAACCTAACTGTCTACAGAATTCTAACGGAGTGACAGCACCAACCCCGTTTACAACTCTTTTGCCCCCTTTCGCCAACTCCTTCTTTCGCCGGCAAAGGGAACATAACCTTAAAGGGTACACGTCTTAAGATGTCATCCTGCGAACGAAGGGGGAAGAAAGGGTGACAATTTTGTCCCGTTTTTTTTTTGTTGCTGCTTTCGTCACCGATTTTGCACACAGTTATTTTTGCGCGCGCTTAGCTAACTGTCCTTTTGAATGGGAGGAAAGGGCTGATTTTTGGCACCGAAATACCCCGTTATTCGAAGGAGGTAGACCTGCTTTGCTTTCAGCGAGAAATGGGATTTGTTTTGACGTTTCCGCCATAATGGCGGGTGCTATAAACGATTCTTGCAGTTTACTAAACGTGATTCTAGAATTCAGCCAAACGTCAACCACTCGTCAAGTTGTGGCTTGAAGTCTCAAATTCTCCCTTCTGAAACGCCCCCTTTCGCAGCGATCCAGAACGCTCGCAAGCCAGAAACCATAAACCACCAACCATCTTTCGGTCGGTTCTGCTCAATGAATACCACCGTGCCACCAAGGCATGCCATGCCACACTTGCCGCGCCGACTGCGACTGCGAGACTTGAATTTCACGCAGCCGCACAACCCAAGCGCATCCCGTCATGGCCTGCCTTGTTCCAGCGAACGCGATTCCGAGAATTTTGACAGCTTGACGACCACCGCGTGACATCCCTTTTCTGACGCGGGTCCGCACGCGGGATTTAGTGTTGGCCGTGTACGGTCGGGGGACGCCGCCACAGATTTTGACACATTTTGGAGGGCCGGGTCGGGTTTGTTTTTATTGGATCCGCGCCGGAACTTATGGCGGGTTGTGCGGAGTCGTCACCCGAAAAAGTAGCGAGCTGGAAAGAGGGAAATTAATCCCTAAACAATGGTTATTTTTGGCATCTGTCAAAATCGTCAGTCGATTTTTTCAAGATCTGTCAATCTGAAAATCTACAGGGGTTACGTTGTTGAATTTGACGCAGTCATGCTGACTTATCGCTCGTCGCTTTTTGACGTTCCGAGAAAAAAAGCATTTAAATGTTTGACCTTGCATAAACAAACAAAAGAGCACGCAATGTAAACAATAACAAACAAGGTCAAACAATGGCTAACAACCATAATGTGCATTGTCCTGAAGTTTGATTGTTGGATTTTCGAGTTATAATACCAAATATTTACAGTAGTCGAGCTCGTACGTGTGTCAAATGCGTTCTGACCTGAAATTCCTTTGGCCAGATGCCACACTTATAATAAGTTTTTTCGATTTTTATTGAATTCTCAGGCTTGAAACCGAATTTTGGGATCTTTGAAGGTCAAAACATGAAACATTGTGAGCTGCACAAAATGGCGTTCCAAACTCAATTTGGCCCAAAATGCAGGTGCGACAAGTTAGCACGACAGCGACGAATTGTCGATGGCAGTTTCAACAAGACTCAATTTCACCTCCTGAATACAGGTTCCTCACAAGAAAAATTTGGGATGCATGAATAATGGGATTCTTATGTTTGGTGTCGGTATTTAATTTCGTTCTAATCTCGTTAATTTTTATGCGCGTTTTATCGCCGTCCGGGAACGTGTTTATTTAGAAAATTAAAGCACATGGCCCGGAGTGGGACCCTTAGCTATTAAAAGTTGATTAGAATGTACGCCAGGCAGGGTGTGGCCACCCTAAGCTAGTCTGGCTTGATTCCGAGAATCTCTCCACACACACACGATGTAATCCGTTTCGGGCCTAATCCAGTTAAGCGTGACATCATAAAAGATGATAACTTTTAGCTTCCAGATCTTCAACCCTTCCCACCTTCTGGTCTCTACCAGACTTAACCCGGGATTCTGCCACGCGGAGCACCTCCATTCGCCAAAAAGGGGTTAACTGGATTAGCACTGTTTAGTGCCATAAATTAAGGATGGGGTGTCCCTCAGGAAAAGGGTTGACCCCCGGGCCCTGCCCACTGTTTGTTTTTGGCCAAGTCTCGTGAGCTACCGGGCGATGGCTCGTGTGCTGCCCGAAAGGGTTAATCTCATTATGGCGTCGCACACACTGGAGATCATCGAGGTAGTGCACGGTGGGTCCCATAAACGACTGGTCAACCCCGGAGGGCAGTAGTAACCCGTTCACTTTTATGGTTCAACCTGGCTGGATAGGAGCGACCAGGAAGCGTAATTGGCTCAAGTCAACTAAACGGGTTAATCCTATTGGCAGAAGGGGTTTAATCCTTTTACTGGGCGTTGGTGCGATCTGGAAGGCAAACGGTAGTCAAGCGTGATCCCTCAAAGGATTAGCTTTTTATTGAACGGTAGTCGTGCACTGGTTTGAATTAAATCGGAATCTACCTGATGCATACTGGGGCAGGTAACCCTTTCTTCACAAGGTTTGTTCATGTTTGAGAAAAATTAGTGAATGTCAAGTTAACATAGTTAAAAAAAAATTGAACAAAGTCCACACATATAAATCGGACTTTTTGATGTTTTCTTTTATATATTTATATATATAATTTGTATGACCCTAAAATTTGGAGAAATATCTTGAAATATTTTTATTTTGAAGAATTTTGTTAATTTTGGAACGAAAATCTATAATATGAAAGCAACTTGAAATAGCTTTTTCATTTTCTTGATTTTTATCGATTTAGTCCAAATTTCAAAGATTTTCGTTTATAAATTTACTAAATGTTTTCAAATAACAGTATTTTACGATCGAAAAATAATATTCTTACTCTGAAAAAAAATTTTTTTCGGCTTTTAAACGAAAATCCTAGAAATTGGGACTGAATGGATGAAAATAAAGAAAAAGCCTCTGCAAGTATTATCCAAAGCACATAGCGTAATTTCCCATTTAAAATTGGCCCGAAAAATCAAAGGCCAAAAATTGAAAAAAATAAGTTTTTTGAAAATAGAAGTAAGCCCATTGCAAATATTTGTTGAAGTTTCTGTTCCTCGACTCTGACCAAAACCGAAGGAGGGAGCAAAAAATAAAAATAAATATTCAATATTTGCAATGGCCTGAATGATCTAACAATTTAAAACACATTTTTCAGCGTAAAATATCATTTTTGAAAAATAATGACTAGTATGAAAATATTTGAAATATTGAAAAAAAATCCGTGTAGAATTCCGCAAAAGAGGTTTTAAGCTAAAAATATATATTTTTTTTACATTATGTTGGTGTTTTCAAAAATATTTTTTTGAAGATTTTGTGTGTGTACTACTTTTAACAAAATTTGTTTTCATTACAGTGTTGATGCAATGGAGCTGGCAATTTCAACTTTTACTAAATAAAAATTGCTAAGCTTTGGATTGAGGTCGCAGTTTACTTTCAAAGGTATTGCGTCCCTACCAAGGTTGTTAAAGATACAATTATTGATTAATTTACGATAAAGTATCTATCGTTATTTCGATAATTTTTTCGGCGATAATCTCATCGGCGATAATGGATGATGCATTATTTCAAAATCTTTCTAAAATCGACTTTATGCAACCGTATCATATTTAATTTTAAATTCATTTACTAAGAAAATGTTCAATCAATAGAATAGATAATACTGAATTGTACACAAAATACCGTATAGTTTCGAAAGTACCAAAATTCTCACAATTTGCAATTAGAGTATCAAACTATGCAAAATTTTGTATGTATTTTCGCTTTAAAAGGGTTTTTTTTTTTGTGAAATACCCTTATTTCATAAAATAACAATTTGCAGTATGGATACTAATCAAAGCAAAATTTTGAATGCATTTTCACCTTTTTTTTGTTAGACACTAAAATTTTAACAAAATATTGAAAAATCACACATAATTTCCCTTCGTTTGATATCCTTAGTGCTAATAATAAAAAATTTAGCATTTTCGAAAAAATACGGTCTTTTGAAAAATTTTATATTCCAAAAAAGCTCTATTAAAGTAAAAAAACATGTATCATTTCCAAAGTTGTTAATCGAAAGAAATATAGTCGATAATATTTTCGTCTAACGATAACAATAATGGTCGTTGGGACGATAACGATAATCTATCGTTATCGTTATCGTTATTCGTTATTTATAATTCTTTCGGCGAAAATTTATAATTAACATATTTCTAAAATTGACTAAAACCTACCAATTGAATTTGCAAGCTTCGTCTTAGTATTTTTTTTTGATAATTTGGTTATTTTCAAGGTATAAATACTAAAAAAATCACAAAATATCATATTTTTTTATGTACTTAACTTTATATGATTCGTAATAAGGGTATCAAACGACTCGAAATTTTGCATGCATTTTCACTGTTTAAGAGTTTTTTGAATAAAATACTCAAATTTCCACAAAATACTTAAATTTTCTCAAAATACCATATTTTCTCGAAAATACTTAAATTTTTATAATTCGCAATATGGGTATCAAACGATTCGAAATTTTGCATGCATTTTCACTTTTTTAGAGTTTTTAGAAGGAAAAACTCAAATTTTCACATAATTACGTTTTTTTTAAATTAAATATGTCTTTATTGAACTTTCTTATAATAATTACATTTCATTTACATTTTAAGTGGTATGGCTAAATGCTCTTCATCTTTGTTGTATTTTTCGTTTTATTATTACTGTTCACATTCATTAATTTATTTCAAATTGTTTTACATTTTTGCATTTAATCGAATACATTTGGGTAAAAAAAAAGAAAAAAATATCTTTAACAACTTATCCTAACTTAAAACTAAAATAAAAATTCTTTGAATTATTCAAAATCATTAGAACGAGTAAACTATGAACTGTATTTTAAGATGAATGCTCCAAGCGTTCTTACTTGTTCCTGGCGAGTTTTGCACCCACGCAGTGTTGTTGTCATCTCGATGAAAATGTTCAGAAGTTCTTGTGGTGAAAACAGGTCAATACTGCCTTCACCCATTGATGTTGGTTGGTTTTCCCTCGGTTGCTGACTGAAGCCTGGAGGTGTTGTATGCTCTGCAACTCTTTGCCGCTGATTCAACGGCAATGGCTGCAGATTTGGAACCACTCGAACAGATCCCGCTCTAGGTGACGCCAAAGCAGGAAAATCCACGTCCGTGTATGCTGGTGGTGTTTTTCGACGATTTGGTTGGTGCCTCGTCGTCGCTTGCTGCCGGATTTTCACAAACTCAGCACGTTTTGGGCAGCTTCGATTCTTGGTCGAATGGTTGCACAACGACTCTTGATGAAACAGTTCCTTCCACAATGTCCAAACTGCAAACAGTTCGAACACTGTGTCACGTCACGGTGCACTGGACGATAACGTTCCCAGGTCACGATGATGTTGAAAATTGCCCGAACTGCTTTCAGCTCAGACCGCGTTGTCGATCCTTTCTCTAGATGAACCAGGTACAGTTGATCACGATACTTGATGTCCTTGTTGTGTCTCGTCATCTTGAAGACTTCGATCACGTTCAACTTAAGAGTTTTGAGCTCTTCTTTCAGCACACTCACATCCATGTCGTACAGACCACGGAGGACCTGTTTCAAGGGGCGTTTACCTGGATTGTCATGGCTGTAGTTTTCAATCTTTGTGTTGTTCAGGAAATCCCGAACGTAGTTGTAATCCTTTCTGGTAGGTAGCAGAATTTTGAGTCCATCAGCACACAAGCGAATGGAAGCTCGTAAAGCACCAGATTTGATAAACCGGTCAGCCACTTTCGCACCAAATCCAATGACGATGATTTCACAAAAATGGGTGGCAACTTTTCCCGTCGTTCTTACTTCTCGCTCACGTCCACAGGGAGGGTAGCGAACTGGTTTCCAGGCGAATTTTGAGCGTCCTTGCTCAAACTGCCTGGCATTGCAGGTAGCGCTTCGGCATTCTTTAGCTTCTTCAAATCTGCCGATCCTGCTGGTGAGGACCGTCTCTTTTTCTTGCCTAAGGCATTTCTTGAACTTTTTAGCACTTTTTTTGGTGTGTGAGGGACGCACGTCTGACTCGCTTCTCTGCTGATCGCAGACTGACACATAATTACGTATTTTCTTGAGAACACTAAAATTTTTATAATTAAAATTATGGGTATTAAACGATTTGAAATTTTGCATGAATTTTCATTCTAATAGCTCTTAAAACAGTATTATCGAGAAAATACGGTATATTGTTAAAATTTTAGCATTTTATTCAAAAAACTCTAAAACAGGTAAAATACATGCAAAATTTTGCTTCATTTGAAACCCATATTGCAAATTTGTATATTTTTTTTTTTGAAAATTCGGTATTTTGTGAAAATTTTAGTATTTCATTCAAAAAACTCCAAACAGTTAAAAAAACATGCAAATTTTCGAATCGTTTGATACCTAGGGGAAATTCTCGTATCTTTGGCAGGTTAAGCTCTCGCTCCTAACTCCATCCAATTTGCTGATTTTCACTATTTAAACAACTAATTTTGCAAAACTTTTGGTAGAAACTTGCTTGCTCACTTCTTATTGAGCTATTTATCACTCGATTTCAGTTGAAAACGCTTTTATTTAGCTTTAATTGCATGTCAAAGTTCTGACCTGCCAACATTAGAGGCACGCTGGAATTAGATGCTGTTCCCCTATATTGCGAATTATAAAAATTTGAGTATTTTCGACAAAATACGGTAGTTTGTGAAAATGTGAGAATTTAATTCAAAAAACTCTTAAACATTTAAAATGTATGCAAAATTTCGAACTGTTTAATATCCATATTGCCAATTAAAAAAAAAACAGTACTTTAAAGAAAATACGGTATTTAGTGATTGTTTTTAGTATTTAAACTTTGAAACTTAGCATATTATTCAAAAAATTATTCACTCTGAGGAAGCTTGAAAATTCAACATGATTTAGTTGGTTTTAGTAAATTTTGGAAATATATTTCATATATTCATATAAAGTATCGTCCGTTATCGTCAATAAAATGATCGCTGATAGAATTATGGGAATAACGATAGCAAACAATTATCGTTATCGTCCCGATGATAACGATAGAACTATCGTTATCGAACTTCGATAATTTAATCGCTAATAACTTTGACAATTTCACTTTATTTGATACCCATATTTCAAGCAATGATGATTTTATTATTTTCGGAAAAGCGGTATTTTGTGAAAATTTTAGGATTTTCCAATTTTGAGTAGTTTTACTTTGAATTTTTAGTAGTTTGAAACTACATTTCCATTTATTTTTACATTTTGAAAAAATATAGTCAGTCATTTAAAATTCATAAGGATATGAATGAATTAATCGAAATATCTGTCGTTATGTCATTCGTTTGTTGACAATGCATTGCAATGTGAATAAAATCAATTCTCGTGGTTCGAAGGCTAGTAATAAAGATTGTCATTAAAATGTCGCTAACTTAAAGGTGTTATTTTAAGAGTTTTGAAGAGATTTTCTTAATCATATTTCATTATATATTTAAGCCCTTTTTTGTAGAAATTTGATATAGTTCTTACGAAATTGATAAAGATGACAGTTGAATATTTAACTGTCATCTTGAATGAATGGAAAATTGAGACAGCAGTTTTTCCTTAGTTTTGGTAAAAAAAATTTATTCTAATTGTGGTTTTATTCAGAATAAATCTAGGACATCCCTGAACTCAAGATTCATTCAAATGTTTTGGCGTAGTTTACGGTAAATTAGATTTTATTGGTAGGCTTTGTTAAAATAATCGGTGTGTTTATTTTTGTTTAAAAATATTGCATTTTGAAGATATTCACTTTATTTAAAAGCAACGATATTAAAGTATTACAACAACTGCTAATAATGTTTCAGAGATGGCGAAAAAGATTCCACTTGGTGCAGGTCAAACATTATTAGCAGTTGTTGTAATACTTTAATATCGTTGCTTTTAAACAAATAATATACATTGGCGCTTACACAGCCAAATAAAAACGGTACATTAAGATATTCACTTTATAAAATTATTTAGAAATAATAGCAGTTAATTGAGGAAAATATTATTTTACATATAAAAGAACAATAGGGGAAATAAAATAAAATTTAAAAAACAATAAATCATTAAAAATTTATGAATTACAAACATGAAATTTGCTTCGTTCATCAATTTCAATATTGTCATCGTCTCTCCGAACATTTCTTCCTCTATTCAGCAGACAAAATTTATTGCGGTAATCCTCACTCACAAATTTGCAGAAAACCCTTTGCAACGTCACTGTCGGCATCCTTTTCTCACTACCACATCCCTCCACACCCCGTAAATCCCTTTCCCATCCATCCTTTGCCAAAAACGTCCAGGTATACCTTTGCAAATTTTCCACATTTCACCCGCTCTCTTCCCGAACGGATTGGCTCGAGCCTGAAAGGAGTACCCTCTACCACTTTATGGCTGCTGCCATAAAAGTTTTGCCGACAGTCCTTTTCTGCATCCTTTTTCTTCGGGACGGGGAGGAATCCTTTTTGCAAACACTTTTGCCACTTGCTAAAAGGGTGCTACCAGGGTGATGCCAGAGAGAAAAGAGTGAACGGGAGAAGGGGATAGGCAAATTTTTGCTAATAGTCCCTTGGTGCCATAAAACGGTTATCCGTGTTGCAGAAATGCCGGGGAAGAGGGAAAAGGATTCTTGCTGGCTGGCTTTATGGCGAATATGATTATTGGCAAGGATTGAGCGTTTGGCTAGGGGGTTTTGTGCTGTGTGAGTTTTATGGCCAATTTTATGCATTTATGTGACAAAATGGTTAAGCACCAAGGACACGTTTGCGCCCTTTGGAAGGCAAGGATTTGCTGAGGATTTATGGGAGAACGTCGTTCGAGGAATCTACGAAGGATACCTTTTTGGAAGTTGGAAGAAAGGGGGAAAGAGGGAAAGAGTTTCCATTTTTATCGCAAGTGAAATTCGCATCGTTTTTTGGCAAGAGTTGAGATTGGCAAGCCTTTTTTGGCAATTGTAAATTTTTATTTGCAAAGGGTTTCCCGTTAAAGGGGGGTGATGTCCTGGATAACGGGTTCGAAATTTGGCGTGCGCTGACCTAACTGAACTTTTGGCAAGGGTTCTTTGCTTTGGTGTGCAAATTCGCACAAAAAAGGGTGATTACTTTAGTGCGAATTTTATGGAAGAGTTGAGCTGTGTCTTGCTTTGTTTTGCCAATTCTGTGTTGCGAATAAAAAGCTGGGGTTGAGTTTGCGGGTTTGGTGTTTATGGAAGATGTAATTTGTGGCCCGTGTTTAGTCGTGTGCCAGGATCTTGTGAACAATTTGATATAGTTTCTAGAATTGAGTTTAAATTTACGAATTTTTAATGGTTGCACTTCCTGATCAAATTCATGAAACACGTATTTTCAATGGTAGCCTTAAATTGTTAAGGTCATTAGGAAAACAATTACTAAATCTTCAAACAAAGCAAAAAGCGAGTCATAAAACGCTCAAAAAACTAGATCAATTTTTATGATCTTTTTGCAGCTCGAAAAAAGTGTGCCATTTTTTGCTCCAGATTTTACCGAACTTGAATGACCTTCAGTTTTACCTGACCTACTTTTTATGACCAAACCTAGAGTCACATGCTGTCCATCTTTTATTGAAACAATCATAAACTGTCCACGTTGGGTAAGATCATCGCAAAAGAAAACTAGTGCAATTTTTTGCATTATTTTCCGTCAATTATTGCGATATTTTTGCAAAATGACCTTTCCATAAAACGATTCGAAGCTGACCTGAACGGTGCCATAAAAAATGATCCAATTTGCAAAAACTAGGACAAGAAATAAGGCCATTTAAGGTTGCTTTTTATTGGACCGTTTTCACCTAAGGGTCATAAAGTTGTTCAAAAATGCTCCAGTTTTTTGTGGAACAAAACCTGGAGTGCTAAAAATTGGCACACTTTTTTGAAGGACTCGCAAAAAGTCAACAAGAGTGGTGTGAACTACTTATTTGGACCTTTTTATGGCATTTTTTTGGCCACGAGGCTCTTTTTTGGGTGGTCAAGTACAATGAAGAGTAATAAAATGAAATTTACCTGGTTTTGGCACACTTTTATTAAAGACGAAATTCAAAGAAATTTAAATCATTTTGGTTTTGAGAAAGGATTGTTAAATTATGAAACTGTCATATAAATATAAATATATATCCATTATATAAATATATAAATATTTTATCCATTTTGAACTAAAAAAAGAAATAAAATAACGGTAATGTCAAGCGTTGAGTTCTATTGTATCTTTGGAAAGGTAGACACAGTTTTTGCTTTTCAATTTTTCGTTATTCCATTTGATCTTGGACTTGTATATTTTATGATTTCATGCAGTTTTTAGTTCAAATTTAAAAGACTATTCCAGCTCAAATCAGGATTTTTTCTGGTACTTTTGTACCCGACCCTCTCCGATTTCAATGAAACTTTGTAGACATGTTATCCTAGGCCTTTATAAACCATTTTTGTGTATATGGAGCCAATTGTACTCGAAAATAACATTTGAGTAGGGCGTAAGTTATTTAAATATTTTTGTATTTTGCAATTAAAAAAATACTGTATCCCGAAGCCGTTGCATCGTATCAAAGACAAACTTGTAGGAAATAGGACGGGCCTTCTTAAAAAAAGTACACTGAAATAAAAATACACGCAACTTGCATGAGATTTTTTGATTCTCAAGTTTATAAGTCAAACTTTAAGGTGATGTCACTATATTTTTTCGTTCAAAATTCTCAATGAAAAAGCCTAAGATGTTACAAAAAGACTGACTAAAAATGCAGGATGGTACGTCTCTCCTAAAAAAATACAAAAATCATTAACTAAACTATTTTTTTTGAAAAGTGGTTTAAATGTCAAATTTTTTTTAAACCGATAGTGGGAATCGATTTGCCAGATCATTTTAAATAAAAGTCTTCATTTTGACCATTGTCCTATGTCCAATCCTTGGAAATATACAGCGGTTTAAAAAAATAAAATGTCAAAATAGTAGTTTATGCAACAAGTTGCAAAAAGAGGATTTTTTCAGCACGAGTCGTACACCTCGTTGGATAAATACGAAGAGTGCTGAAAAAATGAAGTTTTGCAACGAGTTCCATACAACATTTTTTGCAATTCCAAAAAACACACACTGAGTGAAATTTTATGTCAAATTTTCATGTATTTTAACAATAAATCGTTTAAATCAAAAAAATGTTGAAAAGTGTTACTTTTCGAATCAAGTGCTGAAAAGTCGAACTTTTCAGCATTTATTTTGAAAAGTGTTGCTATTCGATTCTGTTATTTTTGGTACAGAAAAGTAGGCTATTTCGTCGTTCAAGAATGACAGGAAAAGTAAATAGTTTCACGTCGGAATTGCAAAAAAGGGTTTTTGGTGGTTTTTGGCAATTTCTATATGACAGACTTGATTTTTCAGTATCGTAAATATTTTTACTGGAATGCTCGTCCAATTTTCCATAAATTTGCTTTTGACAGCTTTTGTAGACTTGAAAATCGAAAAATCTCATAGAAGTGGCGTGTATTTTTATTTCAGTGATTTTTTTTTCAGAAAGCCCGTACAATTTCCTACAAGTTTGTCTTTGACCACTTTTTGATACGATGCAACGGCTTCGATATACAGTAATTTTTAAATTGCAAAATACAAAAATATTTCAATAACTAACGCCCTTCTTAAATGTTATTTTCGAGTACAATTGGCTCCATATACACAAAAATGGCTTACATGTCTACAAAGTTTCATTGAAATCGGAGAGGGCATCCCTCAAAAGTACCAGAAAAATTCCTGATTTGAGCTGGAATTGCTCCTGAACATTATTTTAAAAAGAAACTTTGCATGTGATAACACTACTAGGTTCGAATCATCAAAGCTCTACACACAAAAAAATATTTCCGAATGTTACATCATTTATGATGTAACACTTTTGCACGTCATTAAACATTTAAATTTAAATGGAATTTTATGTAAATTTGCAACAAATTATACGTAAAAACATGATTTTACGAGTGATTCAACTGTTTACATCAAATCTCAAGTTTACATCAACTGAGTTTACATGTGATTCATCTTTCCCGTGTCGAGTAAATTCACACTTTTTTTTCTGTGTACACCGCCAAACTACATCCCTCTTTACAAAAATACCGCCGAAGGACACGCATTTATTCGCGCCAGGATATTAACACGTCACCCGACCTTGGCCCTCCAGCTCGTTGTCAGTCAAAATATTTTCGTCGCAAACCAGCTTCCCCCCGTCCATTAGCAAACGTAAGTGCCTGGTCAGGACCGAGGTACCAATTCCACGGAAATGGCAATGCCTTCCAGCAGAAAAGACATTACGACGGCCTCAAGGTCCTTGCGTGACTCTGCCGGGATGACCCAGACCCCGAAGGGTCCCAAAACCAATATCGTAAAATTATCATTTCTGGCTAAACACAACAAAACGTGGTTCCTAACAAGGAGGTTGTTCGGGTTCGAGTCTGGGCCAGGTAGAAGTTTGCGCATCCCCCGCTGAGGGTGAGGTGATATCTCTCGGAGGTGACCTTTCTCCGGCTCCTTTCGCCCTGAGGGTTCTCCTTCGATTAGTGTCGGTCGTGGTGGTTTTTTTTTTTTGGGACGGTGCAGATAAGGATCGATCGAGGGTGTTGGATGGGTTTTCATGGGGGTTTGGTGGTCGCATCCTTCCTGGAGATAAGGATCGCCAGGGAGAGCGATTCGTGAGGGGTGAACTTCCTGTGTTGAGAGGTGTTTGTTTTTAGGTGAGTGATTTTTGTTGAATGAAGCCTTGTACAAATATTTGCCACGGTTTTCGTGGACCAAGGATAGAAATCCCATAACGATCAAATTTTTGCCTTCCTCACGTTACTGAGGAAAGGCTATAAAATCACTCAAAAAATGAACTTCTCAATTAGACCTCCTAGACCCACCTTCATGTATACCTATCGACTCAGAATCAAATTCTGAGCAAATGTCTGTGTGTGTGGTGGGATGTTGATCAAAAAATTGTCACTCGATTATCTCGACATTGGCTGAACCGATTTTGTCCGTTTTGGCGTCATTCGATCCGTCTTGGAGTCCCATAAGTCGCTATTAAAAATTATGCAGTTTAGTTAAGTACTTCAAAAGTTATGTTAAAAAAACGATTTTAACAATAGTCCGGAAGATTGTAAAAAGGGTGGTTTTTGTAAGAAAACCCGTCATACTATACATTTTTAGAAAGGTATTTAAAAGACATTTCCAACGCGTCCAAGACATTGAAGATCTGACAAATTTATCAAAAAATATTTATACGCTTTTTGGAGGCCGGATCTCAGATATGTTGATGAAAACGTTGTTCGGATCTCTCATGCGACATATCGTTGGATAGGTATTCAAAAGAGCTTTCCAATGCGTCTAAAACATTGAAGATCTGATAACCCTATCAAAAGTTATAAGCACTTAAGTGTTATTTGCGCACTTTTTCGAAGCCGGATCTCAGATATTTTGATGAAAATGCTGTCCGGATCTCTTAAGCAAACTATCGCAGGCTGGGTATTCAAAAGACCTTTCTAACGCGTCCAAAACATTGAAGATCTGACAACCCTATCAAAAGTTATTAGCACTTAAGTGTTATTTACGCACTTTTAGATTTTGGATAGCACCCTTTAAATGTGAGGAAGGCACCAACCACCTAAGGGTGGATTAAGTATCGTTTTTTATATATTTTCCCAGACCCTGAATGAATTCATTACATTTTTATGATTATATCAAAGTTAAAGCCGTTTGACCCATATTCATTTGACGACACCATGAAAATTATCAAATGGATCAATTTTATACTTGAACCTCTAAACACTTGCAGCCTCAGATTGATCTAGCTACATTTGATCCACAAAGATATTTAGTTAGATCAAATTTAAACGTATAAGTTTCAGAATAAATACCAATGCCTTTTTAAACTTAGAAAATTTGACAAAATTTTTGCTGGTTATTTTATTTCATTATATTTCAGTCTAGACTCGATTATCCGGAGCCTCGATTCTTCAAAGTTTCGATTATTCGAAGGTTAGTATGCGAGTTCGGATAATCGAAACAAGAAAAAAATATTGCGTTTTTTTTTATTTTCTTACTTTTTACATAATTTTCGAGTTCTGCGACTTCATTTTAGTGAAATTTGATTAGTAAAAAATTTATTATCCATTATTTCATCACAACTTATTTGTCCGCCATCTTGGATTAAAAAGTTCTAAATCACTTTTGATTAGATAAGGGATCATTCTTAAGCACGGCAATAAAAAATAAGACAACAAAAGAAATAATTTGTGATTCGATTATCCGAAGTGATTTTTTCCCAAGGCCTTCGGATAATCAGGACTGTATTGTCATGCAAGAAAAGTGATCGCAATCATATTAATTTAAGAGTTTAATGAACTACGTTTAGTAAAATTTTAAGTTTCTGAAAAAAATATTTAATAAAACAAATCAGAAAAAAGCCTTTTCCCCTGTAACTTAGGATACACACATTCAAATAAACTTTTCCAACTTTTGCGCCCCCTTTGGCTGTTGTGGTTTTTTTTAAAATATATTTTCAACATAAATATTAATTATCTTTGATTAAAAATACAAAAGTAACAGATTTTAAAAAAAATTCTTGATAATTTCAATTAACAGCATTATTTTGACATTAATTTGTTATAACGAATCATATGGAATAATTTTAGGAAAGTAGGTTCTAGAGCGTCCAATTTCCCGGGGTTACACAATTCCCGGGAAATTTTAAATTTATCGAAAATTATTCTGATCGTGCTTCTGATTTATATCTAGCAACAAAATTGTATAGAACATCAACTTTAATGTTCAAAATGAATGTGGAAGTCAATTAATGGCTTAACCGCTTTTATAAAACATACAACTTTATAAAAATATTAAAATTTTCTAATTTTATATACTGTCTTTCAATTCGTACCAAATCGAAATATATCAATTGTATTTTTTTGTTGAAAAGTGTTATTTTTTAAATCAAATTTTGAATCAGTGAGTAAAATCCATACTTCTCAACCATAAAATGCTTTTAAATTTGTCTTTGTTACCATTTCAAGGGAATATGTTTTAGAATAATATTGACTCATACAGTAAAACACAATAAGATCATGCAGAAATTATGTTTTTCATGGCAAATAACTTGTTCTAAACCATAATCTTATCAACAAAACTAATTTTAATGAATTTTAGGCACAATTTTGAATTTTTAACAATTTCTCCATAAATTTATATGTATTTTGTAAAAAATCTTATAAACTTATAAACTGAATCTACAAGTGGTTTTTTTCTTAAAAACATATCAGCAACCTTAGTAATTGTAAATTTGACGTAAAAATAAAATTTGAACACCTTAAATCTGATTTTAACAACAAATACTTTGTAAAATTTTCAACGCCACTACTTAAAAAAAAAAACAACAAACAACAACAACAATAGTGCATCGACCTTCTGTAGCCTACCACAGTACATGTTTTAAAAATAATAATCTTGTGACAAACCGAACCAGTTGGAAAAATATACAAAAAAGATTGAAATCGTTCATTGTCATCACGGTTTACAATAAATATTATCTGAAATAATCCTAAAATGGAGCTGATTTTTTCTTATTAATTTAATATGAGCAGTACACGGAAAGGGGATCCATCGCCAAATCGCGATAAAGTTCGCTAAAACTAGCGAAAAATGTCGCTAATTTCTCAGCCTGCACAAAAATTAC
This sequence comes from Culex pipiens pallens, assembly GCF_016801865.2. Lineage (NCBI taxonomy): Eukaryota > Metazoa > Arthropoda > Insecta > Diptera > Culicidae > Culex > Culex pipiens. Next base: position 38,226,448 of record NC_068939.1, on the reverse strand, counting down.
CTAGAATCGCTAATTTTTTTCGCTGGTTTGGAAACCGATGAAATTCTACCAAACCAGTGAAAAAAAACACTGGTTTGGTGAAAAATGTCGCTGTTTGGGGGATCAGTTTTGCTAGAATCAAAAAATTTTCTCGCTGGTTTGGAAAAAGCGGCAGGGCACCAAAATCAACCAGGAGATTATTCTACTGGGTTCGGCAAAAAATCCGCTGGTTCAGCGAATGTTTCCACTGGACCAGTGTTTTTTTGCACTGGATCAGCGTTTTTTATCACCGACGTTTGTTTTTTTTTTGTTTTGGCGGCAGAAGCCTATGCCAAAATAAACCAGAGGATTTGAGAACCAGAGATTAATTGGGAATCGTGTAAAAGCATGTGGCAAAGTGGTTGTTTAAAACCGTCTTGCATGTTATAAGCTGAATTTTGTGAATGTGTTGATTTGTGCACAGTTTCATATTACCAGTCTTAATTAAATTTTCCTAGTAGATTAAAACTTTAGCACTTTCCGGTTGACGGAGGTTTACGGATGGAACAATCGTCAGTAAAGATTTCGCAGTAACGGAAGCAGAATTAAAAGAAAGTCCAGCCAGGTTGTACTTACTTGCCACAGCACAAACTGTTCCGCGGCCATGGTCAAGTTCCTCGCCTACGATTCTTGCTGCCACCTGCGACAATTTGTGCACTCATCTATGCAGCAGTACAAATACATCTCCAGCTTCACTGCACCGTATTTTTCTGCTGCGAGAACTTTATGGAAACGTGCTTCTTTTCATTGAAAAGAACCATCACCTGTTGAGTATGTATTTTAATGCTGAACACTTGATGCAGAACTTTTTCATGCTTTTTTGTTTTGAAAAAACCCCTAAAGCAATTCGATTGCCACAAATCGCTTCCAAACGTGAACAATAACAAACATTTATGACGGCTGTCGGAAGGATGTGTATCAAACCAGCGAAAACTTTTGCTGGAAAAGAAACCGTTTCGGAAATAACAAACCAGCGAAACCAAGTTGCTGGATTTGATTTTGCGCAGCCACCTTTTTCAGCGAAAAATTTCGCTGGTTTAGAGAAAAATTTCACTGATATCAGCAAAACCAACTCAGCAAAATTCGGTCGCTGGTTTGGCGATCGATCCCCTTTCCGTGTAGATTGAAATGAATAAAATCAAGTAGGGTTCTCTCTTTATATTTTTGTGAATTTTCAAAAATTGGGACAAAAAAGGAAGGAAAATGTATACTTCTGCTTGAATTTCGGGAATGCCCGGGAAATTTCAAAATTTCCCGGGAAACGGGAAATATTTCTTTTCGGGAAATCCCGGGAATTCCCGGGATTATTTTTCCTGGTACGGGAAATTGGACGCTCTATAGTAGGTTCTCAACGTGTTGGAAAACTTTCATTCTTTGTATTCCATTATTTTTAATGAAAAATGTCCAAAAACAACTGAAATTTCAAAAAGTTCAACTCATTGCATGGTGTATTTTTTCAGGGAACATTAAAATATAAAAAAAATCTGCATGTCTGATATTTGGCACCGCTCCTTTCCTCTAACTATCCCACATCTATGAGCTATTTCGAAGGTTATTTTTGCATTTTTTTTCCTTCTCTGTCTAATTCGTTCTCCTTAGTACCAGTAAACTCTCTCCCCATTTTGAACAAATCAGCTGTTGAAAGGAAGTCCATATATCAGCTCAGGATAACAACTGCACCAATGTAATTGTTAAAGCAACCTAATAAAATGAAATGAAATGATATGCCCGATTCCACCCCCTGGCTACGGGTCTGTGCCCTTGATACTTTTTGAAAATAAATACTACACCATGTGATCATGACATTTTGATGCCTTCTGGATACAGTTTTAGAAAAAAAACTGACATTGTGTTTTAATCAGTGCATTTCTACAATTTTTCAACAAAACGTTCCTCGAATTCAAATTCATCCCAAATAGCATGAATAATTCCGAAACGCTTCGTTTCCACATTTTTTTTGTTGTCATAATATTCATGAACTTTCAATGTATTTTAATGTATAGTTATTGCAAGCGTCTGGAAATCTGTACAAAAAGATACCTTCTTGACAAACAAATTTTCGATTTAAAATCCTTATAAAATGAAATCTTAATGTTACATATCTAGAATATTGCTGATGGTATTAAAAAACAATATTACAAACGGGGAAGGGAATAGAAGTGCTGGATTAACAGAACAAATTTAGAAATCTTATCATGAATTGGATACCTGAATTGTCTAATTCAAAATGTTTTAAATTACATTTGAATTAAATCAAATATGCTTAAACTTTTTTATTTGATGTTCAATTCTTTGGTTTTAATTTAAACAAATACTCAAATAAACTAACAATTAGAAATCTTCTAAAAAATCTGTCAAAACCTGAAAAAGAAAAAGGTTTTTTATTCTGTCTCATGAAAACTCTAGACTTATCTGGCAATAGCGTGATCCGTTTTGCAAAAAAAGTTCCTCGGATCGATCTGAGCATATTGAGGTCGATTTTAGGTGTAAAAATAGGCCCATGATCGAAATTCAAGGAGTTTTAAATTTTTGGCCTGTTTAATAACTATAAATTTTTAATCGATTTTTTAGTTTTCAATCCAAGTAGGCTTCTTTTGGGTCAAAATATGGCCCTGGCGAAGCTTTCAGCCAAATCAGTGCACATTTCTGGAGCAACACAACACGAGAAAAAGGCGGATAAGCATTTTGACAGTTTGAACTATTATGATTATTCTTAAGCTTTAGGATACTTTTTCACAAAACTCAAAGTGTAAAACAATAGCTTGCCTCTCAAGCTACCTCTCAACACTTATGGATTTATTAGATAGTTACTTGTTGCCCCGGAACATGCAACATATTTGCAGCTGTCAAAATGCTTATGCGCCCTTTTCAAATGTTGCTCCAGATTTGTAAATTTTGTAAAAAAGCCTACTTTGGGAGAAAACTTAAAACTCAAAAAATGTTGAGTATCAAACAGGACCAAAAACGGAAAACACCTTCTCCTTCATGGATTTTGTTCAAATTTCATCCAACGGCCTAATGTTCCACCTAAAATTGACCACTAAATGATCCGATCGATCCGAATATTTTTTTTTTTTGTAAAACAGTCACGCTAGTCTAGCAACTTGGCAATCCTGCTGACGAACCACGCTCATCTCAACAGAGGTAGGTTAATCCCCAAGCAATGACTCCACGCGACTCGCCAATCCATAAATCATCATTCGATTCTCATTTGCATTCATTGTGCGCTGTGCTTGATTTTTCCTAGAACCAGATCAACAAGCCGTGAAGCTAGATGGGAGGTCGGCAAAAGATCATACGGATTACACTGGAAAGTGGCCTAGGGTCGGGTTATTCTAGAATTTGCGGTTTTAAAAATGATTTGATAATAAAACAATTTATTCGATTTTTGGTGTTGAAAAAACATAAGTCCCGGAATATATTAGAAAAACAATTTTTATTGAATTCCAAATCACCAACAATTGCAACTTTACCCTCAAGAAAATGACACCCACAGGTGACTCAGGTCAGGTGGAACCTCTGGCGCGATGTACAACGTTACCGCGAATTGGCCATAATTGAGTGTGGAGAGCAGGGAGATTCCGCGCGATCTTTATGAAGTCATGATGGGTTTTATTTTCTCACCTTTTAACAGCAGCGAACAGTAACAGCGCCGCTGCCGACAAGGGAAATCGCACACTTGGCCATCGGAGGTGAGTAATAAAGTCATTTCGACGTCGTCGTGCTATCTTGTCGCACCCGCCATTTTGACGTTCCGAGAAAAAGGCGTTTTAATGTTTGACCTTGAATATTCAAAAACGAGAGCACGCAATGTAAACAATAACAAACACGTTTTGTTTGGCTCACCATTCTGTGCATTGTCCCAAAGTTTGGTTGAAGTTGGTTGCTGGAGTCCCGAGTTATAATTACAAATGTTTACGATAGTCTAGCTTGTACGTGCGACAAACGCATCCTGACTTTCCTGGCCTGAAATCCCTTTGGCCTTTTGTCGCACTTACATCAATTTTCATGGAGTGACAAGATAGCACGACAAGATTGAAACTACTTTCATATGTAAAGTGACAAAAATGCACGGAGTTTTTTCGGTTTTTGTTGAATATCTCAGGATTGAAATCGAATTTTGGGGATCTGTGAAGGTCAAAAGGTGAGGCATTGTGAGCTGCACAAAATGTCGTTCTTAACTCAATTTGGCCCAAAATGCACGTACGACAAGTTAGCACGATGACGACGATTTGCATATTTTTTTCTGAGGTGTGTTGAGTTGCTGTCATATGGTTTATTGTGTTGTATAGAATCTTCTATGTTGATAACGAAAAAATGTCAAAAATACGATTGTTTTTTTTTCAAGTAAATTAAATTAATCAAATTCTGAACTTTGCCTCCTGCCTCACCAATGATCAGCTCGCTCTAATAAATTGAGCTAATTGAGGCAAGTGTAAAAATAAAAGACACTCCTTTCTCCAATCATCCGCCTCTCCCCAACCCTCCTCCTCTAAAACTCAAGTATTTTTAAGCGATCTAAAATTTTCGTCTCGCGTCAAGTGTCAAATTAGCGCTGGCCACGAATGTCGTCTCACTTTGCGTTTTTTTCATCTGTGTGTTGCTGCGTGATGGAATTAACTTCTTGATTTTTTCTTCTAAACCAGAGAAAAAAAAACACGATCAAATTCGAGCACACACGCGCGCTCAGCTCTTTACCCGCGAGCAAAAATATGCCGACGGAATTCGACCGGAGCCGAAAAGTGCGCACGTGTGTCTGTGCCAAAAAAGTTAGAGTGCGAAAATTTGTTTTTTTTAAGAAGACAATTTTTAACCCTCTCAATCTGATTTTTTCCTTTTTTTCTTCATTAATTTTTCAGAATATTTGTTCATTTGTACAGTTTGTTCTGTTTTTTTTTGTTTGTTCTGTTTGTTCTGTTTGTTCAGTTTGTTCTGTTTGTTCTGTTTGTTCAGTTTGTTCAGTTTGTTCAGTTTGTTCTGTTTGTTCTGTTTGTTCTGTTTGTTCTGTTTGTTCTGTTTGTTCTGTTTGTTATGTTTGTTCTGTTTGTTCTGTTTGTTCTGTTTGTTCTGTTTGTTCTGTTTGTTCTGTTTGTTCTGTTTGTTCTGTTTGTTCTGTTTGTTCTGTTTGTTCTGTTTGTTCTGTTTGTTCTGTTTGTTCTGTTTGTTCTGTTTGTTCTGTTTGTTCTGTTTGTTCTGTTTGTTCTGTTTGTTCTGTTTGTTCTGTTTGTTCTGTTTGTTCTGTTTGTTCTGTTTGTTCTGTTTGTTCTGTTTGTTCTGTTTGTTCTGTTTGTTTTGTTTGTTCTGTTTGTTCTGTTGTACTTTTGTAATGTTGTTTAAGATTTTCAGTTTCTTCAGGGTTAACCTAATCGCCACTAGGCGGCTCCATCCCGGCCTCGTGCGCTCTAGACACGACGCCAAGTGGACTTTGGCGGCTGGTGGAGGCCGGCCGTCAAGTGGTGCTACACGTGTTTTACGATCTGTAACGGCTTTGGTCCATTTGGAAGAGGTCGGCTGGTCTGCCAGCACCTTCGAAAGGGCAAAAGTGGACGGAAATCGATTCGCCCTGTTTTGGCCACTGGCCAGGGTATCACGTTTTAATGAGGCCCGGAATGTTTTGGTGATTTTGAGGGTTTTTTTTTGCGAATCCCGTGATCCGAGCAAGTTGAGTTGCGTCTGGACGACGTCGTCACGTCTCGACCGGTTTAAGGGACAGTTTTAGGTTGGCTGGACGTCTGGTCTGGGTGGCTGGGTTTTAATTTAGATCTTGGCTATCGTTGGATTAATATTGGCAATAGCTCGAGAATATATTTTTTGATTATTATCTTAACTTTCCTTTAAAAAAAAACATTGCTTTTGGAAACATATTTCATGAACAAACAGAACAAACAGAACAAACAGAACAAACAGAACAAACAGAACAAACAGAACAAACAGAACAAACAGAACAAACAGAACAAACAGAACAAACAGAACAAACAGAACAAACAGAACAAACAGAACAAACAGAACAAACAGAACAAACAGAACAAACAGAACAAACAGAACAAACAGAACAAACAGAACAAACAGAACAAACAGAACAAACAGAACAAACAGAACAAACAGAACAAACAGAACAAACAGAACAAACAGAACAAACAGAACAAACAGAACAAACAGAACAAACAGAACAAACAGAACAAACAGAACAAACAGAACAAACAGAACAAACAGAACAAACAGAACAAACATAACAAACAGAACAAACAGAACAAACAGAACAAACAGAACAAACAGAACAAACAGAACAAACAGAACAAACAGAACAAACAGAACAAACAGAAAAAATACAACAAAGACAAAAAAGACAAAAAAGACAAAAAAGACAAAAAAGACAAAAAAGACAAAAAAGACAAAAAAGACAAAAAAGACAAAAAAGACAAAAAAGACAAAAAAGACAAAAAAGACAAAAAAGACAAAAAAGACAAAAAAGACGCAATGATAAAACAGAAGAAAAATCAATTGAAAACCGTTCTCCGCAAAAACAAACATTCCAGAACGAATTGAGCGATTAATTTTCGCCATCGTTGCGGATTGCAGCAATTATGCATTCTTAAATTACGTTTTTTTTCGCCCAACTTGACACACCTTCATCTTCCCGGTAATCAATTTTTGCACCATCTGCCGCCGCTTCTTCAAGCAAGAGCAAAACGTTGCCAGCGAACTCACAAAGGACGCAACCTCACACGGTCAGGTCCGAAACTGTGTGATAAATATTAATTAAAAATTCATACGTTAAATAATTAAAAATTCATCAATGATTCGGTCGCCTCGAGGAACGCGACAGAAATACATTCTACGGCGATTTTTCGGTGTTTGATAAAACAAACTGTTGAGGGTTTTTCGGAGAAATTGCACGTCAAATTGTGCAGACTTTTTAATTATGACCAGGACCTCCCCGGGGTTGGTTAGGGGAGAGTGGGTCAATTTTGAACAGTTTTGGGTTTGATATAAATTATGATCATTATTTCAAATAAGGTAAAAACAACACAGACTAAAAAATTTACTGTGTTTCAAAAAAGCCACGAAACCCCAAAACAAACTTCCCAGCTTGAAACAAAACAGAAAAAACATACAATTTTGTCGACGCACTGCTTGCTTCGTGATTACGCGCCGAATTTTCAATTAGGACCTACGGGGGTCATGTTCTGTCTCGGTTGGGCCCTCCTGTGGTTTCGTTCTTTTGACATTCTTACCGGTCTTTTTGCGTTTTTGGAAGTCTTTTTAAATCAATTGTTTTTTATTCTTTTTATTTCCTGAAAAAATATATTGACCCAACAAATATGAAAAAAAAAAATGCAAAGCCTACTTCTTTTCACACTCATCAATTCACGCAACCTTTCATCAACTTCACTCTCCTCGCCATAACAATGATCTATTTTCCGAAAATTGCTCACCGCCACTCTCATTATCCCGCGCCCAAAAGCACGCGCGGCGGCTCCTTAAAATCACGCGAAAATATTTCACGAATTTTGTTTTGCTAACAACTTTTGTTTTTCTCGGCCGGCGCGCGATGATGTCCACGAGCCGGCCTTCCACACGGGGAAAATTACCACACTCCGAGCAGGGCTGGCCGTCGTCGTCGACGTCGTCTTATGGCGCACATTCTAAGCCGGTCAGGCCACGCGGTCACGCGGTCCATCCGCGTCCACGCCGCCGGCCGTGGACAAATGTGGACATGCGATGGTGATGACGTGTGAAGGAGGACGGGAGTGTCACTGGGAGAAATGAAAGTAGATGAAATTATACTTTGCTTTGGAAAATATAACTGTTAATCTGTAAATCGTGAAAATACATCATAATTCAATTGAAAAAATATCTTTATAAAAATCAACAAAACAAAGAAAACTAAAAAAAGTTCAGCAATTTTTTTCAAGTGTTTGCACAAGCCCACATCTGATTTTCTCTGATATGATTTTTAATACAATTCAGACTCGATTGTTCGAAGCCTCGATTACCCGAAGGTTTGTAAGGGATTTCGTATTTTTTTTTATTTTCTTGCAATTTTAGCCAAATTTAAATGGTTGATTGCATTTGTTCAATATTTCATCACTGTAAAATTGGCTGCCGTCTCGGATTCAAAAATTCTAAATCACTTTAGCGTAGTTTTTAGGTTATACGTAAAAGCGAGTCCACGAGTAAAGCATACCCATCTCGCATCGACCTCACCGATCTGCCTGAAATTTCAAGGGGTTTTTTGTACACGAGCAATTCTCTGAGATTTCAGTCATTCGATTTTTTTTTGTTTTTATTAACCCGGCTGAAACTTTTTTTGTGCCTTTGGTATGCCCAAAGAATCCATTTTGCATAATTAGTTTGTCCTTATAATTCCATACAAATTTGGTAGCTGATATATGAAAATTCAAAAATCAGTATCTCTTGAAGAAATTTTTTGATCGATTTGGTGTCTTTGGCAAAGTTGTAGGTGTGGATAAAGACTACACCGAAAAAAAAAATGATGCAAGGTAAATATATTTTTTGTTGATTTTTAATTTTACATTTTGTCACTTAACTTGATTTGCAATAAAACACTATTTTTACTATTTTTATATGTTTTAGAGGACATCAAATGCATTTTTTTTAAATTTTCAGAATGTGCAAAAAATCTCAGACTGAGTTTTGAATTTTTGTAACAAAGTGATTGAAAAAAAACGAAGTATTGTTCACATAAATTTTTCAACTTCATTTTTCGATGTAAAATTGAATTTGCAATCAAAAAGTACTTTAGTGAAATTTTGATAAAGTGCACTGTTTTTAAGTTTTGGCCATTTTTTGGTAACTTTTTTGAAAATAGTTGCAATTATTCATTTTTCAAATTTAGAGCACATGTTTGCCTAAGAAAATTCTCTACAATTTGCTTTTTCGAACAGTGTTGATACGAAGCTTAGTTGCTGGGAATTGCCATGCAAAGACACCTTAAAAACCCACAATTTTCTAATGTCGATATTTCAGCAACTTATGGTCCGATTTGCAATGTTAAAACATGAAACATTCGTAAAAATCGAAAACAGTATTTTCAATAGTTTTTAAATCAAGACTAACATTTCCAATTGGCAAAACAGTCAATTTTACGCTGTTATGAAATGTTAGTTCTGATATAAAAAAAAAATCAGATTTACAACAAATTTTAAGGTGGAAATAATTAATAACTGCGACTTTTTTGAGAATGAGCATGAGCATGGTTGACTTATAACTGCGACTTTTTTTCAAAAAAAACATACCTAAAAATGGTTATAACTTGAGAACGGTGTACTTTATCAAAATTTTCCTAAGGTACTTATGGGTTGCCAGCTGAGAACGCTTTGGGTAAGACAGTTTAACATATAAAAAAGAAACTTTTTCTTTTAGTGAATTTTTTGGATTTAATTTTTTGCTCGGAAGACCATTTTTTTAAATGAAACATGCATAAAAATGTTTTTTTTTCATCCATGTATAACCTTTAAAAATTTAAGTTCTTCAAATCACATTTATTGAAAATCAGGCTCTCCTCTCCATCTAATTCAACATTTTTACGAAAGTTTGGAGGCAGAAATTATTGCTTTAATTTTTCATTTTCATTGAAAAAAAAACTAAATAAATTGATTGTAAAATATTAAAACTGTTTAAGAGCAATTCCAGCCCAAATCAGGCATTTTTCTGGTAATTTTGTACCCAACCCTCTCTGACTTCATTGAAACTATGTAGATTTGTTACTATCCTTGGCTTATATAAGCCTTGTTATGGACCCAGCTGCACTCGAAAATGACATTTGAGAAGGGCGTAAGTAACCAATATATTTTTGAATATCGTAATTAATAAATTACTGTATCTAGAAGCCGTTGCATCAGATTAAAAAGTGATCAAAGATAAATCCGTAAGAAAGAGGACGGGCATGCTTATAAAATATCACTGAAAGAAAAATACACAAGATCTTTGCCAATTTTAGATTTTCAGTTAATAAGTTTTATTTTGAGGAGATGTCTCGATTTTTAAAATCATTAAAAACCGATCGCGGGAATCGATTCTTTCGAAAATTTAACATAAAATTCTCCATATTGACCATTGTCCTAACATCCTTTTAAAGATAGAGTGGTTTTAAAAATAGAAAAGCTTGAAAACATCGTTTTTTTGCAATTTTTCGTGGTTTTTGGCTACTTGATTTTTCTCTCTAAAAAATAGTTTCATCGGAAAGCTCGTATCATTTTCCTTTAAGTTTGCATTTGACAGCACAGCTTTTCAAACAAAAAAAAAAAAACAGTTACAGCAAATGATTTTTGTATTTTTTTAGGGAGAGTTGCTCCACTCTGCATTTTTTGTGATTCTTTTTGTAAAATTTCTTGATCAAAACTTTGACCGAAAAAAATCACCTACTAATTTGACTTTTAAACTTTTTAAATTTTTAAATCAGAAATTCTCATATAAGTAGCGTGTATGTTTCTTTCAGTGTATTTTGTGATCCGATGCAATGGCTACGCAATAAAAAAAAATCTCTTACTCCCTTTTCAAATGTCATTATCGAGTGCAACTGGCTCCATATACACAAAATAGCTTATAGGTATAAGCCTAGGATAACTTGTCTACAGTGCTTCGTTGATATCGGAGAGGGCCATTTAAAAAGTACCTAAAAACCTGTTTTGGCCTATATGTCACTCTGGTGGTGAAACAGTGGAACTAACGTGTAAACAGCTAGTTGCAGCTAGGCTGTACAGTCATCTCATCATTCATTTGCAGTAGTGCTGCAATTCAATGCCATCTTCTTAAGATTAAATCACTTTGCAGCAATTATTGGTTTTGGTGTACCATTGAAAATCGGACGGATAGTTTGCAAGATATCGTCAGTAGGAAAATAAAGGCTTATTGGAAACACGTTTTTTATCCAGTAAATATCGATAGAAACTGGAATACATTTTACTCATTACATTACATTACAGTCATCCCACATATTCGGAACGGTTTCCAGATCGGCCAATGTTCAAAAAATCATAGCAAATCGATAATTGAACTTAATGATTCGCTTTTGCCTTCATTTGAAAGCTTTTCTTGCGATCTTTCGAATGCTGTATCGAACATCTGCAAATTTCAACTTTTATATGAAGTTTTTGAAGAATTACTTTGACCCTTGAAATCCACAAATTCGGAACACTTTTTTCTTACGAATATAAACAAACTTTGGATCTCTCCAGGAGTACATATTTATTACCAAATAATGACTTCACACACTGAAACCAATGAAACTCAAGCTTAGTGAAAATATCAGTTGAATTCAGGTGTTCCACAATTGTGGGAGGCACAATAACATCCCACAATTATGGAACAGGCAATTTGGAGGCAGTGTTTTGCTGCTCTGGACAAAATAGTCTTGGAATGAAGTTTTTTGTTCAAAAAAGCTACTTTTACTAGTGAAATAGCAAGATAATGTCCAAATGAAGGTTCTAAAAATAGTAGGGTCCACAGAAAAGCTACTTTTGGTATGCTATTGACAAATTATCATAAAAGTGTTCCGAATTTGTGGGTGTTCCGAATATGTGGGATGACTGTACAAAATTCATTTAAAATTTAAAAAAACTGGAATATTGAATCATATGTAAAAATTAAACGCTTTATAAATCTCCGTGCCGATTCGAGACCATCATCGCACATATTTATCTATATTTATCAGAGCAGCGGCCACCACTTCATCGCGCACACACACACCATTTGAAATGTGCCGCCGCCGCCGCGCGTTTGACAGTTGGTGGGGGGTGGGTAGCGACAACTGGTGGCCGCCGTAGTAACTAAATCTTGCCGCTGGCCGCTCTGCGGCTCTCAAAATGACAAATGCGTATCGTTACGGTAAAGTTCGTTTGTTTTTCGGCGCGACTTTGCTCACGCGCCGGTGTGTAGGTGTCGCCACTGGTCGAAACGTCAAACATCATTAGCCGGTAATGGAGTGGCTTTCCGGAGAAAGATTCTTCTTCGTTCGGGTTCGTTCTTTTTTTGCATGATTTCTAATTTTGACCGATTTGGGGCGTGGGTGGATTCTTTTTTTCGGGGCGGCAAGCAAAACGATTTTGGAGCGGTTTTGGCGTGCGGCCGGACTATTTTTGGGACGCGCCATTCGGAAGTGGACGACTATTTTTAAGCCCGGGTCGGGCACGTTTTTGGGAAATTTGTGCCGTTGGGGCTATTTTGGGAAAGCGGGTGCGGAATGTTTTGCATAAATGGGCGGTGATAAAATTATTCGCTGACGAGATTACGAGATGATCGTGAGGGTTCACCCACTCATTTCGAGGCGGTTTGGTGATAGCTCTGTGAATGGATTTGTGGGGAATGTGCTGAATGAGGGAAACTGCGTAATTTAGCTGTCACCAGAATGTTTTTGACGCGCTGCTGGTTTGGAACATCTGAGGATGATTTATGGCTAATAGAGTGGATTTCGTGAGTCAGAATGACGGAATTTGCTATTTTAGAACTTGTTGTTATATAGAAGCTTGAAGAATTAGAAAAAAATCATCTCAATTTATATATGTTAACACATACCATATCATATTTGAAAACGTTTTCAATATACCCAGTTCTTAAAAAAGCAGATCAGTGGTAATTAACTGACAACAGTATCTGAAATTTGTCATGAAATTTCGTGTGAGTTGGCAGAGAATAACCCTTATAGGATACAACACCTAAAAAAAGTTAATTATATTTTATTTTGTTTTTATCACCAGATTCATTCATTTGCAAAAAAAAAATCATTTATCCCAAGAAAATGTATTTTTAATTTAATTTTAGACATATTTTAATTGACAGACACCTTGAGCTCAGTGGACATTTTTGCATCATTAGTTCGTTCAAATGTTTTTTTTTGTTTTTTGATAGCTGTTCAGTGTTAATACAAAAATGCTATCAAAATATTCTGAAATCGGTACCTTGAAAACGGGATTTTAAATAAATTTGGTGTTTTTGGCATCGTTGAAGGTGGACAATAATGTTGTTTGGACATGTTTTAAAGACCATACATCAATGACATCTTTTGAACTGAAACACAAGATAGTTAAAATTTCTTTGGCAGTGCTGCCAGTTCATTGCAAAAACAAACATGATTTTCCGAAATCGTTGAAAAAATCGATAAATAATTTGACATCGTTCTTAGACTGTAACTGAGAAATTCCTCAAGGATTCGGTACTTTTTATGAAATTTTATTTGTTGTAATTTTTTATTTGCCTAAAACATTGGAGAGGCCTTCCCTGTAGCCAAAACCAAATAACCATTTATGATTTGAATATTTGAAAAAATCTGTATCTTGAGCAGGAATTTTCAGATAGAAGTTGAGGGTATAAGTAAGAAAAATTAAGGCAAAAATAGGTTCTTAATTTCCTTGAGTACCTTTCTTAAAAAATGGACTCATTACTATAGTTAACATAGTTTCATTTTTAAGTTAAGTTACAAAGTTAAGTTTTTTTACAAAGACAGATTTTTTCATAACGAGTGATGATTTTTGGAAAAATACACGATTTTTAAAAAATGTCAAAAACAAAATTGAAAAATAATTGATTTTTTAAACGAAAAGAACTTTTTTTTATAAAATGCATGATTTAAAAAACTAATTCTGGGCATAATTTGGAATATTTGCCTATTTTTGTCAATTTAAAATATCTTATTTTTTTCAATAAGTGAGAAAATTTTGTTATTTTTTTATTTTTGGACTTTCAGAACCGGACATGGATTTTCTTGTGTCTCATCCTTACAATGAATAAAAATTGATAAACATAAGTATTCCCAAGTGTATTGTACTTACTCTTAAACCATTATCAAGGGCGACATTAAGAGGTGAGATTGGGTCATACAAAAATGCTAAAATTTGTATGACCCAATCTCACCTCCAGACCCAATGTCATCCCTGATGACGGTATTTGAAATTATCAAAAAAAATACAAGGCGCAAAAAACGTTTCTGCACGATATAGAAATCCTCAATATATTGATATTTTGAATTGAAAGATAGCAAATTAACTGAACTGATGGCTTAGTGATTTTGCACGCTAGAAAAATGCAAATTTCATGGGGACCTTAATTTCCAACCACCAAATTTCACGGAAATTTCGCGGAACGTTAAAATAAATGAATAATTAATAACAGAAACTGCTTCATTATATAATAATTTTCAGTGAACTAAAACATATCTTCACTTAATTTGGAACAGACAAAACTAAAAACTTTTCCTAATTTAAAAAAAAAGTTTCCAAGTGGTTTTTTAAATACATTGTTACATTGGGTCTGGGGGGAGAGTTTGGGTCATACAAAAATTCAGAAATTTGTATGACCCAATCTCAAACACCCCCCCCCCTCCCCCTCCCCCCTTTAATCTGTGACGAAATCTTGAAAATTATATTCAAAACTTCAAAGGTATTTTTTAGCTACTACAGGAACCATCCACCCAAATAATCAAATATCGTAAAAATTAAACAAGGCTCAGAAAAATATGACATGTTATTCAAATTGAATTCATTTAATCTTGAAGTACCGTCACTGGGGGTGACAATGGGTCAAAAAATGATACACCTCTCGTAATTTATTAATAACAAAAACACTTTAAATAACATCGAAAATCTTTTAACGTAGATTTGTTCTTAGATAGTTTACTAACATTTTCCCAAAATATGGTGAATTTTGATGAACACTACCTTTAATGCCAATAGTTTGAAAATTGACCCAATCTCACCCCTTAGAGGGGGTGACATTAGGTCAAATGTAACTAAAATGATGCTCAAATACAACGATATGGTAAAAACAAGTTACCCAACAGTGTTTCATGTTCGAGGGAATCGTATTGACAGGCTACAATGTTTGAAGTGGAGATTTTCAAACATTTGGGTAGTTTTCGAGCAATTCTAACAAAATTTTTAGAAAAATGATTTTTTGAGAGGTCATTTTTGGCCAAAAACGTACCCTAACTTTAGACAGCTGCCAAAATAACAGGATTTATTCTAGGAACGAGATTTTTTCAGCGAAGTCATATTAAGATGTCCCCAACACAACCCTTTTAACAGAATTCAGTTTCATTGAGAAGAACCTGAGAAATGGTAAAATCCGTAAAAAATCATTTTGACCCAATCTCACCCCCCAGACCCAATGCCACCCCCACTGACGGTACCCAAATTTTATTTTTTTAATTATAGCTTTCAAACAAATAGTGGTTAAACTGTTACTCCAACAAATGAAAATATCAATAAATTTATTAAGTTTCCTAGGAAAAACTGATAAACTATTATTTGTACTCGGAATAGCAATCTATTTTCACAATATTGTTCTCTGCTCTAATAGAATTCTATTTTTCATTCGATGTTTTTATTGCTTGCCCCTCCGGTTGATGATATTTAATACGTTTTGGTTCAAAAAACAAAAAAAAATAAAAATGAATAAATCTTTATGTTCAAGGAATAATGGTAATGAAATTATTGATGATGTAATCCTTGTCAATTTGCTGATGAGAATATTTTTTTTACTTTGACTGATTTTTGTTAACATTATTTAAGTATTCGCAGCATTCACTTCTCAGTTAATGTTGCAACAATATTATATTAATGTATGTTATGCTTGCAGTTCTTCAAATGATTCATTCAATGCTTTTCAATTGAATATTTATAATATTTAATTGAAAAGTCTTCAATGATGAAACATTCATTATGTAGTTATTTCAAAGAATTGATCGGAGAAAATTGGTAAATTTCACGGGATTCCACGAAAATATTCAAATTTCACAAATTTCACGCTGTCCGCGAAATCGTGAAAGATCACTAACCCTACTGAATGCCTTTTCAAACACTTTTTTCATTCAAATGCAATCATGACGTGCAATTTTAAATTTTATATTTTTCAATAAAAGAGCATTTTCTCTCAAATTGCATCAGTGCACGGAAACATAAATAAACTTTATGTGATAAAAGATGCATTGAAAAATAGATTAGATAGTTCCTGATATGGATCTTTCGCCAAAAAGTTTCAATTAAATAGACCGTTTCTCATTCATTTTTTTCCTTTGGGCTGTCAGGCTAAGACCGCGGTTGGTCCATCTCGCCTATTTCTCATTCTTTGGAGTATAAAACTAACAGAAAATAAACAAGTGCTTTTGAAACCATTATGTTATAAAAAAAATGATTCAGGAGAACCCAAGGCAGTATCATTTTCTGAAAGCAATGATTTTTGAGATTTTTAATTAATCGATATTTTACATCGACAATAAATCTTCTCATTCTTGCAGGTTCTGGCCGACCCCCCGAAAGGGCATCCATGTCACCAGTGACGTTTCAAACGCCCCTAAATTCCTTTTTCGGTACGGCCGGCCTGATCACGCAACCTTCATGGCCGCGCGCGTGACGTACCCACCGGGAGACCTTCCCGTGCGCGGCCAGCTGGAGTCGGAACGGGTGGCGCTGCTTGTTCCATTATTTTATGGCCTGCCAATTCCATGTATCGCTAATTAGTGCGCTGCTTAATGAGTTTTTGGCCGGTTCGCAAAATCGGGTTAGGGTAAGGACCCGCTGGAAGAAGCTCCACGTCGCAGTCACGCGCTGAGTCAACTCGCCAGAATCGGGCGCTTGAGTGTCCTTCTGTGACCCCAAAGTCCAACTCGGTAAGATGGGAGGTCCCCCAGGAGGAGGTCCAGCGATTCCCCTACTAAAAAAAAAGAGTCTCGCGTGCGCTAATTTATGCGGCTCATTTCGTCAAATTAAGATTTTATTGGCAGGATTCGCATCGCTCGGCCGGAGCTTTGAGACGTTTTCCAATTAATATTAGACCAGATGCCGGGTTCGGTTGGAAACCGCTTTTGACGAGCCAGAGATGTTCGGTAATTTATGCTTGACACAGCCGATGGACCAAATCTGACGTGCGATATTTATTGCTTTCTGAGCGATGCTTTTTTTTATTGCTGTATTGAAACGCGATACGTGTGTTTAGCGGGATATTTTACGATGGATGATGGTTCTAGAAGTGAGACGTAAATATAATCCGTAAGCTGAGAAACAAATTAATTAAACATTTCTAAATCAGACAAAAAAATAAGTTATTTCACCTGTTTTGAAATCTGTCCCCACTCAAACTTGATTGAGTTAAAAATAATAATGATCGTAATCATTTGTTTTAAAAAATAGTTAAATATTGTAGATTATGCAACCAGTTCAACATTTATCAAACGAGACCCTGCTGAGTTGGATAAATACTCAAAGTGCTTGAAAAATCGAGTTTAACAACAAGTTGCAGCCATTTTTAGGCTTACAGATGTTTCGCCCTCAAAAAATGCAATTTGAATAGGGGTCATGATTCTAAAATTCCAAACTTCATGAAACATTTTATTTATTTAACTTGAAAATCTATATTAAAAATACAGAAAGTGCTATTAAAATCTCAAAAATTCAGTTCCACCAACAGCTTTAATCATGTTTATTTTGAACCACAAGCCTTGACTTGATGTATAATTTTGCCGCCAATTTCAAGAACAATTCGCACTAAATTAGCGTGCTAAGCTTGCCGAGTCGTTAAACCTGTTACGATTCGAGACGGCGTCGTTTTGTTTATTAAATTTCCCCCCATTTCACATTTCGGCTAATGGACTTTTGAGTGATAATCCCACTTTTGCGCTGCCATCGTTACTCATCCTTATTTTTGATATCATTTTGCTTGCGACAAATCTCAGAACGATTGTGCAAACTTTTCCCTGCTCATTTAACCCTAAACTGGCCCAAGGTCGATCAAAGCTGGGCTAAATTTAGCCGCGCACACACACGTACGCACCATTTGAAGACTTGCTCACGAAGACGAATGGGACAGATGCGAGAGCAGCACCACATTCCTGCTTTTATAACTCTATCATAGCTCCTATTTTTCAACACGCTTCAGAACCATTCTCCGATGGCCCCCGGGGGGAAAATTGCCATCAACACCGCCGGCATGACTAATCGACTGGCCGTTTTGATGTCCCCCTGGTGGTAGCACCGGCGAAGTAGGTACAACGCGGTCGCACGTCAGCTTTCCTCCTCGTGGCCTGTCACTTTGACGAATATGTGGAATTTCTCACGCCTGCTGTCGGCGAACAACAACTTGTAGGGTAGAAGGGTCTATTTTGGTGATGTTTGATCCAGATGTTAATAAAGTCAAAACGAGTCCAAAGTACGCACCGCCAACCCTACAACTTCAGCTACATCCAAGTCTAAAGATGGTCGGTCGGTTGGAAAATTTGAAAAATGTGATGTGCTTTTCATAGGTTTGGACGGTGTTTTCTAAATCAGTGACGGCTTCCTGCATCGGCGGCTCAAGTGGTGCCAGTGGGAAATTGAGGATTTAAAATGGTCTTTGGACGGCTCGCTGCCAAAGCCAATTCGTCATCGTTACAAGTTGGAAAACCGGGTGTGTTGTGTTATCGCTCTTCGCCAAACCAAAAAAATCTATTAAATTATTTTTCACTGTAATATGAAAGGGAAGGTAAAATTTTGCCTGCCGGGAAAGTAAAATCTGCAATGCCCGTTTTTCCGAAGATTTTTACTTTCGCCATGTTTAGGCGTTCATTTTCTGCAACTTTTGTTTTGCATAAAAACTGAGCTTCTTTTGTAGGATGATTAGAATAAACATTCATTTTTAATATATTTAATAATATTTACATTTATTTGTTTAGTTAAGGTTTGTTTCCGATAATATTTGGCTTATTCTACTTCCTTCTATTATTACCTTTTGATTTCATTTTTTTTTTTTAATTTAACGGCAACTCCTAATTTTTTGCTTGCTTTTCATTTTTTTGCTATAGAATGATACCGTCGTCATTAAGATGGTAAAAAAAATGGTCAAGGATACTTAAAAAAGTTCTGCATATTTTTTATACGTAAAATACAGAAAATATTGGTGAAAAACAGAGCCCAAAATTGACTCAAGAAAAATTACCTTTTTCAAAGCATTGGCAAAGTTACATAAAATAAGTCAACCCTAACCCTAAAATATTCCGGAATTTCAAGAGTTTTTTTCTTTCAATGATCAAAAGTTGGTTGTTTGGGTTGAAGAGTAGTAACCTTGTTCTATGTTTTTTTTTAACTAAAACATCTAAATTAATGTGTAATGGTGTTAAAGTATATTATAATTAAAGTATATTTAATAGCATTTATTTGCTAAATCTATTACAAAAAGTCAAACCAATCCAAGGACTTGTGTGCTCCAAAAGACTTTTCAAGTGCCATAAAGAGAATTGGTATCATCAAATTTTACGAAAATGCGAGCAGTTTTAAGATTTCTATTGTTGATCGAACCTCAAATTTAAATGTCAGTTGAACTCCACTTCCATTTAACATGAGTTACTATTATGAGTAGTCAGACAAGATGAAAAATAATTTTGCAGTGTTGCCATTTCTCAGAGTTTTTTAATTATTTTTCGAATTCGTTGAGATTTGAATTCAAGTACACTCAAACCCCGATGGTTTGACACCAACTGTTGTCAAACGAAATCGTAATATTTTTAATTTTGATGAAACACTGTCCGTTGATATCCCTATGACATGAATTTTGTTTTTTATTTGAATGACACTTTGTGTATACTTCTTCTATTAGTTCGTCCATAAAATTGTTAATGCAATTTTGGCAGCTTTCCATACAAAAAGGCTATTAAGTATCTTGAGAACGAACGATCGATATGGTGTCTTTGGCAAGAAGGCTTAGGACTTGTCAGAAAAAAATAGTTGCACACTAAGGAAAAAATACACATTTTTTCAATTCGACTTTTCACACAGAAAATTGAAATGTGCCAATTCATCATTCTGAAAAATCGTCTTTTTGCATATGTTTAAGATGACAAAATATGCTTTCTACCAAGCAATATTAGAGGTCGGTTTATATTTATTTTGTCGTTCTAATATTTATTTGACAGTATTGCCAATTCTTCAAAAAAGGTGATATTTTTGAAAAAAGTGAAAAGAGTTTAAAAAAATATGTTTGGCTTAATAGATGATTAAATAAATTTGCAATAAAAATTTACTTTGCAAGTTATATGCACCAGTTTTTGTGTTGTTACCAACACTAAAAATGTTATATTGTGCAGTTCTAAACGAAATCGGTATTTTTTGAAATTAATTTTAATTTTTGCATTTTTTAATACAGCTCAAACTTATTCGGTACGCCTTCCGTATGCCCAAAGAAGCCATTTTGCATCATTAGTTTTTCCATATTATTTTCCATATAAATTTGGCAGCTGTCCATACAAAAATAATATATGAAAATTCAGAAATCTGTATCTTATGAAGGAATTTTTTGATTGATTTTTTGTCTTCGGCAAAGTTGTAGGTATGTATAATGACTATACTGAAAAAAATATACATGGTAAAAAAAAATTGATGATTTTTATTTTCACTTTTTGCCACTAAATCTTGATTTGCATAAAAACACTATTTTTATTTTTTTCATTTTCTGATATGTTTTAGGGGGCATAAAAGGCAAACTTTTCAGAAATTTCCAGAATGGGTAAATAATCTCCGACCAAGGTTAGAATTTTTGAATCAATACTGATTATTTTTAAAAACGAAATACTATACGAAATAAAAATTTTCAACTTCATTTTTCGATGTAAAATCTAATTTGCAATCAAAAATTACTTCAGTGAAATTATGATAAGTTATAGCCATTTTTAGGTAACTTTTCCAAAAGGGACCATCCATAAACCACGTGGACACTTTTTTGGAAATCTCTTACCCCCCCCCCCCTGTGTGAACAATTGTCCATACAAAAAAACTTTATTATATGTATCGTAGACAATCGCCAAACCCCCCCCCCCCCCTAAAGTGTCCACGTGGTTCATGGATGGTCTCAAAATAGTTTCAGTGATTCATTTTTTAAAACAAGTGCCCTTGTTTGCTCACTTTGAAAACAAATATTTTTAAAAAGTTGAGAAAATTTTAAATATTTTGCAATTTTAAATTTTTTTGATACGACCTTTACTGCCCCTGATCGCATAAATGTCCCATATGCATTTTCATCACTTTTGAGTTATTGATGCAGTTTGGTTCAAAATCGTGTGCTCTTTCCGAAAAGCCTATAACATCTAGTACTTTGTTCTAGAAATCAGGAGGCAATCCAGTTTTTCCGTGAAAACTTAACACGTAGCCTTATGTATGGGACAAACTTCAAATGCGTTTTTCTCAGCTTGCTGTTTTTGCTAATGGTCCAATTTTCAATGTTAAAATAAGAAACATATGAAATTTTCCGATCTTTTCGAAAACAATATTTTCAAAAAAATTAATCAAGTCTAATGTTTCAAAACGACGTAATATTGAATGTTTGGCCCGTTTGAAATGTTGGTTTTGATTTAAAAAAAAGTTACCTAAAAATGGGTATGACTTGAAAAATGTGAACTTTTCCAAAACTTAACCAGAGTACTTTTTGATTGCAAATTCAATTTTACATCGAAAAATTAAGTTGAAATTTTTTTGCGACCAGTTTTTCGATTCTTTGAAACAAATTGTATTGATTCCAAAAATTTATAACTCGGTTGAAGTTTTTTTGCTCTTTCTTGAAATTTCTGAAAAGTGTCTAAAATGCCAATGTCTCCCAAAACATGTCTGAAAATGAAAAAAATAAAAATATTGTTTTTTTTTGCAAATCAAGTTTTAGTGTTAATAAGTGAAATTAAAAATCACCACAAAAAATTAACCGCGTGTCAAAAAAATCAATCAAACCATCCACATTAACGACCCCCGGGTCTTTTGTGGTCTCTATTGCAAGTTTCTGCTCGAACCTAGGAGTCCGAAGGCTTGAATGGGGAGAGCACCCAAACCTCTTTATACTCCAAGGAATCTTCCACCCCAGTGTTTGAACTGACGACCTTTGGATTGCGAGTCCAACCACCGCCAGCGATTCCACCGGAGTAGGCTTGGTTTGGTGTGTTGTTTGTACTTATGGCATGGAGACGACTCCTACACCTGGAATGACTTAACGGCCTAACAACAACCAAGGCCGGGACCGACGTTTTACTTCCTCATCCGATAGAAGGTGGACCGCGTGTCAGTTTAGTCTTTATCCATACCTACAACTTTGACGAAGACAACAAATCGATTAAAAAAAATCTTTCAAAAGATACAGATTTTTCAATTTTCATAAATCATTTTTGTATGGACAGCTGCCAAATTTGTATGGAAAATTATATGGACATACTAATGATGCAAAATGGCTTCTTTAGGCACACCAAAGGCACCAAAAAAGTTACAGCCGGATTAAAAAAATACAAAAAAAAATCGAATGACCGAAATCTCAGAGAATTGCTCTTTTTGAAAATATCAGAAAATTTTCGAGGTGTCAACTTCTACACCTGAAATTACTTAACTTCCTAATAACAACCAAGGCTGAGTCCGACGTTTTACTTTTGAACCCATGATCATCCGCTTACAAAGCGGACACCTGAACCATTCGGCCAAACCTGCTACCCGAGTTTTAAGGGTTTCAAAATCAAATCAAATTTTTCGTTGAAGTTCACTGCTGAAATAATTTGACAAAGTCAATTTAGTGAAATCTAAAAAGCAGTCAGTTGATATGTTTTAAAAATAAACAAAACAAAATATAAAACTACCCACGCGCTTGCAATTCGATCGCCCTCGATCGGCCAGTTTGCGATTTCCGCTGTTTACTAAAGCAAACTTCCGTTTTCCTTGCACGTGCCACAGTCTTCGTGGCGACCACAATCAATTCATAATATGGATAAACAAATATTGCTCCCACATGTTTACGCCAGCCAGGCCCTCGGCCAACGATTCAATGAATGAAACGGTCGTTCCGAGCTGTTGTTTACGTTCATTGATCAAATGGCAAAATGAGTTTTCGCTATCGTACGATGGACTCCATTGAAAAGAAAACAATTTGCTGACGAATGGGTTCAAGTTGGCACGGAAAGAATGATTTTAGGAAATTTATAACATATTTTTTCGAAACAAATGTTGAATTAAAGTTAAGTTTTTTTCTTCATATTTTTTTTTATTGAAATTTAAATCAACTTTAAGTTTCAGTGCACTCAACATTTTAATGTCGCCACACGATCACTCCGGCGATAGCGATTAGGATTTTCATTGGGTGCTGAAATTGTTCACACGAGATCCATTTGCCGACACCAACTGAACTGGCCAACCGTTTCTTCGCACAGTCATCAGATTCCAGGGCTAGAGCTCATTCACTAACTCTTCTTTCTTTTCCTTCTCTGTATTTTCATTGTGGTTTTGAACGTCGCGCAACGTTGTGGAACGCGTAATTCATGAATGGGACGAGGTCTGCTGTGTGGGAAAATGCTGAGGAAAGCCCCCCAAGAGTGGACCACAATGACCCAACGGGGGGAGCTATCAACAGTTTTGTGGGGGACAGCAGTGAAAGGGTTTTCAGTGGGCTCTCAAACTTATTTGTTGCGATGTTATCGATGTGACCAACGAGATGATCTCAGCCAATAAAAGGCGGCTGGAGGGAGTCTAACCCTTAAGCGATACTTCTTGTTGGTTTTGGAGATCAAATCAACGTGATTAGCGCTGCGCGGTGGTCATCAACGGTGACCGCAGACAACGAGCTGCGGTTGGTTGGACCCTTTTTGTTTTTTTAATGTTTCGAAATTTGACACTTTTGTTGAACTCCCTTTCTTCACTGTTGGTGCTTTGTTTTGAATGCATTTGGTGTTTCAGAATCGGTGCATTTACAAAAGCTAAGGTTCGGGAGGTCTGACCAGCGTGGGAAAGTGTGTGCGATTTAAGTAACGTCATGATTCGAATTCCCGGACGCTTCGAAACCCGGACGCTTCGAAACCCGGACACTTCAACTTGTTTTATCAATTGTTTGGATATAAGTTTACATTGTGAATGTCCAAACTGTGTTATTTGATGAATTCTAACGTCAACTATCATTTACAGTTTGTTTGAACGCTGTTGTTAATGCCAAAACAATTAAATAAATTAAAATTATAAGTTTACCAAAAATGTGAAACATTTCAACGGAAATATTTCATAGGCGTCCGAAGCACCGGGAAGGCAAAGCAGAAATTTATGTTTTTGATTTTCTTAAATTCTAACGATTTTTATATAAACTATCGATTGTTTCGATGTTAACAGCTTATTTGAGACCTAAAGAATGCCATTCACTAACATTTCAGTCCAAATTTGTGCGATTCATAAGCAAAAACGAGTGTCCGGAATTCGAAGCAAAAGTGTCCGGATTTCGAATCAG
Source organism: Culex pipiens pallens (assembly GCF_016801865.2). Taxonomy (NCBI): domain Eukaryota; kingdom Metazoa; phylum Arthropoda; class Insecta; order Diptera; family Culicidae; genus Culex; species Culex pipiens. The sequence continues at coordinate 38,202,217 of NC_068939.1, read as the reverse complement.
CTTTTAACAGTGTCCGGGATTCGAAGCATAACAAGTCATTTTAATTTTCAAATTCTGAGGAAAAATTGTTAGAAAAGACATATTTTGTATGCATTCTCTTAAAACTGACTGTTTATACTAAATCCTGATGGTATTTCTACATTTCCAACTTATTACATGATTTTTTGTCAGCTATAACAAAAATAATATGGTACTAAGTGTCCGGATTTCGAATCTTGACGTTATGCTTGATGGAAATTAGATATGTTCGTATGATTTTCAAAATTTCTACTTCTTTTTTGGTAGTCAAATTTTCAAAATTATAAGTCTGAATTCGGTGTTACATTTTCCTTGCCAATTGACAAGCCAAATTTTGTAGCACCTTCAATTTGCACGATACTTTTAGTGATTTTTTTTTTGTCACTAACTTTTTCCGACAAAAATCCAATTAATGTGGTTAAGTTTGAAATCAGAAGCATTTTTTGTGTTTTCTAATAGACTTTTATAATTATTTAATTCATTGAAACTTAATGGTCAATCATTTTGTAGCATTTAAATTAGTTTTAGAATACATTCAATACGATCCGAAGTTGATATCGTTAGGTTTGAGAGTGTAATATTCAAACGTTGTTTTTTTAATTCAATCAGCGCAGAGGACTTTGAACAGCAGTAGGTAAAGTGGCATAGCAAATTTTGAAATCATTTTTGAAGATATTGTGAATTACAATATTTTACGAAATGATTGCAACTTTCAAGTGGAATAAGCTTTCGCTATTTAATTCAGAAAACTATAATTGTTGTAATTGTTTATAAATAACTGAAATGTGGTTTTTTTATTAATTTGCTGGAATTAATGAATGAAAAGACCGAAATTGCGTTGAGTTATCTTTCATTGAAATTTTGAAAATAAAGGTCTGGAGTTTTTTATACGGTTCACTAAACGAAATTTTTAATGCATTTCAAGTGTTTTATAAACCACCTTCAGTCAGGGATATCCCAGAACATCCAAAAAGCAAAAAAAAAAAAAGAGAAAAAATGTTCATTGTACTCTAATGCTACTTGGAATTATTTTTATTCATCAATAACAAATTTAAACCTAGTAGAATTTTGCCTAATTAATTTTTGGCTGTAAACCATGGCAAGCAACTAAATTTTATTTGTCTTATTTTACTGTTTTTTAAATATCTAGAGTTTTTGAAAAGGTAAAATAAACATTTTTGGCTCTTTGGTGTTTTTGGAACCGCATTGAGTGAGGAGAATTCAAATGCACCCAAACCCTAGATCTAACCTTCTACGTAGTTTCGAATAAGCCTTTATAGATATTTTAGAAAATCATTTTTTTTATCTCTGTACAATTAGGATATTTTAATCGCAGTTTAAGAAAATTCTGCCAAATTTCACGAAATTAGCTGATATTTTTTTCTTTTACGAAATTTCAATTGTTATGCTGTGAAAAATAACAAGGCCAGACAATAATTTACATTTACATTTACATTTACATTTACATTTACATTTACATTTACATTTACATTTACATTTACATTTACATTTACATTTACATTTACATTTACATTTACATTTACATTTACATTTACATTTACATTTACATTTACATTTACATTTACATTTACATTTAAATTTACATTTACATTTACATTTACATTTACATTTACATTTACATTTACATTTACATTTACATTTACATTTACATTTACATTTACATTTACATTTACATTTACATTTACATTTACATTTAAATTTACATTTACATTTACATTTACATTTACATTTACATTTACATTTACATTTACATTTACATTTACATTTACATTTACATTTACATTTACATTTACATTTACATTTACATTTACATTTACATTTACATTTACATTTAAATTTACATTTACATTTACATTTACATTTACATTTACATTTAAATTTACATTTACATTTACATTTACATTTACATTTACATTTACATTTACATTTACATTTACATTTACATTTACATTTACATTTACATTTACATTTACATTTACATTTACATTTACATTTACATTTACATTTACATTTACATTTACATTTACATTTACATTTACATTTACATTTACATTTACATTTACATTTACATTTACATTTACATTTACATTTACATTTACATTTACATTTACATTTACATTTACATTTACATTTACATTTACATTTACATTTACATTTACATTTACATTTACATTTACATTTACATTTACATTTACATTTACATTTACATTTACATTTACATTTACATTTACATTGACATTTACATTTACATTTACATTTACATTTACATTTACATTTACATTTACATTTACATTTACATTTACATTTACATTTACATTTACATTTACATTTACATTTACATTTACATTTACATTTACATTTACATTTACATTTACATTTACATTTACATTTACATTTACATTTACATTTACATTTACATTTACATTTACATTTACATTTACATTTACATTTACATTTACATTTACATTTACATTTACATTTACATTTACATTTACATTTACATTTACATTTACATTTACATTTACATTTACATTTACATTTACATTTACATTTACATTTACATTTACATTTACATTTACATTTACATGTACATTTACATTTACATTTACATTTACATTTACATTTACATTTACATTTACATTTACATTTACATTTACATTTACATTTACATTTACATTTACATTTACATTTACATTTACATTTACATTTACATTTACATTTACATTTACATTTACATTTACATTTACATTTACATTTACATTTACATTTACATTACATTTACATTTACATTTACATTTACATTTACATTTACATTTACATTTACATTTACATTTACATTTACATTTACATTTACATTTACATTTACATTTACATTTACATTTACATTTACATTTACATTTACATTTACATTTACATTTACATTTACATTTACATTTACATTTACATTTACATTTACATTTACATTTACATTTACATTTACATTTACATTTACATTTACATTTACATTACATTTACATTTACATTTACATTTACATTTACATTTACATTTACATTTACATTTACATTTACATTTACATTTACATTTACATTTACATTTACATTTACATTTACATTTACATTTACATTTACATTTACATTTACATTTACATTTACATTTACATTTACATTTACATTTACATTTACATTTACATTTACATTTACATTTACATTTACATTACATTTACATTTACATTTACATTTACATTTACATTTACATTTACATTTACATTTACATTTACATTTACATTTACATTACATTTACATTTACATTTACATTTACATTTACATTTACATTTACATTACATTTACATTTACATTTACATTTACATTTACATTTACATTTACATTTACATTTACATTTACATTTACATTTACATTTACATTTACATTTACATTTACATTTACATTTACATTTACATTTACATTTACATTAACATTTACATTTACTTTTACATTTACATTTACATTTACATTTACATTTACATTTACATTTACATTTACATTTACATGTACATTTACATTTACATTTACATTTACATTTACATTTACATTTACATTTACATTTACATTTACATTTACATTTACATTTACATTTACATTTACATTTACATTTACATTTACATTTACATTTACATTTACATTTACATTTACATTTACATTTACATTTACATTTACATTTACATTTACATTTACATTTACATTTACATTTACATGTACATTTACATTTACATTTACATTTACATTTACATTTACATTTACATTTACATTTACATTTAAATTGACATTTACATTTACATTTACATTTACATTTACATTTACATTTACATTTACATTTACATTTACATTTACATTTACATTTACATTTACATTTACATTTACATTTACATTTACATTTACATTTACATTTACATTTACATTTACATTTACATTTACATTTACATTTACATTTACATTTACATTTACATTTACATTTACATTTACATTTACATTTACATTTACATTTACATTTACATTTACATTTACATTTACATTTACATTTACATTTACATTTACATTTACATTTACATTTACATTTACATTTACATTTACATTTACATTTACATTTACATTTACATTTACATTTACATTTACATTTACATTTACATTTACATTTACATTTACATTTACATTTACATTTACATTTACATTTACATTTACATTTACATTTACATTTACATTTACATTTACATTTACATTTACATTTACATTTACATTTACATTTACATTTACATTTACATTTACATTTACATTTACATTTACATTTACATTTACATTTACATTTACATTTACATTTACATTTACATTTACATTTACATTTACATTTACATTTACATTTACATTTACATTTACATTTACATTTACATTTACATTTACATTTACATTTACATTTACATTTACATTTACATTTACATTTACATTTACATTTACATTTACATTTACATTTACATTTACATTTACAGTTACATTTACATTTACATTTACATTTACATTTACATTTACATTTACATTTACATTTACATTTACATTTACATTTACATTTACATTTACATTTACATTTACATTTACATTTACATTTACATTTACATTTACATTTACATTTACATTTACATTTACATTTACATTTACATTTACATTTACATTTACATTTACATTTACATTTACATTTACATTTACATTTACATTTACATTTACATTTACATTTACATTTACATTTACATTTACATTTACATTTACATTTACATTTACATTTACATTTACATTTACATTTACATTTACATTTACATTTACATTTACATTTACATTTACATTTACATTTACATTTACATTTACATTTACATTTACATTTACATTTACATTTACATTTACATTTACATTTACATTTACATTTACATTTACATTTACATTTACATTTACATTTACATTTACATTTACATTTACATTTACATTTACATTTACATTTACATTTACATTTACATTTACATTTACATTTACATTTACATTTACCGTAAACTGGGGTGACTTTGATAGATTTTTAAAATGCCCATCAAATTAATATCTAAACATTTTTGAGAATTATGAGTATGCAAGCAATAAGGGACAGCTTATTAACGAACATATAAGAGCAATTCCAGCCCAAAACAGGAATTTTTCAGGTACTTTTTTCTCGACCCTCTCCGATTTCAATGAAACTTTGTAGACATGTTATCTTCGCTTATATAAGCCATTTTTGTGTATATGGAGCCAGTTCCACACGATAATGACATTTGAGAAGGGCGTAAGTGTTTTAAATATTTTTGTAATTCGGAATTTAAATATTTCTGTATCTCGAAGCCGTTGCATCGTATCAAAAAGTGGTCAAAGACAAACTTGTAGGAAATTTGACGGGCTTTTCGATAAAAATACACCGAAAGAAAAAAACACCCAAATTTTATGAGATTTTTTGATTTTTAAGTTTAAAAGTCAAATTTGAGGGGGAGCCCACGATTTTTTTTCGTTCAAAATTTTTGTGAAGATAGCCTAAGATGTAACAAAAAGACTCATGAAAAATGCAGGATGGAGCAACTCACCTAAAAAAATACAAAAAACATTTACTGAAACTGTTTTTTTGAAAAAAGCTCTAAACGTAAAAAAATTCAAAAACCGAATACGGGAATCGATTCTCCAGACAATTTTACATAAAAGTCTCCATATTGACCATTGTCCTAAGTCCAATCCTTGTGAAGTTACAGCGGTTTTAAAAATAAAAATGTAGAAAAAATAGGTTTTTTGATGGTTTTTGGCAATTTCTATATGACAGACTTAATTTTTCAGTCTCGTAAATATTTTTACCGGAAAGCTCGTCCAATTTCCCATAAGTTTGTCTTTGACAACATTTAAATTGGATGTATGAGCTTGCAGATATAAGCTAATTACATTGCTCATAATTGAAAACATCATATTTTTTCAGTGTAGTATAGTAACCTGGATAGTAAATTAGCTTATATCTGTAAGCCCATACATCCAATTGAAATGTGGTCAAAGACAAACTTATGGGAAATTGGACGAGCTTTCCGGTAAAAATATTTACGAGACTGAAAAATCAAGTCTGTCATATAGAAATTGCCAAAAACCATCAAAAAACCTATTTTTTCTACATTTTTATTTTTAAAACCGCTGTAACTTCACAAGGATTGGACTTAGGACAATGATCAATATGGAGACTTTTATGTAAAATTGTCTGGAGAATCGATTCCCGTATTCGGTTTTTGAAAATTTTGACGTTTAGAGAACTTTTCAAAAAAACAGTTTCAGTTAATGATTTTTGTATTTTTTAAGGTGAGTTGCTCCATCCTGCATTTTTCGTGAGTCTTTTTGTAACATCTTAGGCTATCTTCACAAAAATTTTGAACGAAAAAAAATCGTGGGCTCCCCCTCAAATTTGACTTTTAAACTTAAAAATCAAAAAATCTCATAAAAGTTGGGTGTTTTTTTCTTTCAGTGTATTTTTAATCGAAAAGCCCGTCAAATTTCCTACAAGTTTGTCTTTGACCACTTTTTGATACGATGCAACGGCTTCGAGATACAGAAATATTTAAATTCCGAATTACAAAAATATTTAAAACACTTACGCCCTTCTCAAATGTCATTATCGTGTGGAACTGGCTCCATATACACAAAAATGGCTTATATAAGCGAAGATAACATGTCTACAAAGTTTCATTGAAATCGGAGAGGGTCGGGTACAACCGATTCCCTATTTGGCATGGAATTGCTCATAAGCAAAAATGTGACTGTTATATTGGATGTATCAAAATTAGTGGCCAAATCAAATTTCTATCAATGTCTCCCCGGGCTATCAAAGTTACCCCAGTTTACGGTACATTTACATTTTTATACAAAGCTATTCAATCAATCCATCCATTACATCCATCAAACGTCAAAGAAGGCAATTTGGGAAATAACTTGATCTTTTCAAAAATCTTTTTATTGAAAACATCAATTATGATTACAGTTTTTTTACAGGATATACTCATTTAAAAAAAATATTATACTCTTCTTAAACGTCAGTTTTAGAATAAATGAGAAACTTTTTTTTGTCAATTTTTAATGGAAACCATCGTGTTGATAACAATTTAATCTAAGTAAGTAAAGACATTTTTAAATCTTTTGAACAAACTGGAAATAATAATTTGGAGCTTTGTTAAGAACATCGTGGATATATCTAAAATAGGACGTTGCAAATATTTTACAAAGTTTATGTCCCCCCCCCCCCTTCAAAATTGGTCTTACAAAACCAGGGGGACAAAATTTTTTTTTTCCAGAAAACTTTAAAAAATCCATGAAAATAGATAGTCTAATCAACTGAAAACAATCTAAAATGCTTTTTTCTGCATCATATTTAGCACGTTTGGGCTTGTTTAAAAATGTTTTGAATTTTTATGAAATTCCAATGTACAGCGCCGCAAAAATTTTATTTTTTGCAAAAAATAAAATTTTCGCCAATACTTACATATTTTGGAAACTAATGATGGCAAAACAACTGGACAGGTGTATAATGCATTTTAAAACACTTTTTTTTTATTAAAATGTTAAAACCATGGCCCGTAATTTAAATTGTCATGTTTTTTTTTTATTTTTTTGGTTAGCGTCGAGGGACATAAACTTCAAAAAATATTTGCAACGGCCTTATTATTTTAATTTTAATCAGATGAAAAAGCATTTACAAGTTATGAGAAATGAAATAAAAAAAATAATTTACCATTAAAAGTTTTTTTTAGCAATATTTTTGTTATTTCCCTCTTTTTTGATGAAAGCTTGTCAAAATAAATAAATATAATGCTTCTGTAATACGACTTATATTTATGACAATCCAGAAGAGGACAAAAATATTAATATATAAAAAAACAGTGGACTCTCTGGCTGTCGATCTTCTCGATATCAATATTGCTTCAGCTGTTAATACATTTTTCAGTGCCTTCAAATACATTGCTTTGATTTTTCGTTCTACAACTCGATAACTCGACGGCCCTTTCAATAACGACAACAAGAGAGTCCACTGTATATTATTACACCCAAAATTCAGAGTCGAGATAATTGTTCTCTCAAAATTTATTGAGGGCTCAGTGCCAAAATCGATAGAATAATGGTACCAACTCACACCATCATAACAAATGAGTTCATTCGTTAGTTGAATCAATAAATCTCCAACAAGTGACATACATCGACTTCTGACTTCTCCTTGGTCACCAAGCTGTGGTGGCCGAGGCAGCTAAGTCATTGGATTGGTTTGTCAAAGGTCTCTGGTTCGATTCCCGTTGTCGACACTTTTGGTTTTTTGTTTGACGGATGAACTTTTGTTGCAAATGAACCTCGAGAGAATAGTTCTATTGCCCATCTCGAGCTGTGTTCTCTGCGTCCGTGAATGGTACCACTATTCTCTCGACTCGAAACAATCATTCTCTCGGACTAGCGCTGCCAGTTTTGGGTGTATTTTTATTTGAACATGTCAACATGTTTCTGATTTTAACGTTGAAAAATCAAAAAGGAATGGATCGATGATCAAATATTCAGAACAAAGTTTAATAATTAACCTCTCAAAGACGAAATTCCACCTCAAGACGAGCTCATCTGAAATTTCATTAAAAATCCGTTGTTCTACACACAACAAAATATTGTTGAATGTTACATCATTTATGATGTGGGTAATTCTCTACAAACTCACACGAAATCGGAAAAAAGTTGCCCCGATCCCTCTTCGATTTGCGTGAAACTTTGTCCTAAGAGGTAACTTTTGTCCCTGATCACGAATCTGAGGTCCGTTTTTTGATATCTCGTGACGGAGGGGCGGTACGACCCCTTCCATTTTTGAACATGCGAAAAAAGAGGTGTTTTTCAATAATTTGCAGCCTGAAACGGTGATGAGATAGAAATTTGGGTCAAAGGGACTTTTAATGTAAAATTAGACGCCCGATTTGATGGCGTACTCAGGATTTCGAAAAAACGTATTTTTCATAAAAGAAAAGTTTTAAAAATTCTCCCATTTTCCGTTACTCGACCGTAAACAATTTTGGAACATGTCATTTTATGGGAAATTTAATGTACTTTTCGAATCTACATTGAACCAGTAGGGTCATTTTTTCATTTAGAAAATTTTTTTTGATTTTAATATTTCTTGTTTTTTCTAACTATGCAGGGTTATTTTTAAGAGTATAACAATGTTCTACAAAGTTGTAGAACAGACAATTACAAAAGTTTTGATATAAAGACATAAGGGGTTTGCTTGTAAACATCACGAGTTATCGCGATTTTACGAAAAAAAGTTTTGAAAAAGTTACTTTTTGCGTTTTTCTTTGTTTCGTCGTCCGTGTCTGTTGCAGGTGACCATAAACGACCAACTTTTTCAAAACTTTTTTTTCGTAAAATCGCAATAACTCGTGATGTTGATCAGCAAACCCCTTATGTCTTTATATCAAAATTTGTGTAATTGTCTGCTCTACAACTTTGTAGAACATTGTTACACTCTTAAAAATAACCCTGCAAAGTTAGAAAAAACACGAAATTTTAAAATGAAAAATTTTGTCGTAAATGAAAAATGACCCTTCTGGGTCAATGTAGATTCGAAAAGTACATTAAATTTCCCATAAAATGATTTGTTCCAAAAATGTTTACAGTCAAGTAACGGAAAATGGGAGAATTTTTAAAACTTTTTCAGTGTTTTTTTCGATGAAAAATACGTTTTTTTCGGATTTCTGAGTACGCCATCAAATCGAGCGTCTAATTTTACATTAAAAGTCCCTTTGACACCAAATTTCTATCTCATCACCGTTTCAGGCTACAAATGATTGAAAAACATCTCTTTTTTCGCATGTTCAAAAATGGAAGGGGTCGTACCGCCCCTCCGTCACGAGATATCAAAAAACGGACCTCGGAATCGTGATCAGGGACAAAAGTTACCCCTTAGGACAAAGTTTCACGCAAATCGAAAAGGGGTTGGGGCAATTTTTCCCGATTTCGTGTGAGTTGGTAGAGAATTACAGAGAAACCTCTTTCTACGCGGTGGCGTTACGCTTTTTATTTCGTCGATTTCTCTGAAACCATACAATATTTTTGAAAGCTTCAAAAAGCGTTTTGTAGATCTGCACAAAACCTACAACTTTTTTTTAAAAGATTGCGAAAATGTTGCGTCGTTCCAGAGAAATCGACGAATTAAAAAAAACGTAACGCACCGCGTAAAAAAAGGTTTCACTGTACCCCGACACAAGTGCTGAAATAGGCAAAATGTCTTGATTTGAGCATGAGCATGAGCATGAGAGATCACCCATGGTTGCCCCTCCGTTGCTGAACAGAACCGTAATATCCTTTCAGCACTACTGATTATAGGCTTCGACGATCTAGTGGTGTTTCCCTTATCAACAGCATGTATGAATGCGCTGAAAAGATAAAACACCATGATTGCCAAAACAAGATCAGTTGCGAATAGGTAGCAGTCATTGGCCACCAACGGCGCCCGCCATGTCAGTTTGTAGATCTCGATTTTTAGGGACGGGAATGTTAGTTAGCGCAGGTTGCTACTAGGGCAGCTGATTTACTCTGTGCTTACACCCCACAAGCGCCAGGAACCTGAAAATTGGTTAGTAGGATAGGGTGTTTGGTCAGGATTCATCATAGAAGATGATGATGCGACCCAAAATCATAGTGTTTGTTGAAAGGTATTATATTTTATTCTCAAGGCAAACAATCGGTTGCTGCGGATGAGACATTTCCCGTTTAACTGTTGTTAAATTTTAAATGAAATGGTTTAATCTTAGTCAGCCGGCTGTGGAAAGATAAAACCAAATAATATTTATTTATAAAATGAGGTGTTAAACGCAATGCTGCAATGATAGCGTAGTCTGATTTTTAATTATATAATCATTTAGTTCATGAATTTGCAACGGAATAGACGCGACGAACTTAATCATCAAGTGCCTTCCGATCTTCTTTCTGTTAGCTAGATAAGGTATTGATTTTCGTTGCCTCTCGAGCTACGATGCTATGGAGAGGGCTTAACACACAAACAACCGACGTCGAGCCCTCCGAGCTACGGAGCTATGGGAAGGTCTTTTCAACACAAAAAGACTCGCGCACCACACGACGTTCTTAATGAATCAAAATAATTTTGCTGCGCGATAAACCTAACGAACTTAGATCGTTTTTATCGAAAACTATATCACAATTCACGACAAAAATGCGAAACAAAAGGCACACACAAAACAAATCACTTTTCACTCCGAATATTTTTTACGACCACGCGCTCCCTTTGCCAATTATGTACTGATGACGCTGCATTTTCGGAGGGTAATCTTCTCCTCGCAGCGCACAATTCACGACAAAAATGCGAAACAAAAGGCACACACAAAAAAAAATCACTTTTCATTAAAGATTATTTTCTGAAATACAGCGAATAAAAGAAAACAAAACAAAAAAATACGTGTCTCATCGATAAACCTTTTATTTCAAATTAACAAAAAAAAAACTAAACATTTGTGAGAAAGCATTACAAATGTTTTTTTTTTGTTAATTTGAAAATAAAAGGTTTTTTTTGAAAAATATATTTTTTAAATTACAATACCCTCTTAAGGGCAATATTGAATAATATTGAATATTTGACCTTTTTGAATGTTAGTATGTTGACCCCCAAAAAGATTGAGCCAAAGAAAAAAATGCAAAAAAAATGTATAGCAGAACATTACTACTTGAAATAAAAACGAACTTAATCAAAATTCAATACAACCAATTATTCCGCATACATAGTTTGAAAAATTGCACAACGTGTATTTTGCATTTAAAATAAAATTGGGCACTTGTAAGCTTTTGCAAATTTTGAATTTTGAGACCGACATTTTAGAGAAAAATAAAAAAAGACATTTTACAATTTTTAGAAAGTACCAGAAGGGCGATGCAAATATTTTAAAAAGTTTTTGGAAATCATCTCGATTTCGACCAGATCATAGGAACAAAACTTTTAACTGAAATTTGTACATGCTCAAGTAAAGTACAAACTTTATCTATTTTTTGTCTCCCTTCTTTCAAAATTGCCACATAAAATCAGGGGGCTAAGAAAATAATTGCTAAAAGTTTCATTATTATTATTTTTTTTGTAGTTTGGGATACATTGTTTAACATATAGTTTGGCATTTATTTATTAGTTTTTTTCGAGAATATTTATTTTTCTCGTGTTCAGGAGGTCATTTTGAGCAACTTTTGTTCTACGAAAAACTTGACTTCTCTTGTTTTATGTTTTTCTTGTTTTATTTTTAGTATTTTAATTTGCATTTATCTTGTTTAGTTTATGTTTGTTTTTGGTAGTATTTGGCCTATTCTACCACCTAATATAATTACATTTTGCCTATCTTATTTTTTCACGTTTTTACAGTCACTTTTTCAATTTTTTGCATGTTTTTCACATTTTCTGCTATAGAATGGCACCATCATTATTTAAATTGCAAAATAGTGCGTAGAGGCATAGTCTAGGACACTACAAAAATTACTGCATACTTCTTTTTACTGAAAATATAGAAAATGTTAGTAAAAAACACAGCCAAAATTGACCCCTAAAAAAATGACATTTTTAAAAACATTGGCAAAGTCACATAAAACAAGTTAAACTTCCAACCCTGAAATTTTCTAAAATTTTAAGAGTTCTTCTTTCTAATGCTTTTTAGAGATCAAAAATCGGTTGGAAAATTGATTTTTGGCGATTTTTTAGATCGAAGCCCGCCTAAAGGCGGGGTTAGGTTGTAGAGGGTTAATTTTTTTACCACAAGTAGGAAATAAACTAAAAACTTTAAGAAAACATATATTTGCAATTTTGTCCTGAAACTACCGACTTTCATTTCATTCTTGGAAAAAGCCTACTTTTCTCTACCAAAAATAACACAATTGAAAAGTAATATTTTTCGTTACTAGGGTCGAAAAGTTATACTTTTCAGCACTGTGGTTGATTTTCAGAATTGAATAAAAATGTGAACCTGGTTTGATAAATACGACCTATGCTGAATTTTTTATCTCTTGCTACTTTCTGCTTAAACTACTTTTTCATGAACTCAGGCTGGTACAAATATTTTTAAAAGTTTCTGGAAAAGTTTAGGACATTATGTGCACGATGGAATTACATGGTGTTCCCCTATATAATTTAAACGAAATTAACACATGTTTTGAACATGTTGCGTTCTACGTATTTCCGATAATCGATTTTAAAATTATGAATAGATTAAAAGGAAGCCTCGATTATCCAAAGGTTTCTATGGGACTTTGGATAATCGAATCATGAACAAAAAAAATGTTGTCATATTTTTTTCATTCTTACTTTTAACATCAAATTCGAGTTCTGCGACCTCATTTTAAGCAAATTCTAATGGTTGAATAAATGCATTTTTCAGTGTGGACTATAAAAATTCGTTCCACTTTCTTGTATTTTTTTTAAACCTGATTTCATAAAACTAACGAATTTTCAAAGTTTCTTCCGAAAACTTTGCAGACCAATTATTCTCAATTTGATTAGGAGATAGAAGTGAGACACGGTGGAGGGTCGACCCACCCACCACAAAAAAAAAAAAAAAAAAATCAACAGCTGAGCAATTCTCTACGAAATCGGTCTTTTTTCTTCAATTTTAATTTTTGTATTTTTTAATCCGGCTGAAACTTTTTTGGTGCCTTCGGTATGCCCAAAGAAGCCATTTTGCATCATTAGTTTGTCCATATAATTTTCCATACAAATTCGGCAGCTGTCCATACAAAAATGATGTATGAAAATTCAAAAATCTGTATCTTTTGAAGGAATTTTTTGATCGATTTGGTGTCTTCGGCAAAGTTGTAGGTATGGATACGGACTACACTGGAAAAAATAATACACGGTAAAAAAAAATTTGGTGATTTTTTTATTTAACTTTTTATCACTAAAACTTGATTTACAAAAAAACACTATTTTTAATTTTTTTTATTTTTTGATATGTTTTAGAAGGCATAAAATGCCAACTTTTCAGAAATTTCCAGGTTGTGCAAAAAATCACTGACCGAGTTATGAATTTTTTAATCAATACTGATTTTTTCAAAAAATCGAAATTTTGGTCGTAAAAATTTTTCAACTTCATTTTTCGATGTAAAATCAAATTTGCAATCAAAAAGTACTTTACTAAAATTTTGATAAAGTGCACCGTTTTCAAGTTATAGCCATATTTAAGTGACTTTTTTGAAAATAGTCGCAGTTTTTCATTTTTTTAAATTAGTGCACTTGTTTGCCCAGTTTTGAAAAAAATATTTTTGAAAAGCTGAGAAAATTCTCTATATTTTGCTTATTCGGACTATGTTGATACGACCTTTAGTTGCTGAGATATTGCAATGCAAAGGTTTAAAAACAGGAAAATTGATGTTTTCTAAGTTTCACCCAAACAACCCACCATTTTCTATCGTCAATATCTCAGCAACTAATGGTCCGATTTTCAATGTTAATATATGAAACAATTGTGAAATTTTCCGATCTTTTCGAAAAAAATATTTTTGGAATTTTCAAATCAAGACAAACATTTTAAAAGGGCGTAATATTGAATGTTTGGCCTTTGTGAAATGTTAGTCTTGATTTGAAAATTCCAAAAATATTTTTTTCGAAGAGATCGGAAAATTTCACAAATGTTTCATATATTAACATTGAAAATCGGACCATTAGTTGCTGAGATATTGACGATAGAAAATGGTGGGTTGTTTGGGTGAAACTTAGAAAACATCAATTTTCCTGTTTTTAAACCTTTGCATTGCAATATCTCAGCAACTAAAGGTCGTATCAACAAAGTCCAAATAAGCAAAATATAGAGAATTTTCTCAGCTTTTCAAAAATATTTTTTTCAAAACTGGGCAAACATGTGCACTAATTTAAAAAAATGAAAAACTGCGACTATTTTCAAAAAAGTCACTTAAATATGGCTATAACTTGAAAACGGTGCACTTTATCAAAATTTTAGTAAAGTACTTTTTGATTGCAAATTTGATTTTACATCGAAAAATGAAGTTGAAAAATTTTTACGACCAAAATTTCGATTTTTTGAAAAAATCAGTATTGATTAAAAAATTCATAACTCGGTCAGTGATTTTTTGCACAACCTGGAAATTTCTGAAAAGTTGGCATTTTATGCCTTCTAAAACATATCAAAAAATAAAAAAAATTAAAAATAGTGTTTTTTTGTAAATCAAGTTTTAGTGATAAAAAGTTAAATAAAAAAATCACCAAATTTTTTTTACCGTGTATTATTTTTTTCCAGTGTAGTCCGTATCCATACCTACAACTTTGCCGAAGACACCAAATCGATCAAAAAATTCCTTCAAAAGATACAGATTTTTGAATTTTCATACATCATTTTTGTATGGACAGCTGCCGAATTTGTATGGAAAATTATATGGACAAACTAATGATGCAAAATGGCTTCTTTGGGCATACCGAAGGCACCAAAAAAGTTTCAGTCGGATTAAAAAATACAAAAAAAATCGAATGACCGAAATCCTAGAGAACTGCTCAGCTTTACAATCGTCGAGAAAGCAAAAGTCACCCAAAACGAAGGCAAAAGTGTGTGGCGCGGCATAAAACCACCTCCACCAGCGGACGACTTCCTCCTCACGGAAAAAGTAAAAAAAAAAAACATGAGACAAACAAGTGTTTTTCTGTCGTTTTGAGAGGGTGATGGTGGTGAGGCGAAATACCCTGCAAAAGGAAAAACTTTCGTCGCGCGATCCAAAAACGTGATCTCTTACACCTCCCCACCTCTTCTCATGCCTCCCTCAACACACACACTACTCACTAACGACTTGGGCTCGAGCAGCAGGAAAATAGAATTTTTAATTTGTTGCTTTTTGGTCGGTTTTCCGCTTTGGGTTTGGCCAGTTTTCTTTCTCTTTCCACCCCGCGAAGGAAAGGCGCGTTTTTTTCCTTTTCCAGTCGGTCCAACCAAACCGCACTTTATGGGCTAAGGTCAGGTCGCGAATTGTTGGAATATCAAATTTGCTCCCTTAAAACAATATTATTTTGCATTAGTCACTCAAATTCCGACTCTGTAAACAAATTTGAAAAAAAGCTACTTTTCCAACTATTGGCCACCCTACCTTAGTTTATACCTTTTGGCCACGGACGGCGGCGGCGGCCAGGGATAGGTTTTTGCACAATTTATTTGTTGCCGCGCTGTTGCCACTCTCGTTGAAATATGTATTCAGCAACAGCCCAAGTTGGGAGTTTTATGCTTGTTGTTGTTGTTGGTTTTAAGTTCCTCTGCTGCTCGATATGGACGACCAGACACAGACCCACTGACGGATGGACAGACGGACTCATGTGGTCCCGGACAGCGAGAGAGAGAGAGTGAGTGAAGGAATGCCAGCTGGCTGAACTGGCTGGTTGTAAATGAGACCAACTAACTCGAAACTAAACTAAAAGCAATCAATCGATATACTATACACTCGGACACGACTCAACGAGAGCTGGAGGAGGAAGATGTAGTTATTGTAAAATGATGATCAACGTGTTGCGCCAACGACCTGGGAATTGATCCGGAGAATCAACATCTGGGTGACTTACTGTAGCCGTTTTGCTTAATTTTATAAGTCAAATTATGTTTCCGTTTGCATTACATAATTAAGATATAAGAATTTCACTTTAACCAACTAAGGAAAACATGCTGTGACCTTGGGACAACTTTGAACGTTAGATTTTATTTTTAATTTGGCCATCCATAATTTCTCCAAATTTTACTTTTCATGTTAATAAAAAATACCAGATTTTACGGTAATTTGTGAAAAATTTAAAAAAAGTAGCTTGAAATTAAGATACAGTACAAACTTGACTATCTGAAGGCCTTGGATAATATTTTTGATTTTCGAGCTCAAGTATGATCCCTGAACTCCTCCAAAATTAAAAGTCTTAAGTGATTTATAATTGTTAAATTCAAGATAGCAGTCAAAAAGGGCGGTGATGAAATATTGAAAGAAGACATTTTGTAATTTTATAGGCAATCAACTATTCAAATGGGATCGCAGAACTCGAATTTGATGTTAAAAGTAATAAAATGAACTTCGAATAATCGAATTTCGAGTAATTCATACCTCAGATAATCGTTGCTATTCAGTTGTTTGTTTACCTTTAATATGGAAACGTCAACTTAAAGTAGATTTTGAAATTATCCAATCCATACGTCAAGGGTTTAATTTGGTAACTTCTCCATTGTAGAAGATCAGATTTATTTCCATTGATTAAAATTCCTAAGCTAAGTTCAATATTCTAAGTAATGTGGTTGTAGATAGGCCGTAATTCTAAATTCTATATTATAGTATAAAGTCCAGACTCGATTACCGGAAACCTTGATTGTCTAAAGTTTCGATTATTCGATGTTCGATTATCTCTGGAGCAACACAAGAAAAGGGCTGATAAGCATTTTAGCAGTTTGAACGGTTATGCCAATTCAAAGCCTTATATTAACTTTTTCACTAAACTCGGAGCGTTGAACAATAGGCCTCTTCAGCTTCTTTCCAACCCTGCGGGTTTTGTTAAATAGTTGCTCGTTGTCTCGACGCCTGCATTTTTTCTTCTTTTTTTTTTCTTACTGTCAACTGAGTTTTGCGATTCTATTTCAGTTAAATTTGAGTATTTGATTGCCCTAAAATTTACCAAATTATATTTCTTAATGTTTAATCACCGCCATCATAGTTTATAAATTTTATTATTATTATTTTTTTTTTTCAAAAAAGGCCGTTGCAAATATTTTTCAAAGTTTATGTTGCACCCCCCTTCAAATTGGTACGAAAAATCAGGGAGCAAAATAATATTTTTTCAAAAATTTTCAAAATTTTAAGAGAGCGGCCGTGGCTGACTGGTTACGGTGTTCGCTTGGAAAGCGAATAGTCCTGGGTTCGATTCCCATCTGCTCCCAACGAGAAAGTATAGGAAATATTAATCTTGAAACTCTGAACATGAACGAAAAATCAAAGTCGCCCGAGTCGGGGTTCAATCCCCCGTCCTTTGGATTGGTAAGCAAAAATGCTAACCACTAGGCCATCACGGCTTGGTGAGCGACGGAATTAGGAATAGTGTTACTATCAAACTATATACGCGCTGGGTCCTTGTCCATTTGACAAGGGTTCGGAAGTTCTAAATAACGTTTGAACCCGATTGGTGCAAACGTTCTTCAGGGCGGGGCTTGTCGATAAAAGCTGAGGGACCTCGCGCTCGGCTAGCCAGCGTGGAAATGGGTCACCGAAGCTCGGCAGAGCTAACACCTTCCAAATGCCTATGCGAGTTATTTGCATGTATATAATGTAGATCTAAAAGAACATGGAAACAACTTAATTTGTAAGAAGCGACCGCGTGGTCCCGTTTGGTTGGTTGCACACACACACGCACACACACACATTCTTTTTTTTCTAAGATTTAAAGTAATGTTTCAATATTGTTTCTTGAATAATTCTCATCAACTTTGGAAATAACCTCAAATCGAAGATTTTTGTAAATTATTAACATACAAATTTTGTAAGACAAGTTCTCGAAATTTCATGTATAGTTATCAAGAAAAGCTATTGATACAAATTGTATTCTTTTGATAAGTGGAAATTATGGGCAAAATTTTATCCAAATAGGAATAGTAGATTGGCAGATCATTTATAAATGAATGAGTTTTCATTTTATTTTTTTCAATCCACAAAGTTTTAATTTTTACACTAAAAAACGTTACTTAATCCACCCTTAGGTGGTTGATGCCTTCCTTACATTTAGAGAGTAATGCTATCCAAAATAGATACAAAAGGGCGGACCTTTCAGGGATCTATCAACTTGATTCATTAATCATTCCATCAGATTGGGTAGTCAGATCTTCATAATTCAGGGCACTTATGTGCTTATAACTTTTGATAGGGTTGTCAGATCTGCAATCTATTGAACTCGTTGGAAAGGTCTATTGATTACCTATCCAACGACAAGTCGCATGATAGATCTGGATAACTTTTTCATCGAAATAGATGAGATCCGGCCTTTAAAAAGTTCATAAATAACACTTAAGTGCTTATAACTTTTGATAAGTTTGTCAGATCTTCAATCTTTTGGACTCGTTGGAAAGCTCTTTTGAATACCTTTCTAAAAATGTATAACATGACGGGGTTTCTTACAAAAACCACCCTTTTTACAATCTTCCGGACTTTAGCTAAAATCGTTTTATTCGCATAACTTTTGAAGTACTTAACTAAACTTTATAATTTTCAATAGCGACTTATGGGACCCCAAGACGGATCGAATGAGACCAAAACGGTCCAAATCGGTTCGGCCAGTGCCGAGATAATCCAGTGCAATTTTTTGATCAACATCCCACCACACACACAGACATTTGATTCTCATAGGCAAAATGTCTTGATTTGAAGATATGAAAAGGCTTTGAAGGGGAAAATTTGGGAAGCAAATGTGGTTTTTAGATGATAAAACCCGATTTAATCTTACCTGGGGTGAGAGAGAGCCTTTCTTACAAAAGGAAGATAACGGCAGTTGAATTTTTTCAAAGAAATAGCAAAATAAAGAATGGTCCATTCATGAACCAATTCAAAACTCAACATGATTTTTTCATAAAACTGAAAAGCGCTGGTTTTTGCCTCATTTGCCATGGTCGGGTGTAAGCTGTGCTCGCACACAAGCATTTTCTTTTTTTAAATCAGAACAAATTATTTGTGAGGCAGAGAATTAGCTCACAATTTGCGATGTTCGTAATGTTTTCTGCCTATCGCTAAATTGTTCGTATTCTCTGAGTGTTTTTTGCACTTTTCAAAATATCAAGAATTAACGAGATTATTCGTTTTTAAAAAAATACTTCTACCGCACAAAAACTATTTAAATGAAAAAAAAAACTTTTAACGAAGAATTTCAGATAGCTTACCAACATTTTCCAAAAATATGTTTAAATTTGATGAATCGTTTTAAAATTGAAACTGAAATAATGCTCAAATACTAAGAAATGATCAAAACAAGTCACTCAGCAGTGTTACTCTTTCAAAGGAATCGACCCTTTCCAAAGAGTTACTAAAGGATGAATTTTTGAAAAATCTTTGTTGGTGAAAATTTCACTCCTACTAAAGGTAAGTTGTTGAATTATTTGGCAAAAAATAGCCACTCCAGCCGCAATAAATTTAATCATCGCAGCGAACAAAAAAGTATATTTCTAACACAGGCCAGACCCAGATATACCATAACACCGGTCATTGTATGCTAGCGATGCATAAAACGAACAGCGACCCAAGCAACGTAGCAGCATCTAGAAAAAGGAAAGAATCATCAAAACGGAACAAGTTGAAGAGCACTGCTAGTTGATTCCAAACAAACGCGGCTCGATTAACCTACAGCTTAGCCCTGATCTCCCTTAGGCTCTTTTTTTTTAATTTGCGAAAATGTCATTTTGGGCGCCCTGGGGCTTCTTGAGGGGGCGCTTTATCTTTTTCAAGAAGGCGCAGCACAAATCGGCAACTTGGCAAATTTGCAAAATGCAAAGTTTCTCTTGGGCCCTGCTAAGGGCGCCAAATGGTTTAAGGAGGGCGACATTTTTGTTAAAGAACTTGTTAGTCGACGACTAACCTCGACTAACCTACAGCTCAGCCCTGCCCGCGATGTGCGTTGTCACTGGCGCATGGGAAGCTTGGACGCTCACAAGAAATTCGTTCACTCAGAGATCGATCAGAGAATGAGCAATTCAAAAAATAAATACAAAAGAATGAGCATGGGGCTTCAGAACGGATAGCTGCTTGCGTCTAGTTTGCGTTCACTGAAGCTTAGCATAGATAATCATGATAGGCGATGTGTGATGAACGAGCAATCGATAAAGCAACTTGCACTAAAAGGGAGTAATCTAGTATCAAAACTCTATACGCGCCAGCATCACGCGCCAGCATTGCTCGCGTCTGCATGTGAAGCTCAACTTGACAACTTGTCGATCGTCCATGATTTTTTGCAGATTTTTCGAATGAATATTTCTCGAGAAATGATTTGGGAACGAAGCTTGATTTGGCGTCGGAGCCAAAAGCAAACACTATACCTTTCTTTAGTAAGAAAGGCAAAAATGGAAATTTTCTAAAATCTGAACGGTAAATCCGAATGAGGTCAAATTTGTTTCAGAACCTCGAGTATGGTCTAGATTATGATATGGAGAAAAAAAATTAGATAAAATGCTAAAGGAATAGTTTTGGCATTTGGTGAAAATTAGCTTTTACCTTTTTTAGGGGTTTTTCCCCCTCACAGTGAATTAGTCCTCAAGCTGTAAATCTAGAACCACATTACCGACATGGATGAAAATTTGGGAGGATGTAGGGCTCGAAAAATGCAATTTTTTGGATAAATAAACGATTTCAATACTTCAATTTTCGACCGAATTTTCATTTGAAAACCGCCTGATCAGGCGAAAACACACTCCGAGGCCCCTTAAAAAATGGATAAATTCAAATTTGGTATGGAACTGGTTCAGGTTCAGCACATCCCCTTTCAAATGCGCCCAAGAGAGCCTAAATCCATAATGTGGGCTCTGAGAAACCCCCTACCACAAAATTGAGCACTTTTTTACCACACACGGACGTCACGCGTGCTCTACAGTAAATTAAGCGCCAAAATTCGGATATTGAAGATAGACCAATTCTGTCATTGTCAAACGATCGGGCGTCGAAAATCGATCGTCCATGATTTTTTGCAGATTTTTCGAATGAATATTTCTCGAGAAATGATTTGGGAACGAAGCTTGATTTGGCGTCGGAGCCAAAAGCAAACACTATACCTTTCTTTAGTAAGAAAGGCAAAAAATGTTGTAAATATTTAAATTTCATATGAATTTAGCCAGGGTCAAAATATCAATTCAAACGTATAGTACCAGACGGTAGAAATTTGCTTTCATGAAACAATTTCTTGGAAAAATCAAAGTAAAGTGTTATCTACTCCCCATTTTCCTCCATCAGCGCGCGCGCTAATTAATCCCGTAATTAATCCATCTGTTAAATGCTAAACGGTTGCATAATTTCAACTCCTCTTCTCGCACATCACATCAAGTGCTGTGCAGATTCTGGCCCAAGCCAGCAGCCCAGACTAAAACTCGTGTCGTCGGTCGGCGTGAAGGGAAAAATTATACCAGGTCATTATTTTTAGCATGACATTTACAGTGAAACCGCGTCTGAAAGCAGGCAGATAGACGATGACTTGTGGCCGTTTCCCTAAGGGGGAGGTAGGGAGGGGGGGGGGGACCCTTGCCCTGGCATCCCGGAACAAGTGTGAAAATTCTCACTCGCCGCCCGGTTTCATGGTTTGGCTCAAGTGACCCGGGTAGACGGAGTGGCATTTAGAAAGGCGGCCAATCTGGAGCAGACTTGGAGCATTTGAACGATGGAATGATGAATGAAAGCATGCTACCTGATGCTCTGAATGGACGGTTGGAGTTATCTCAATGGTGACTTGGATGAATTAATCACCGCTAGTTATGAATCAAAGGTCAGCCGTAATTGCCATTCACAGAAAATATCAGATTGGTAGCAAAGCTTGAACTATAGCTGAATACATTTCTGTTTTCTGAATTATTTCGAAAAGTAATGATGAATTGTGACCCAACGATTTTTAGAAGATTGAATTTTAACAATTTTATTAATGTTCTAATAACTTTTAGCTGGGTTTTTGAATGTTATTACTTGAAGACACAGTAAGCTTTTTTCCATCAAAATAACCTCACAAAAAGATTATTCAAATTTTAGTCTGATTCAATCCCACCTACGCGAAAAAGATATAAACCCAGCCACATAACGACTCAATTTTAAGATTTTATGATCTTCATTCAAAAAGCATCTAGATCTACGTCGCACCATCTTAAAACATCACCACATCTACACATCAGTTAATCAGGTCTAGGAGAAATACCAAGTAACAAAAAACTCGTTCCAAAGATTTGACATCTTTATTAAAGGCTCTTTCTTGGCAGTTTCCTTTCCCTCCCAGGAACGTGACCATGAGAGAAAGAACACTCAGGCCAAAAGGGAAGGAAACACAAATTATGAAAATGAATTCAACGTGTCACCTTAACCGTCCACCGCACTTGGGACTCCTTAAGGTGCGCATTACGTACGTAACGAAACGAACATCACATCACCAACCAACCAACCAACGTGGTGGAATACATAAATAATTTAAATCTCGCGAGCAAACAAAGCGAGCGTTCAACAATTTAACCAAACTGTTGACACACGACTATTTCTTGCTCAGAAAATTTGAATAATCAAAAAAGTGCATTCCTGCTGAAGGAATACCGAACCTTTTTTTGAGATCTTCAGGAAGAAGGGATTGATTTCGATCGTAACTTTCGTGTGGCGTTGGGACACGATTTTCTCTCGATGTTTTTTTCTGTTGGTTTCTGAGAGGAAGCACCACGAAACGATTCAACGATGAATGGCCATCGAGATAAGATAAACGTTTCATTCAATTGAATGTCGATTTCGGTTTTTTTTTGGGTTTCGTTCGAAGGGAAGAGTGGCAGTGCGCGGTCGTAAATTAAGGATCTTGGGAGTTTCCTTGCTCGATTCAAGGAAGGAAAACAAAAATAAAACAAATTTACAATGGAGTGCTGCAAGGAACATTCACCGTTTTTTAAAGTTCGGAACGTGATATCTGGAAGGGGTTTTGGGAAAGTGGGCCCGTTGGAATTGCTACACACTTGTAAGAAGATTTAAATGAGAGTTAAAAAAATATTACAAAGTAAATGTTTATCTATAGTTACATAAAAAAACCTTGCTTTATCCACCTTAAAGTAGTTGGTGCCTTCCTCACATTAAAATATTCTTAATACGGTTGTCATATTTTCAACCAAAGGAAAGGTCTTTTGATGACTCATCTAACGATGGGTCGCATGATTGATAAGGACATCATTTTCATCAAAATATCTGAGATTGAATGCTCTACAATTTTGTACAACAAACCAAAGCTTTAAACCTTTAAAAGTAATTAGCGATTTAAAAAATCATTTTTGTATGAAAAACATTTTTTTCACCAGCTTTAGGCTCTAGTATCAATGAGTTAATTTCAACGAATTTCGCTAAAAATTGGCACAGATGCTTAAAATAACCCTAAAACCCGTTTTCCACTTGTGGAGCAGGAGGTCATTTTTTCTGGGCACCCTAACCTACACACATTTGCCAGAACTTGATTCTGAGTCAATATGTATACGTGAAGGTGGGCCTTGGAGGTCAACATAAGAAGTTCATATTTCGAGTGATTTTAGAGCCTTTCCTCAGTAATGTGAGGATGGCAAAATACAAAAAAAATATAAAACTAAAAAAAAAAACAAAATTCTCATGAAAAAAGATCAACATGGGTAATTCTCCGCCAACTCACACAGCATTTGCCCCGACCCCTCTTCGATTTGCGTGAAACTGTGTCCTAAGGAGTAACTTTTGTCCCTGATCACGAATCCAAGGTCCATTTTTTGATGTCTCGTGACGGAGGGGCGGTACGACCCCTTCCATTTTTGAACATGCGAAAAAAGAGGTGTTTTTCAATAATTTGCAGCCTGAAACGGTGATGAGATAGAAATTTGGTGTCAAAGGGACTTTTATGTAAAATTAGACGCCCGATTTGATGGCGTACTCAGAATTCCGAAAAAACGTATTTTTCATCGAAAAAAACACTAAAAACGTTTTAAAAATTCTCCCATTTCCGTTACTCGACTGTAAAAAAATTTGGAACATGTCATTTCATGGGAAATTTAATGTACTTTTCGAATCAACATTGACCCAAAAGAATCATTTTTTCATTTAGAACAAAATTTTTCATTTTAAAATTTCGTGTTTTTTCTAACTTTGCAGGGTTATTTTTTAGAGTGTAACAGTGTTCTACAAAGTTGTAGAGCAGACAATAACAAAAATTTTGATATATAGACATAAGTGGTTTGCTTATAACCATCACGAGTTATCGCGATTTTACGAAAAAAAGTTTTGAAAAAGTTGGTCGTCATCGATCATGGCCGTTCATGGTCACCCGCGACAGACACGGACGACGAAACAAAGAGAAACGCAAAAAGTAACTTTTTCAAAACTTTTTTTTCGTAAAATCGCGATAACTCGTGATGTTTATAAGCAAACCCCTTATGTCTATATATCAAAATTTTTATAATTATCTGCTCTACAACTTTGTAGAACATTTCTACACTTTAAAAAATAATCCTGCAAAGTTAGAAAAACACGAAATTTTTAAATGAAAAATTTTGTTCTAAATGAAAAAATGACCCTTCTGGGTCAATGTAGATTCAAAAAGTACATTAAATTTCCCATAAAATGACATGTTCCAAAAATTTTTACAGTCGAGTAACGAAAAATGGGAGAATTTTTAAAACGTTTTTAGTGTTTTTTTTCGATGAAAAATACATTTTTTCGGAATTCTGAGTACGCCATCAAATCGGGCGTCTAATTTTACATAAACGTCCCTTTGACACCAAATTTCTATCTCATCACCGTTTCAGACTGCAAATTATTGAAAAATACCTCTTTTTTCGCATGTTCAAAAATTGAAGAGGTCGTACCGCCCCTCCGTCACGAGATATCAAAAAACGGACCTCGTATTCGTGATCAGGGATAAAAGTTACCTCCTAGGACAAAGTTTCGCGCAAATCGAAGAGGGGTCAGGGCAACTTTTCCCGATTTCGTGTGAGTTGGTAGAGAATTACCCACATATTAAATTTAAAACAAAACATTTCATTTAAAAATTACATGTTTTATATAACTTTGCAGGGTTCATTTTTAAGAGCGTAACAGTGAACTTAGTGGAAACTAGTGCGTCCATTCCGGGAATTTCCGGGATAAGAATCCCGGGATTTTTCCTAAACCGGGAATTCGCGAATCCCGGGATTTTTGATATTTTGTCCCGGGAATCCCCGAAATTGAAAAAAAAACATTGTTTGGCCTGGAAACTCAGATTTGGTTGTGGAAATAGATGAACAGTTGAATACTTAGTAATCGACAACAATGTTAAAGCATTAGCAAATTTGTATTCGGCATATTAAACATTTATTTGGTTTATGGGAAAATAATTAAAATTTTAGTTTACGGATCCGCGAAATGCTTAGGGATTTAAATATTTTTCATTAAATTTTATTTATTTTTTAAATATTTACGTTTTATGATGATTTTAAACTTGAAAAAAAAACATATTTAATTATTTTTCATCAGACATCGGCATCTGGAGCAAATAAGGACAATAGTAACGAATTAAGACAGCATAATGTTCTGATATTTTTTTAATTATCAAAACAATTAGTACACCAATTTTAAAATTTATTGCTCTAAAATATCCTGTACCTATTCAGACTGCAGTCCCGATTTCCTCCAGTTGGCGGTAGTGACTTAAAGATTGTTTGTAAAATATGTTTTATATAAAACATGAAATTCTAAAATTTTCTAAAATTTTACATTGGATGGTTTTATTTTATTTGTTTTCATTTTTTGTTTTTTAACAGCTTCAATGAAATTTGATGTAGTCATTTCATATAGAAATATAAAAGAAATATATTAATAAGAATTTTAAGATTATTAATATGAAATAATCTGAATCGCTTTTTGTGCTTTTTGAGCTAATTCTATGATTGTAAGCTTGAAAAACATAACAAATTTAATAAAAACATAGATTTTATGACTGTTTAAAAAAAATCCCGGGATCCCGGGAATTCCCGGGATTTGAAAAATATTTTTCCCGTTTCCCGGGAAATTCAAAACCCGGGAAAATTGGACGCCCTAGTGGAAACCTCCAAAAACGGAAGGGGTCGTGTTGCCTTACCGTAACGAGATATAAAAAAAATGGACATCGGAGACATTATCAAGGACCGAACATCTATCAACAAAAACAGGGGCAGAAAAATAGTTCTTGCTGAAAAATGAAATCTTCCTTGAAAGTTCACATTATATTTTGATCTATTAAAGATTCATTGTATAACGATCTATCTTGTCTGTCTCTGTCTGGTACTTTTAAGAATTCCTAATTTTTTCTTCATTTTCAATTAGGGACCATCCATAAACCACGTGGACACTTTAGGGGGGGGGGGGGGTATGGCAATTGTCCACCATCCATACAAAAAAGTTTTTTTTTGTATGGACAATTGTCCACGAGGGGGGGGGGGGGGTTGAGATTTCCAAAAAAGTGTCCACGTGGTTTGTGGATAGTCCCTTAGCTTAGACTCAAATTTAGTCTATCATAAATATATCTAGAGGGTGACGACTCTCGAGATTTTCAATTTCCCGGGAATCGAGAGTTGAGTTTTGCTATTTCCCGGGAATTCCCGGGACCCGGGATTTTTTTTAACTAGCCAATAGTGTCAATAACTTAAAAAGAAAAGTAAAAAAACGTTTCTTTAAATGAATTCAGATACAATTAATTCATACTAATCCAATGAAATGTAAATTCAAGTAACCATTGTTTTAAGGATTTTTTTCTTCATTTAAATTTTTTACCTCAATCTACAAATACAAAATCGTTTCTTGAGCCTTTTTGGGACTCAAAATTGCAGTTTAAAATGTTTACGAATCTTCATTCGCACTGAGTGATTTTTCAAAAGTTGGACAAGCTTATTATTAGATTTTTTGAAAGTAAAAATATAACTAAAATATAAAATTTTCCATTTATGCAACATGGCATTTTTGCAATATGATAAATAACGACACAAAGTAAAAACTTTTAGTTGATTTTTTCCTTCTTAAGATCAACTGTAAATGTTCACAATTAGTGGACACTAACTTTACAAATTATGCCTTATTTTTATTCCCAACATAAATATAATTTAATATGCAAAACACAAAATTACTTATTGACATCAAAAAAGGAAATTACCTCGATACAGCGAGAATTAAAAAAACAAGATTATGACTTAATTATCCAACTTTACCAACGGGAGCGAATGACCCATAGGGTTAAAGTTCCCCCAATAAAATCAACAACAACAACAACAACAACAAGATTATGAGTTTTTCTATGCTTGATAGAGGATATGGAAATCAAACTTATCTTGAAAAGGTTTTCCTGCTTAAAAATAATAAATATTTCATTCCTGGTGTGTTACTGCTTTCAAGGTAAATTTTGGGGTCCACATTTTTTGGTTACTCTCAATTATAGTTATTTGAATTTTTTAAAAGTTTAAATTTACACTTTTAGAATAAGAAGATTAGAGAAGCATTGGTTTATTCAAATTTGAGAATCGAACATTGAACATCCAATATTCTAAACAATTTTGAATTTTTCAAATGTTTTTCTGATTAAATTTTTAATTTTGGGTCGATATTTGTAAGTATAAAATTTCCCGGGAGTCTCGACCAAATTTCCCGGGAATCGAGAGGTCCAAAAATGGCCGATTTCCCGGGAAATTTTTCCCGGGAATTCCCGCTCGTCACCCTCTAAATATATCTGAACAATGATTCAGATTTTTTATAACAGATTTATATTGCGGTATTGGTTATCAATTATAAAATTAAAAAAGGTACACAAATGCTTTTGCTAAATTATACTGAATCTTTTTTTTATTATTTATATTTTTTAGATTTTTTTTTAATTTAAGGTAATTTGTGATTGGGTCGCGATGTAACGGATAATCATAATGTGTAAGAAAAAACTCAACAATCAAACAGAATTTAAAGCTATACTTAAAAAACATTACATAGAACATTCAAAACTCAAATATTTGCTGGATTTCATTCAATTTTTTAATTAATGCTAAAGTTTACTGACTACCTATTTATTGTAAATTTTTTTATGGAATATAATATAATTGATGTTGCTGTAACTCATAGATAAACATAAATATTGTTACATTTTCTGAAAGTACGTTGAATAGATTTTTAATGATTTTTCTTTGTTTGGCTGAATCTTTTTTAGGCCTTTCCTAAGACCAAAAGATCCGTTTTAGTCCCATACCTATGCAAGTCTCTATGCAATTTTGGCAGCTGTTCATACAAAAATGGAACGTAAATATGTATTTGAAAATCTATAGCTTTTGAAGGAAATTTCAGATCGATTTGGCATTTTCAGCATGGTTGTTGAAGAGGACTTCTCTGCAAAATATATAAACACAAAATTTATATTTTGAAATTCAGTTCAATCAGTATTGTTTTCTTTTTTATTTTACCGCTGAATGAAGCTTTTTCGTATTTTTTTTTTGTTTTACAGTCATCCCTTATATTCGGAACAGTTTACAGATCGGTCAACGTTCAAAAAAACATAGGAAATCGATAATTGAACACAATGATTTGATTAATTAATAAGAAAGCTTTTCTTGAGATCTTTCGATTGATGTATTGACCGACTGTATTTTTTTTACGTTTTATATCAAATTTTGAAAGAAAAACATCGACCCCCGAAATCCACGATTCGGAAACTTTTTTCTTACAGATGTAAACAAACTTTGGTTCTCTCTAGGAGTACATATTTTTTTTACAAAATAATGAGTTCACACACTGAAACCAACGAAACTGAGGCTTAGTTATGTTTCATGAATGGTCTGATAACTTTTTTTGTGAAAATATCAGTTAAATTCAGGTGTTCCACAATTGTGGGAGGTACAATAACACCCCACAATCATGGAACAGTCAATTTGGAGGCAGTGCTTTGCTGCTCTGGACAAAATAGTCTTGGAATTAAGTTTTTTGTTCAAAAAGTCCTACTTTTACTAGTGAAATAACAAGAGAATGTAAAAATAAAGGTCCTAAAAATAGTGGGGTCACCAGAAAAGATGCATATTGTTTGTTATTGACAAATTGTTACGAAAGTATTCCGAATTTGTGGGTGTTCTGAATATGTGGGATGACTGTACTCAAAATTGCCTTTGGAAAGTACAATACAGATTTTTTTTTGAAAAGTGCACCGTATTCGAGAAAATTACTCAAAAATTACAGTTTTATGAACTTAAATAATACTGCCCATGTGTGATCATTTACGACATTTTGTTTTTGAAAAATTCATAAAATTTCGTCTAATATAATTTGATGTTTGGAATTTTTTTGTTTTATTTTTTAGTTTCATTTCAGCAGCACCCCATTTTCGGAGGCCAATATCTCAGCTACTAATGTTTCAATTTTCAATATAAAAAATTGAAACATTGTGAAATTTTCAGATCTTATCGAAAAATGTATTCAAAAATATCATTTCAAAATAATATTGAATTAAATGTTTGAATGAATGTCCTATTAAGTTTTTTTAGAACATCTTAGTCATGGATGGTTAATTAAAAATAAACATAAAACATGAAATGCATATTCAGTTTTGCATAATCAAAAATACTCACTACCACCTAAAGGGCGTACGGTGTTATTGCTTTCGGATTTATGCACGCTCCAAAAACTGGCAAAAACAATTCCGAAAAATAATCCTCCCGTAACGGTCCCCGGTCGTGCTCCGAGGGCGTCAAATAATTTGATCTGGCCTCATTTCGAGTGCCGCACGTCTCAGGCTGCCGATAATATCCTCGTGAAAATCCTCCGGGATAACCTGAGCCAACACGATGGTAGCGCTTTGCGTTCAAGGACCAAAGTCGTGACTTGCTTCGCGGGCCAATTTTGGGAGGGCCCTAACGGGACACCCAAATTACGGCCGCAATTACGTGGCGTAATTTGACGCCTGCACTTGCTTGAGGTGCTCGAGGATTAAATTTGAGTAAATTTTCGACCTCGAACGCTTTCAAGAGTTGGCGAACTTTGTCCGGAATCTAGCCAGTGAAATGTGACCAGCATCACGTACCGTTTTCCCAGCAAACTCGACGTCAGGGGCGTCACCGTCACCTTGAACCTGGTTGACAACCGATACCGGCACGAGCTGGCGACAATGTCTGGAAAGTGTACCCTTACCCATTCACAAGATAACTATTTCCAAGAGACCGTCGCAGCCAAGTGTCCACTTGAGCCGTAATGCAAGCCGATATCCCCGCTGGCTGGCGTGTCCAGAAGTGTGTGTACTTCCCACTTCAATGAGCCACCTCCAGCAAACGAGAGGGGCACGTCCGGGGATATTCCGACTAATCGTGGCCGTCTAATACCTGCTCAGTGGCCTCTAGTACATTCTGTTTGGAGAAGCGCCATCCAGCGAACACTTGTTGCCACCGGATGGATCGGATTGTCGAGTTTTGCTGAACGGGAGAAATTTCTCGGTAGTTGCTTAGTCAGTAATGCTCAACGTAACGGTTGAACACTGTTGCCTTAAATCAATCGAAATAGATGAAAACGGAATATTTCAATAAATAAAAACTGAAAATATAAAAAAAGGTCCAGAAGAACTTTTCATATTTTAGGATCGATTGGTTTAGTCTTCGATTTGCTTGAAGGGAGCTGCCGTGGCCGTGAGGTAACGGGTTTCGCCTTGTAAGCGAAAGGTGGTGGGTTCGATTCCTGTCTGGCTCGGCACAGCCAGATCGCTTCAAAGAGTAAAATCTGCTCACTAGGAATACTGACCGGTAATGGATGGGCTTCGACCAGTAGCGTGCTAGATTTCAAATCCAGAGGTCATGAGTTCGATTCTTGTACCGGGATGATGAAGTTTAAAAAACGCCGTGTTAGGGTGGTCTGAAAATAACCATTTGCATAAAAAAAATCATTACTCCGCTCCATTTCAATCGATTCATGCTGTTTGTGGGTCCATGAAAGGTGATTAGTTGGCCTTTAAAAAAAGTGGTTAATATTTTAAAAATCTGGCCTAAGATTTGAAAAGGACGCATGAAACTTTAAAATGCCGTTTTGGCGGTATCTGGACCAAAGTGCCTATGAATGAAAGAATAATATCAGATTACTTGGATTAGTTCATTAACAGGATTTCGAGATATGATTAATCGAAAATAAAATTCGGGTTTTCCGATAAAATGCAAATAACGATATCGGCAAAAATAATTTCATTTCACAAAAACTGCAATTATTTTCAATGGCACGGAGCTATGACTTTTTTTTTTCATTTTAAAACATTCTTAAAAAGAAAAATTCCCCATAAATATTTTGTTTTATAGTTAACCATTTTTGATACGGCCTGTGCACAGTCCAGATTGCAAAATTGAGTGGAAAAATTGATTTTCCGAAAAATGGTGAAGTTTTTTAGCTTTGGTGTCTTCAGAAGAGTTGTTGCAAATGAAAATGGCAACTTTTGGTTTGGTTCAACACATGGGTGGTTCACGATAAGGGTGATTTTCAAAATCTAACTTTTCGAGAATATTTTTGGGATTTTTTTGTCTTCTAGAAAATTGTTGATCTTGCCAATCCAAGCAACTTTGTCGAAGACACCAAAATTTTAACTCGAAATCTACGCCTTTTACGAACAAATTTAGAGAAAGCATCTGAGCAAGCCTTCAAAAAAACAGTTCTGGAACGTAGCAATTCAGGGTTAAGTTTTCGAGAAAAGTGATGTTTAAGGCACTTTGGAGCTTTAAAAAACGAACATTTTTATATTTTGACAAATCAAATTGGACTTAAGGGTTAAAAGTTAGAGCCATTTTAAGGTAATAAAGATGCACATTTAAAACTCAAATATCTCAAAAAGGCGCAGGCCGATTTTTAAACGCCGCATTGCAAAAAAAAAAGATTTAGCACTACAAACTGTAAAAGAATTCCAGGGGTATTTTTCCTTAAACTCGAGATATGTTCCTTTGAAAATGTTTTAATTTCAAGGGAAGAGTTCATGGAACTACCTTGACGAAATTCCAAAATTGTCCAGCTTTAAGTTTTTCCATGTAATTTTGCCCGCTGAGTTCGAACCCTGCCATTGTCCATTAGGCCATCATATTTTGATCATCGATATGGTTGGATTAATATATTGTCCTTAGAAAAAAAATGTACAATCTTTTTTTTCATTTTAAATATTGAAATATGAAGTTTTTTTGTAGTTACCTTTAAAATGGCAAATTCAATTTTACTTAAATTAAACTAGAAATTTTAATAAAAAAAATACTTTTTAATCACTTTTTAAAAAATAACAAAGCTAATCAAATTTTTGGGAAATTCTGGAATTCTCAACCTCCAATTGAAAAATATAGTTTTTTGGAAATCAAATTTAAGTGACCAAAGATTTGAAAAATCAGAATTTTTCCATTAACCTTGTTTTTTTTTTCTTTGAAGTCCTCATCTATACTTACAAATTCACCAAAATGCAATTCTATGAGATTTCGGTCATTCAATTTTTTGTATTTTCTGTTGCCTTCGGTATGCCCAAAGAAGCCATTTTGCATCATTAGTTTGTCCACATAATATTCCATAAAAAATTGGCAGTTGTCCATTCAAAAATGATGTATGAAAATTCAAAAATATGCATCTCTTGAAGAAATTTTCTGATCGATTTGGTGTCTTCGGCAAAGTTGTAGGAGTGAATAAGGACTACACTGAAAAAAAAAAATTATACACAGCAATTTTTATTCGGTGATTTTAATTTCACCTTTTGTCACTAAAACTTGATTTGCCACAAAACACTATTTAAATTTTTTTTCTGATATCCCGAGCAGACGGAAATAACTTGGGAATAACATTTTTTGTTATTTGAAAATACTAGGCCAATAACATTATATGTTATTTATAACAAGATTTGTTATTCGTCGTTATGAATTTTTTGTTATTGGATTGTTATTGTAATAACAGACAAATAACATTTTTAGTTATTCTTCGAACAAATCTTTGTTATTATCTTTTGTTATTTTAACAACTAATCCGATCATCAAAATAACATTTGGAGATATTCTTCCATAGCAAAAAATGTTATTCTCGAGTTGTTTTGGCGTTCAACCAATACCAGACCAGTAACAAATTTTGTTATGATAACATAAACTGTTATTATACCCTTATGCAAAAATGGATTTTTCAAGAAGATTCCATAACAATTTCTGTTATTTTAACAGTATTTGTAATTGAAATGGCATGAATTTTGTTATTACCGTCTGCCCGGGATGTTTTAGAAGTCATCAAATGCCAACTTTTCAGAAATTTCTAGAATGTGTTAAAAAATCTTTGATCGAGTTATGAATTTTTGAATCAATATTATTTTTTTTTTCAAAAAATCGAAACATTATTCGCAATTTTTATTCAACTTCATTTATTGTTGTAAAATCGAATTTGAAACCAAAAAGTACAATAGAGCAATTGCAGCTCAAATCAGGACTTTTTCTGGTACTTTTGTACCCGACCCTCTCCATTTTCAATGAAATTTTGTAGACATGTTATCCTAGGCCTATATATGCCATTTTTGTGTATGGGTAATTCTCCGCCAACTCACACAGCAGTTGCCCCGACCCCTCTTCGATTTGCGTGAAACTTTGTCCTAAGGGGTAACTTTTGTCCCTGATCACGAATCCGAGGACCGTTTTTTGATATCTCGTGACGGAGGGGCGGTACGACCCCTTCCATTTTTGAACATGTGAAAAAAGAGGCGTTTTTCAATAATTTGCAGCCTGACACGGTGATGAGATAGAAATTTGGTGTCAAAGGGACTTTTGTGTAAAATTAGACGCCCGATTTGATGGCGTACTCAGAATTCCAAAAAACGTATTTTTCATCGAAAAAAACACAAAAAAAGTTTTAAAAATTCTCCCATTTTCCGTTACTCGACTGTAAAAAATTTTGGAACATGTCATTTTATGCGAAATTTAATGTTCTTTTCGAATCTACATTGTCCCAGAAGGGTCATTTTTTCATTTAGAACAAAATTTTTCATTTTAAAATTTCGTGTTTTTTCGAACTTTGCAGGGTTATTTTTTAGAGTGTAACAATGTTCTACAAAGTTGTAGAGTAGACAATTATAAAAATTTTGATATACAGACATAAGGGGTTTGCTTATAAACATCACGAGTTATCGCGATTTTACGAAAAAAAGTTTTGAAAAAGTTGGTCGTCATCGATCATGGCCATTCATGGTCACCCGCGACAGACACGGACGACGAAACAAAGAGAAACGCAAAAAGTAACTTTTTCAAAACTTTTTTTCGTAAGATCGCGATAACTCGTGATGTTTATAAGCAAACCCCTTATGTCTGTATATCAAAATTTTTATAATTGTCTGCTCTACAACTTTGTTGAACATTGTTACACTCTAAAAAATAACCCTGCAAAGTTAGAAAAAACACAAAATTTTAAAATGAAAAATTTTGTTCGAAATGAAAAAATGACCCTTCTGGGACAATGTAGATTCGAAAAGTACATTAAATTTCCCATAAAATGACATGTTCCAAAATTTTTTACAGTCGAGTAACGGAAAATGGGAGAATTTTTAAAACTTTTTTAGTGTTTTTTTCGATGAAAAATACGTTTTTTCGGAATTCTGAGTACGCCATCAAATCGGGCGTCTAATTTTACATAAAAGTCCCTTTGACACCAAATTTCTATCTCATCACCGTTTCAGGCTGCAAATTGTTGAAAAACACCTCTTTTTTCGCATGTTCAAAAATGGAAGGGGTCGTACCGCCCCTCCGTCACGAGATATCAAAAAACGGACCTTGGATTCGTGATCAGGGACAAAAGTTACCACTTAGGACACAGTTTCACGCAAATCGAAGAGGGGTCGGGGCAACTTTTCCCGATTTCGTGTGAGTTGGTAGAGAATTACCCGTATATGGAGCCAACAGTACTCGAAAATAACATTTGAGAAGGGCGTAAGGTTTTTAAATATTTTTGTATTTTGTAATTTAAAAATTACTGTATCTCGAAGCCTTTGCGTCGAATCAAAAAGTGGTCAAAGACAAACTTGTAGGAAATTGGACGGACCTTTTGAAAAAAATACACTGAAACAAAAATACACGCCACATCCATGAGATTTTTTGATTTTTAAGTCTAAAACTTAAATTTAAAGGTGATGTCACGATTTTTTTCGTTCAAATTTTTTGAAGAAATAGCTCAAAAATTTACCAAAAGACTGACAAAAAAATGGAGGACGGTATGTCTCTCTTAAAAAAATACAAAAATCATTTAATAAAACTGTTTTTTTGAAAAGTGGTCAAAACGTCAAAATTTTTAAAAACCAGTAGTGGGGATCGATATTCCGGACAATTTTACATAAAAGTCTCCATATTGACCATTGTCCTATGTCCAATCCTTGTGAAGTTACAGCGGTTTTAAAAATACAAATGTTGAAGAAAAGGGTTTTTTTTGGTTGTTTTTGGCAATT
Source organism: Culex pipiens pallens (assembly GCF_016801865.2). Taxonomy (NCBI): domain Eukaryota; kingdom Metazoa; phylum Arthropoda; class Insecta; order Diptera; family Culicidae; genus Culex; species Culex pipiens. Next base: position 38,165,970 of record NC_068939.1, on the reverse strand, counting down.
TCTAAATGACAGACTTGGTTTTTCAGCTTCGTAAATATTTTTACTGGAAAGCTCGTCCAATTTTGCATAAGTTTGCCTTTGACAGCATTTCAATTGGATGTAAGGGCTTACAGATATAAGCTTAATTACATTGCTTATAACTGAAAAAAAGAATATTTTTTTCAGTGTGGTAAAAACCAGGATAGTAAATTTGATTACGTAAATATAAAAACGATCATATAGTCATATAGAAATTGCCAAATACCACAAAAAACGCGTTTTTTCAACTTTTTTGTTTTTAAAACCACTGTATCTTCCCAAAGATTGAACATAGGACAATGGTCAATATGGAGACTTTTATGTAAAATTGTCTGGAAAATCGATTCCCACTACCGGATTTCAAAAATTTTGACGTTTAGACCACTTTTCAAAAAAACAGTTTTGTTAAATAATTTTTGTATTTTTTTAGGAGAGACATACCATCCTAAAATTTTTGTCAGTCTTTTGGTAACATTTTAGGCTATTTCCTCAAAAATTTTGAACGAAAAAAATCGTGACATCACCTTTAAATTTAAGTTTCAGGCGCGTATTTTTGTTTCAGTGTATATTTTTTAAAAGGCCCGTTCAATTTCCTACAAGTTTATTAATTTTTGATACGACGCAACGGCTTCGAGATACAGTAATTTTTAAATTACAAAATACACAAATATTTAAATACCTTACGCCCTTCTCAAATGTTATTTTCAAGTACTATTGGCTCTATATACACAAAAATGGCTTATATAGGCCTAGGATAACATGTCTACAAAGTTATATCGAAATCGGAGAGGGTCGGGTACAAAAGTACCGGAAATAATCCTGATTTGAGCTGGAATTGCTCAATAGTGAAATTTTGATCACCGTGTTCAAGTTATAACCATTTTTAAGTAACTTCTAAGGAAATAGTAGTAGTTATTCTTTTTTTTGAATTAGTTCCCATGTTTACCCACTATTGCAAAAAAATTGAAAAGCTGGGAAAATTCTATATATTTTGCTGTTTAGATCCATGTTGATAAGAAACCCTTAGTAACTAAGATATTGCTGCCAAAATGGCGATGATGAAATACTGAAACAAAATAATTAGTTATTTTAAAGGAATTCAAACCATCTAATTTGACTAAAATGGGGTTGCAGAACTCGAATTTGATATTAAAAGTAAAAATGGAACCAGAATAGAAAATCATTTGTATCATGATTTGATTATCTAATTAGAATTTAAATAAATTAAGTCAGTCAAGAGAGCACTCTTTCACCACTCACTTCACTAGCAATTGCCCTCCCGCACCCTTTTCAAATCCAAACAATGAATTCCCCATAATGAAGATGTTCCTCCTCGTCGGGGAACTGCGCGAGTCGACAAACTTTGCTCCGCGATTTGCGCACTTCAGCCCCATAGCTGCTGCTGCTGCTGCTGATAACAGCTAGCTGAAAGCACCCGCCTCAGACAGTCGTCTGCCACTAAGTCCCAACAAGCCCCCTCCCCGGCTGTTGAGCCCACTGTCTAAGGCCGGTGCTGTTGCCACTCTCGTGCGGCAAGTGCAGTTGTGTTTACTCAGCCTAAGCTCCCGGGGATTGCACTTTGCTTAGCAGCAACGGGCTCCGCGGTATCGATGGGGTGTGAGAAATTCAACGTGATTGTGTGACTAATGCTAAGAGTGGTGGTTGGAAGAGGTGTTTGCTGTTGCTTTGTACAGAAATTAATTTCAGGACACAATCTTAACAAAATGACTAAGATTGAAGTATTTCTTACCACGTGCAGCTGCCAAACTTTCCCACGACCAGCCAATCCATGTCGTGGTCATCGGCGGCGGTTTTGGAGGTCCTCTGACCCTTTCCCTGGCCCCAGAAGAACCCTCTCACCAATTTGCCATCATCTACAGTAAAGTCACGCTCTTGCTCTTGATGTTGCTGGCCATGTTCGCACGAGCTCCAACATCTTCAATTTGCCTTTTTCGAGGTGGAGAACGGAAAGAACTGATGTTCACAGAAATTTATCAATATATATAAGGTACAAAAGTAGAAGAATTTAAGTTTTCATATTTAAACATTTCTATCAAGTACAAAATTTCAAAATTTACATGAAAAATGATTTTAATCTTCCAGTGCCTCAAAATTTCGAAATCCTTCCTCGAAGCGCAGCAGCCAGCAAGTTAAGTCAGTTCGGGACCAATTTGGCTCGTAATTTAGTCAAGGCTTCGCTCCTTCCTCACAATCCCTGCCCTCCAACCCACAAGTTACGTGATTTCGACGCACCTCCCTCTCGAGAGAAGGTGGGAACAATATGCGCCCCCAGCGAGGGGAAACGAGACAACAGATACGGATTTTTTTTTGCGTGATCTTCGGTGGCTTATTTGCGCCGAATTTGGTTTCGTCCTCCATGGACTTATTAAAGGCATTTTAGTTCGATTTATTATTTATCTTTGGCGTGCGGACTGCCCGCAGGACATGCGCGGGCACGCCACGGACACTTTGGCAAGTCAGCATTGTTCACCGGGCTTGGATGTGGTCATTTATTGGGGATATCGAAAGGGATGAAGTTAAAATGAAATTTTCATGGAAAACATATGGTTTAAATTTGAAAAATAGTATCACCATTGTAATCCTCAGAAAATTTTACATGGGAATCTGTGGAAACGTCAGAGTATTGTGAATTTCTATCAAGTTACAGCACTTCGAAGAAAGATTGTCAGTTAAATGCTAGGTAAACTTGTGATTGCTGTAACTCGGGAACGTTTCATTATACTTTGGGATTTCAAGTGTTCTTGATGTAATTTCTCGCGCTGAACATGATGGTGACATCAGCTTTTCTCTAAATTTATAGGTTGTCAAAGAAAAATGCCATTTCAAAGAAAATACTCACAACTTCAACCCTGCAACCCCCGTCGTGATTCCCAAAAACCGATCACAATCCCACGCCCAGGAGCCATCTGGTGTCCGGTTGTACGAAAGGTAAAAGGACATTCCGATCGTGCACTATGTCCAAGCCGGTTGGAATCCCAGCGATTGTTCGCAGAGTTGTTTCATTTCGACCGCCAACACGCAACACCTATTTTTTATTGGAACCTGTTTCTTGAACACCTCCTTTGGTCCGCCGACGTGCTTCTTCTTCTTCTCGTCGGTGGCGGCCACTAGGGTGTAGTGATGATCGGTCGGGCCGCTTCTGAAGAAGGTGAAGCTGCCTCCACCATGCTGAGCCGAAAGCCGAACCTTACCGGACTAATCTCCGATCGGCCTGCTTCGAAAAATTGCAACGGACTAAAGCGCGCGCGTCCAGGATTAATATTTTAACGCGAAAGCTGCGAAATCGATTTTCTTCTTTATCTGTTTACACTGTAATTACCGGGGACCTTTTGCGGAACCAAGTGCCGTGTGGTACGGGGCAAATTCGATCCCGGATTAGGGACCGCAATTTGGGATGATTTTCGCACTATTCGTGCGATTCTAGGAAATTTTGTGCTCTTGGTTAGCGCTTTAGCTACCATATAATTAGGCTGATCGCCAATTTTAATCCAGGTCTGGGCGAAATCCCACTTTTACACCGCCCGATATCAAGCCGGCGAGATTGAGTGAATCTGCCAGAGATAAGTTAAGGCCTCTGGGTTGACCATTGACGTCACATGGTTTAACCATTTTATCAGCTCGGCGAAGAAGTGGTAATCTCTGTGGTTGCCTTTGTTTCACTGTGTGGTTCACTGGATGACACATGGACTCGGTGATAAGGTGGCAGGAAATTTTTGGAAGTGTAAACTGTTTAATTTTGAATCAAGAACTTAACAATGAGGACATTTTCATAGAACACATGGTTGGTTAGAGAAAAAATAGTCTATGAATTGAAAGAAATTCTGTATGGCAGGGTAAGGATTTTCTTTTTCTAATTTCCAACCAATTTGCTGTTTCTCACTAAATAAATAAAATATTTTGCAAAGCATTTGATGGGTACTAGCTTGCTCTCTTATTACTGAGCTATTTATTGCTCGAATTAGGCTTAAAACGCCTTTTTAGGAGCTGTAGTTTAACGTCAAAGTGCTGACATACAAAATATGTGTACGAAGGTATTTCATCCTGTTTCTCCTTTTTTAACACTGATGAAACATTACGAAAAATTATTTTCAAGTAGCAGACATTTAAATGTTGAGCAATTCCAGCCCAAAACAAGAATTTTTAGGTACTTTTTTCTCTACCCTCTCCGATTTCAATGCAACTTTGTAGACATGTTATCCTAGGCATTTATAAGCCATTTTTGTGTATATGAAGCCAGTTACACTCGATAATGACATTTGAGAAGGGCGTAAGTGTTTTAAATATTTTTGTATTTCGTAATTTAAATATTGCTGTATCTCGAAGCCGTTGCATCGTATCAAAAAGTGGTCAAAGACAAACTTGTAGGAAATTTGACGGGCTTTCCGAAAAAATACATTGAAAGAAAAAAACACACTACTAGAGGGTGACGAGCGGAAATTCCCGGGAAAAATTTCCCGGGAAATCGATCATTTTTGGACCTCTCGATTCCCGGGAAATTTGGTCGAGACTCCCGGGAAATTTTGTAATTATAAATATGAAAGCAACATTATGTAAACTAATCAGGAAAAACATTCGAAAAATTCGAAGAAAATTGAGAGTTACATGTTCGATATTCAATTTCGAATATATCATTGCTTCTGCAATCTTCTTATTAGGAAGTGTAAATTTTAACTTGTTAAAAATTCCAATAACTATAATTGAGTGTTGCCAAACAAATGTGAACGCCAAAAGTTACTTTAAATCATGTCTAGCAGGAATGAATGAAAAACTTAAGTTTTTTGAAAAAAAAATTATTTATTATTTCTAAGAGGGAATAAAACCTTTTCAAGATAAGTTCAATTTCCGTATCCTCTCTTGAACATAGAAAACCTTATATTTTTTTTTTTTTTAATTCTTAGTATTGAAGTTGATTTCACTGTATCAAGGTCATTTCCTTTTTGATGTCAATATTCAATTACATTTTGGAAATAAAAAAACTTTAGAACTCTTTGTAAAGTGAAGGTCCACTAATTGTGAACATTCGAGTTTTCCAAATAATAGTAATAAAAATAACATAATTATTTACTTTTTATATTAACAGTTGACCTTAAGAAAGAAAAAGAACTTTGAATTGTTGTTTTGAGTCGTTATTTATCATATTGCAAAAATCCTGATATAAGGTTTTCTAGGCCCAGTGAAAAAAAATATAATTTAACCCAAAAATGACGAACTTCTCGTCACAGTATCCTGATGCAAACAATGATCGAGCTCGAGCTGTCACAGCCCTGCGAAGTATGTTGGCTGACATATCGGGCGGTTAGTCAAAAAAACCAGCTAGAAGTCGCCTGACAAAAAAAAATTGCTAGAAAGAGATAGGAAACCTGATGCAAACAATCGTCCAGCTGTAATGTAAACATACTTTGAATGTATTGGTCAATTTCAGGCTAGAAAGCCTTATTGGGAAAATATATAAGAGCTAGTTTTTTACTTCACAAAAATCTAAGTCTAGTTCATGAAAAAGTTTGTGCAACTTTTGAAAAATCACTCAGTGTGAATAAAGATTAGTAAACATTTTCAACTACTATTTTGAGTCCCAAAAAGTTCATGAAATGAACTCGTATTCACAGATTTAGAAAAAAAATTATCAAAAAGTAGAACTATGTTATGAGCCTACTTAAATTACCGTTTCATTGAATAATTATGAATTAATTGTAACTTTTCATTGAAAAGAAACAAATTTATTACTTTGTTTTTTTTAATTATTGGCACAATTGCATACTTAAAAAAAACTCCCGGGTCCCGGGAATTCCCGGGAAATTGCCAAATACAACTCTCGATTCCCGGGAAATCGAAAATCTCGAGAATCGTCACCCTCTACACACTACTTTTATGAGATTTTTTGATTTTTATGTTTAAAAGTCAAATTTTAAAGTGAGCCCACGATTTTTTTTTTCGTTCAAAATTTTTGTGAAGATAGCCTAAGATGTTACAAAAAGACTCACGAAAAATGCAGGATGGAGCAACTCACCTAAAAAAATACAAAACTCATTTACTGAAACTGTTTTTTTGAAAAGTTCTCTAAACGTCAAAATTTTCAAAAACCGAATACGAGAATCGATTCTCCAGACAATTTTACATAAAAGTCTCCATATTGACCATTGTTTTTTGTTTGAATTGTACAGTTCGGTTTTAATCAATTATTTAAAATTATATTTCTAAATAAACAGTTCTATGCGTTTTGACAAATCAACTTTTTTATTTGGATACAAGTTTGTCCATTGATTCCTTATTTTCAAAGAAACCATTTTGCATTTTCACACAAGTTTCCAAGCAAACTTGGAAGCTGTCCATACAAAAAATCTATGAAAACATTCCAAAACTCCCTATCGTGAGAAAGGATTTTCTGAGCGATTTGGTATTTTCGTCTGAGTTTAAGATTATTATTAGAACTTAAAAAAATATATACACATTAAATCTCATTTTAATTAGGCTGGCACAATTTTTTTTATAAGTTTTTGATTAGTTTAAATTTTTAAAATTTTCTATTATTTTTAATTTATTTATTATATTTTTTAATAATCTATCAATAAAAGAATTAGGTTAAGGAATAAACGTATTTTCTCTATAGGTTATTTTTTTGTTTTTTGATACGTTATTTGAATGTGATGGTGCACTCTTCAAACATATTGCATAATTATAATCTGAAATAAGGCTGGTGCCAAGAATGGCCCGAAAAATCAGGGGGCAAAAAAATATTTTTTCAGGAACTTCAATATATCAATGAAATATTAGGTGCAATCAATTGAAATCAATTTAAAATGCATTCCCCTGCGTTTAGAATAGTTTTTAGCATGTTTGGGTAAATTTAAAAATGTATAGAATTTTTGAAAATTTTCTGTGTTTATTATCGCAAACAGTTTTTTTCGCTAAAATTTTTGTTTTCGTCAAATTTTACTGACTAATGATTGCAAAACAACTTAACTAGTGTCAAATGCATTCAAAAACACTTTTTTTTATTCAAATGTTGAAACAATGGCTTATTATTTCAATATTTATATTTTTTATTGATGATAATTTTAATTCATTTATGGATTTTTATGCAAATATTTTTCAAAGTTTATGTCCCCCCCCCCCCCTTCAAAGTTGACCTGAACAATCAGGGGGCAAAAAAATATTTTTTTCGAAAAACTTCAAAATTTTAATGAAAATTAAGGCTTAATCAACTGAAAACCAGTTAAAATGCATTTTCCCGCGTTTATAATCATATTTAGTATGTTTGAACTCCTTTGAAAACATTTTAAATTTTCATGAAATACCAATGTACAGTCCCACGAAAAGTTTTTATTTTGCGAAAAAAAAAAATCCGTCACTACCTCGATATTTTCAAAACTAATGATTGAAAAGCAACTGTACGCCTGTAGGATGCATTTTAAAGCAATTTTTTCATCCAAATGTTGAAACCTAGGGTTGTAATTCCAATTTTTATAGTTTTCTTATTTTTTGCGAATTAATTTAAATTATGATCATTGCCAAATGTATATCAAATTTTTTTTCATTATTTTATGGTATTTTTTCAAACAAATAGAATAAAAAAAAATCATTTGGAATCATTTTTTTCAAATTTTCCTTGCGATTTATGCAATTTGCTCATTGCCTTCAAATAAAAAAACGAACATTCAAAATGAAACAGCTTCCTTTAATTGATTCTTTGCAAAACGTTTTTTCACATTCTTTTTATTACGAAAATTGTTCATGTAAAAATCGAAGTTGACTTTATAGCTGTCGGCCACTATTGCTAGTACCAACCACTATAGTGTCTTCCTTTTAACTACAAGGACTTCGCTGCCCTGGGCTCCTAAGTATTTGAGTACGGCACGTAGCGACGTCGGGTCTCGTGGCGCAGGGGTAGCGGCTTCGGCTGCCGATCCCGATGATGCTATGAGACGCGGGTTCGATTCCCGCCTTATCCACTGAGCTTCTATCGGATGGTGAAGTAAAACGTCGGTCCCGGTTTCTCCTGTCTCGTCAGAGGCGCTGGAGCAGAAATCCCACGTTAGAGGAAGGCCATGCCCCGGGGGGGCGTAGTGCCAATAGTTTCGTTTTTTACGTAGCGACGGCGCTGGATACTTATATTTTCACAAAGAATTTTAGAGCGCCCACCGCGGGTTCGAACCGGCAACCTCTGGATTGTGAGTCCAGTGCGCGTTCCGATTGTTCCACACGAGCGAGACAAATTCCATAGTAACAGTTCAATAAGGCGAATCTGCGTCTGTCACTTGAGCAAAAGGGATAGACTGCTTGTCTACAAAAGCAGATTCGCCCTATTGAAAAGTTACTACGGAATTGTTCATGTGATGCTTTTAAAATCACATTGTGTATACAATAAAATAAAATGTAATCGTACCGCCCCTTCGTCACCAGATGTCAAAAATTGAGCTCGTATTCGTGTTCAGGGACTAAAACTACCCCTTTGGATTATTTTTACGCAAATCAAGAGGGGTCAGGGCAACTGCTGTGTGGTGTGTGTTGGCGGGGTAGTTCTCCGCAAAATAGGTTATTTAAAATATCTTGGCATTTCACGGTATTTAACAAGTTTCACAGTCAAGGGCAAATTTCGAAATAGGGGGAGAGGGGGTAATATGCACCCCCGGGGCAAAATGCACCCCCTGCTTTTCTCTGTATTTAGAAGAATTTTCCGGGGGAAAAATCATAGAAATTGGAGGTTTAACACTCCTAAATCATGCTGGAAAAATTTGAGCATCGTAGTATAAAAACAGCTCAAGTTATTTGCAAAACTTTAAAATGTTGTGTTTTCATCTAGTTTTCATTGAACTTTCATTATGATTTTTGGACAATATAAAAAGCATTTATTGTTATTGTAAGTGTTGAGGTATATAGTTTTTGTCATAATCTTCATTATTGTGTAGATAGATGAGCCCAAAAACATCAAAAAATGCATTTTTAATTAAATTTTCTGCAAAAAGCGTGGTCGGGGCAAAATGCTCCGCTGTGAAGCTCCTTTGTAAAAAAAGCGGTGTCATCTAGTGGTGACTAGTGAAAACTGCTTTTAGCCAGTGCATTTTGCCCCATGTTGTGGTGCATTTTGCCCTGTTGTTGTAGTGCATTTTGACCCAATGTTGCGGTGCATATTGCCCCGCATTGTTGTTTGAAATGAATCAAAAATATTTTTAGAAATCTGTTATTTTTAAACAATTTTGAGGTTTTTAAAGACTTGTTTCACTTGGATGACGTTGAATAATAGTTATTTATGAACATCTAACGAAATTCTTTCACAGAAATGCTGTTATGGTTGGGAAATCACAGTTTTCCCTTAGGGGGTGCATATTACCCCCTGTCCCCCTACCACTAGCCCAAATTACAATGAAAGATTTTTTTTTAATCTTGCAAAAGTTATTAGAACTTCTAGGTATTTTTTTAGCATGAAGGATCCTAATATTTGAATTAAAATGTCTTTAAAAATTACGAACTGTTTGTCATGAAATTATCATTTAAAATATTGTTGCAACTTGCAATAAGTAAAATACTTTGATGATCTGAGCTTTCTCCATGTAAAAATGTTTAAACCATTGTTACCTAAATTTACCTGAAAGTAGCATTCTAAGTAATTTTATTGAAAGTAATTAGAGCGAAATTTGAATTATTGAATTCGTTTGTAGAATCTCTACAGACAGAAAAACATTTTTGGCAACCCTAGCCAAAACATTTTAGCACGCAACCACCAAACCCTTATCTCGCTTCAGAGGCCTACGCCTAATTGGAAACTTTCCCAAAATAAAGTCAACGAGCGTCTTCCTTTATTTATTTGTTTGTTTCTTTTACAACTCAAGATAGCACGGCCACGCGTCACTCCGCCAAATTCGTCACCTCACCTCAGAGCGAGAGACCAGAAATAAATTTATAATTAATTATCACCGCCGAAGCCGAGCTTTAAGCGGTGGGATCTATGGCGTCTGGCGTGTGTCCAAGATAGTGAAGAGAGCGAACGTTGATGCGGCGTTTACCTTTTATCGCAGCTCGGACGAACTTGCATCACCGAACCAAACCGATTGACACCGGATTGGTGGTGTGACGCACAATGCTGCTGCGGCTGGCCCTTGGCCCCGTGGCCATATCCGGGGTTTTTCGGGGAGGTTGAATGATAGCACTGCGTGCACTGATAAATTGGGATTCGTTTACAAGGTGACAGTGAGATTTTATGGTAGACGTGCGTAGATTAAGGGCGAGAAGTAGGCTTTATCTTTTTGAAATTCAGATAATTGAATATTTCGGATCGGGGTTTCGGATTGTTGGATATCATTCAATGTATCGGAAAACAGAAATCGAGAGATCAGTTCAAGCATCAGTTTGAAGATCTGGCAACCCTGTTGAAGGTTATGACCAATTAATTTAAATATTCAACAAGGTGTCCACGTGATTTGTTGATGGTCTCTTTGGTTCCAAACGAAAACCTGAGAATCAATCAATAATGTTTTCTATGTTCAAAAAATAAATTTTAATAACTTTATCATAAATATACACGAAAACGGTAACTGATTTCATACACATAGACATCGACCTCCTACCAGGGCCGATCGCGTGGCATCCACAACAACTCCTGCCCCTTTCAATCCATTACCCACTCCAGCTTCATCTCGATAGACACACGCTCCCGCTCCAACTTCAACTCCACACAATCACCGCAGCCCGCGTAGATCTCCGTTGACGTGCTGCGGCTCGTTCAATCGTCGATCGCGCACGAGATCGTTACCACCGCTGAGTTCCCGGGAGTCAACTCCAGCACGAATAAGCCACCTTCTTCAACTCCTTCTGTCAGGCACGTTTTCGTACCGCTCCTCCTCTTCCTCGGTGACCACTGATGAACGCTCGAACCTCTCGAGGAAGCCTCTTGAACGGCAGCAGCAGCTCGTCCAACAACTCCACGGTGGCGGCGGCGAATCGTGCCCAAAAGTGTGGGAACAGAAATAAGATTTGATTTTCAATCACATTTCACTGGAACATGCCGGGGGTCTTCCCGGCACAAAAGGAGAAGCGTGCGCGACGACGACGACGGCTTCAAGGTACTTCCCTTGGGATTCGATTGAGCTTCGTTTTGGAGGTAGGAATGTCTGGACTGTGTCTTTTCCTTTGAACCTGGTTCTGCGGGTCGTGATCTACTGGACCTTGAAATACTATTGATCAACTTTTTTTCAGACAATTTCCAACAAGTCACGTCCTTCAACCTGACTAGTCAGAATCTCCCCTGGCGTTAGTCCCAATCATCGCGGCCACGCGCGCGATCATCAACGCTCCACCAGCTTCTTCCCCCTTACGCGACCAACAAACCAGCCGTTTGATGGCCGCGGCATTCCACCGCGATCCGACAGTGGCCACTACTACGGTCTTCAAGAGTTCGCACGCGTACGCCACTTCTAGACGGACCGAACCGAAGTCTACGCGATAGCCGCGGGGCAAAATGGGCCATAAAAGAGCTAAATTTATCGCCCGTAGATTGCTTTGGGAAATAAATAGACCCGTGGAGACGCCGCCGTGGCCAGGCGTTCGGTGAGCGAGAGGTAGAGCGATGAGGGGACGTTGATGACGACGTTGATGGTGGGAAGATTTGGCCCCGGGTCTGCGCGGGTACCTTTTGGACCATGCCGCACCAGCAGCGGCTCGTTAGTTGACTAGGAGTAACGATCCGGTTGGCAGTTTAGCCTCTCTTAGAAGAGAGACAGTTTGTTCTTTTTTGACATCCCTACTCACTCCACAAGCTTTACTCTACCTGTCACAAGGAGTTCAACGGTCAATCCCGCGCATCTAATCCGTCCAGCCGTCGACGACTCATCCCGGTGCTCATCCCACCGCAAATCCTCCGGTTTGTTGTCACCACAGTGCTGACTTTAGCTAGGCTAATCCCGCCCTAATGATCGTGACCAGCAGACACCGTCGTCCGTGTCAGCTCCGTTTACGGGTAATTTCGTCCCAGTCAACATAAACAAAACCCTTCGGATCTAGCCAGGTGCGTCGAAGTGATTTGCCGGACAATTTTTTAAGCCCAAACAAAAACAACTCCCGGGACGTGACGGCACACAAAGGATCAACCCGTCTGGGGACGGGTCGCGACGAGGATCAGGATGTTGTTTTAACACGATTTTTCTCCCCCCGTAGAAGCTTCGCATAGGATCTTCAGCGTTTTGTCTGAACTAATGAGTTGGCTTGGCAACTTGTCTTGATCCGAGTTTTGTTTTCATTAGCGATTTCTATGGCATCCTGTGGGACCTGTTGTTTATGTAAAGGATTGAGCGCAGATGATCTACGGCTCGTTGTTCAGCAGTGTTGACCAGCCTGCTGCTCAGGCAGCACATTCCGACACCTCCGTCGGGGCTAATCACTGGGGTGACCGCAGTGTTGCCAATTATTTGAACTTGATCTACCTTCAATCAAACAACATTTACAGTTAACTGGCAACACTTCAGCTCAAGTCAGCTGAAATTAGTCCTGAATCAGCGACCAGGTCGACAAGTTTGTTGTTTTTTCGGCTTATCCAAGGACCTCTTCTCTTCTCCGGAGACACGAATCCTAGACAAGTCACCGCTATTTAGCAGGTCTAAGCTGTCCAGGGATCGTCATCGCCGTCAGACTGATTGAAATGTTTGTCGTATCACCTTCTCAAGCTCTCCGGATGATTGATGTGAAGTTCATTACGGACATCACGCACCTGACGTCGGCCGGCCGAACTTCCTTCTCAGAACGCGAGTCGTGACTCGAGTCAATAAAGTCAGCCCCGGGTTACCTCACAATCTCGAGCCGACTTTTTTGCCGAGCTTGAGGCTAATTTTGTCACGCCGTTCATCAGCACTGCCACACGTGGAGGAAAATTGTTTTGACGGGGCGTATAATCGGCACCCTTTCCCAAGCAACTGTCGGATTAGACAACTGTGAGAAACTAATCCGGGCGGCGCGTCGCCGCCGCAGAAAAGCCGGTAAAGCCGTGGTCCCAATACAAAATAGCTAATTAATTACAAAGTATCTCTCACCCGAGCGGGAAGCGTCGGTTGTCTTCACCCAGGCCACCGATGCGATGACTGTGAAGATAGCTGTCTGGCATTCCTGCAAGTACCGCGTCTTCAAGTTTGAAAAACAACCAAGTCGTTGAAATATCTGCGATTTACGTCATGTTTTGAGCGTTTGTGAGAATCCGCTCTGCAATAATTACAAAAAGTCAACTTTGTACCATCTTATGGCACAGTCTGTAGACTCGTTCATTCATCCAAGATTCGCTGACACCGTCGTATCCCACAGGTATCCCATATCCAGCCAACTTACTCAACCAAACACCTTCCAAGAACCGCTCGGCTCAGCAAAATACCCAGACTCAGACACGCATTTGCAAATCCAGCACTCTCACGTGGCTACCGCGCGACGTCACGCTTCACTTGACATACCACTGCAGCTGAGTCACAACCCCGCCAACAGAATCAAACGTCATACAAATATTTATCCAAGCATGCCACCTCCACCCTCATAGCTAGCCCCTTCATTATTACACTACCATTGCGCGAAAATGGTACACCCAAACGAAAACAGTGAAACATTTGGCCGATTTTGACAGAAGCGCCGTCATTGAATGACACAGAACTCCATCGCTTTCGATTGAGTGTGCAGTGGTGCGGTTGTCAAAATCGCTAGCTCTGACTCTGTCACTTCGATGAAAGCTGACTTTGTTTATGTTTTGGTTTTCCTGACACAGTCCATTGTTTTTGTTTTGGTTTTCGTGGCACGGAGTGATGCACTCACAAACCAAGACTCGCTCCGCATCCGTTAGCATTAGTTGTCACAATTCCTTCGTTTGGGTGCATCCCGAAGCCGATACTCTGCGCTGATGCAGCATCGTCATTCCGTGCCAAACCTCCCCGGAGCTCACATTACCGGTCCGACGGACGCGCGCGCGCCACTTGCTCCTCCGAAATTCTTTTCTCACGCTCAACCGCCGGCTCCTTATCGCAAACTGTCCAAGAAGAAAACAATCGCGCCATCTCTTTCCCGTTCGGCTTCCAGAGAGAGCGCCCCCCTCCGACTGGAACTCACATTTCCCCAACCTTCGCGTTCGGGCCACGTTCGGCTCGAGTCGCGTGGGGAACTCACGCTGGAGCGAACCACCGGTTGTCTCTTTCTCGCGGCTTCGTGTGGCCGTCAATGAGTTGAACCGCGCGCGCGCTCGATCGGCGCACGGTCGATCGTGAGCAGGACGTGCGCGCCACACGATCGCGACGAGGCTCCTCCGGGGAAGGCTTGCTTTTGTTATCGTTCGCGCGCGCACGCTCGCGCGTTTGTTTGTTCCTTCGTTCTGACGATCTTCGCTGGGATCGAGCGCGCGCGCGGGTCTTGAAGGAGCTGTTTTTTAGGGTCTCTGCTTTGGGCGGTTGTTCGTGCGGTGATCGTGCCACGAGTGGACTGTGAAATTGGGATTTTGATTTTTGTTCTTTTCTTTCTTCGGGTGTGTTTTGCTTCTCTGTTCTAAGGAGTTTGGGATTTGGGACGCGCGAACGAGCGGTGAACGATTGGACCGTTTTATTGGAAGGGTACGGGATCGGGAGAATCTGAACAATGGGACCTTTGTCTTTTTTTGGGATGCCGACTCGGGTGGTGGATTTCGAGCGGAAATGGTTTCAAAGATCAGGAATTTGATCTTTTTTGAGTTACGACTAATCTGCTGTTTGGCAGGTCAATATTTTGAAGTGGTGGAAAAATGTTCTGGGAAAGGATTTCTCATACCAATAAATCATAAAACCTACAGGTTCGATCATGTCATCAGCTTTCTAGTAAGCCTAAAATAGAACACAAGTTGAGACACCGGAGCATCCCCCCTCTCCAAACCCCAACCGTCATCCGCCACAGCCCTGTGGGCACAACCGGCGGAATCCAGTCAGCTTCCGGGGCCATATCCCGCACCCAGTACGTTCCCTTGGGAAACGGACAAAACACCCGAGCACCTTTATCGACCTGCGGCGTGTTGGAGGAACCGACCCAGACGTGCTGATACTCGCGATATTCCTCAACCATGTACCGGCAGACTGCCTGTGTGGATCAATCGGACCGCGCGCTGGACTCACAATCCAGAGGTCGCTGGTTCGAATCCCGAGGCGGACGCAAAAAAAATTCTAAGTGTAAAATATAGGTAATCGGTGCCCTCTCCCCGTGCCATACCTTCACACTTAGGAGACCCGGGAGGCGGAGTCTTGTCGCAAAAAGAACGATACACACCTGTGGATCCGTTGACGAAACCGCAAGGTTTAAGAGGGCCACATTATAAGGTGTTACGTCGATTCCGTACCGGCAGACCTTCTTGCGGGGCAGCTTCATCGGGTATTCGTTGAACTGGTTGTTCCCAAGTGAGCTATACGCGTAATTGACGCCCACCTGTGGACTTGAGCACATTGCACCCTTAGATCATAATGATTGTCGGGCCTTACCTCGTAAGAATCGTCCAAGTCCTGCAGCAGGATAGCCGTTCCGTTCAGACTGTAGGTGGTCCGGTTAAACTTTCGGACGCGGATTTGCCAGTCGGACAAACCTTGGCCACCGATTTGTTCAACTCGTTCCAGCTGGAAGGTCATCGACTGCAGGGTTGTGATTTGCGGAGGCCAAATGACAACGATCAAGCAGAAGAGCAGTGTTGACTTTACCATTTTAGCACTCCAAATGGGTGAATTTAGTTTGACGTTTGATGTTTTTATATCAGGATATAATAAATGACTGCAACGTGAATCGCGTGAACGCAATTAATAACTAGAAACAGCGTGTTCTGCATTGATTCTAAAACTCACGATAACGTTGGTCGTGATTTTCTAACATAACACTAACCTACAAAAAATTGAAAAAAAACCACCGCGCAGGCCCAACTCGAGGGGTAGCATGAAGTTTGGGGTCTCCAAAAATACGTGACCCCAAACTTCATGCTTTCCCTCGAGTTGAGTCTGCGCAGAAATTTTGTTGGTCGGTGTAATCGTTCAGATTGAAAGTACTAACATGAACCCAAAACAAATTCAAACTTGTCCCCTTGTTTTAGTTGTCGTTTTTAAAACCATCAAGGTATAGTTTGAAGTTTTTTTACAGCTTTTTTCCCCAAACACCACCAGATTTTTTATCCAGAACTTGTTTAAAATCAAGCAAAACAATGTAAATGGGCCAAAGCCGAAGTGTAAGCAACTAGTCTGTCCTGCTTACGTTAGTGGATGTTTACATTAAGAACGAGCAGAACAGACTATTAGCTTACATTTTGACTTTGGATCGTTTACATTGTTTTGTTTGATTTTAAACAAGTTCTGTATAAAAATCTGGTGGTGTTTGGGGAAAAAATAGTTAAAAATTTCAAACTATACCATGATGGTTTTATTCCTGACATTAGGAATACTTTCAATTACAGCCAATTCAAACATTCTTATTCTCAACATCAAAACAAGTTGGTCCAAATTGCATATTACATTTTGAGGCTGTCGTGCTAACTTGTCGCACGTTGCTTTATGACGTTCCGAGAAAAATGCATTTTAATGTTTTACCTTGAATAAACAAAAACGAGAGCACGCAATGTAAACAATAACAAACACGTTTTGTTCAGGGTTCTGTCACCCATGCAGTTTTCTGAAGTTTCCGCCAGAGGCGCTGTCAATATTCTTTACATGTGGTTTATGAAAAGGTCGTATGCAGCGATGAAAAAAATCTAAAAAAATCATCATCTTGATTATTCGGTGGAACATCTTTTTCGCCACTGCACTTGCAAGTGTAACATCACACGTCGAAAAAGGACCTGTCACATTTTGTAGATGGGCAATGTATTAAAACAAAGTTAAATAAATATTTTTGAGTGGTGCTGACAAGGAAATTCACAAAAGATCATCAGCAGATTGATTTTCTTGGAGAATTTCGGGAGCGATTTTCTGTTGCGTGATTTGCCTCCTCTCTCTTCGCGGGTGAAAATGGTTGATTTTTTCGCGATTATTTCATCATGAAAAAAAAAATACATAAATTTCGTTCCCAAATTGTTTTTTGCTAGTTTTTACTATCTTCTTCATATACAGTCCAGACTCGATTAGCCGAAATTCGATTACACTACTCGACAAAACAAAACTTGTGTCAAGGGATTAACGTTATCTCATCCGTTCCTGAGAGAAAAGGCATCCCCGAATCCGATGCAATCGACAGAATTTGATTTTATGTCCACGCGGACTGACGAGAAGTTGGTACATTTTTTAACATATAAAATCGAACAATTTAAAAAAAAACCATGCGTCTCCTCCCAATTATATGAGCCATCTACAAGAATATGGAAGCGCCTGGTGCATAGCCATTTCCTTTAAGCACAACGGAAACAACCAATACAAATGTATAAAAAAGTTGTCAAGTTCTCGAGGGGTCCACAGCTAGCATTTTTTGTACGATTATAAAAAATAAATATTAAAAGTTTAAAATTAATTTATTTAAAAAACATATTTTTTGATTTACTTGTTTACTAAAATTTTATGTATCTCAAAGGTCTAGGGGTACTTCGGGATGTCCATGGGCATCCAAGGACTGCCTGGAGTTAAGATCTACGAGTCTACCGCCGTAGCAAGCAAGAGGTCGTCGGATTTTGACCCGGATCATGTGCATATAGCATCAGTGCATATGGTAGACTACTATATGAATGTGTTGGGATGTTCATGGTCATCCGAGGACTCCCTGGAGTTAAGATCTACGAGTCTACCGCCGTAACAAGCAAGAGGTTGTCGGATTTTGACCCCGGATCATGTGCATATAGCATCAGTGCATATGGTAGACATACTATATGAATGTGTTGGGATGTTCATGGTCATCCAAGGACTCCCTGGAGTTAAGATCTACGAGTCTACCGCCGTAACAAGCAAGAGGTCGTCGGATTTTGACCCCGGATCATGTGCGTATAGCATCAGTGGATATATTAGACTACTGTATGAATATGTTGGGAAGTCCATGGTCATCCGAGGACTCCCTGGTGTTAAGATCTACGAGTCTACCGCCGTAACAAGCAAGAGGTCGTCGGATTTTGACCCCGGATCATGTGCCTATAGCATCAGTGCATATGTTAGACTACTATATGAATGTGTTGGGATGTTCATGGTCATCCGAGGACTCCCTGGAGTTAAGATCTACGAGTCTACCGCCGTAACAAGCAAGAGGTCGTCGGATTTTGACCCCGGATCATGTGCGTATAGCATCAGTGCATATGGTAGACTACTATATGAATGTGTTGGGATGTCCATGGTCATCCGAGGACTCCCTGGAGTTAAGATCTACGAGTCTACCGCCGTAACAAGCAAGAGGTCGTCGGATTTTGACCCCGGATCATGTGCGTATAGCATCAGTGCATATGGTAGACTACTATATGAATGTGTTGGGATGTCCATGGTCATCCGAGGACTCCCTGGAGTTAAGATCTACGAGTCTACCGCCGTAACAAGCAGGAGGTCGTCGGATTTTGACCTCGGATCATGTGCGTATAGCATCAGTGCATATGATAGACTACTATATGAATGCGTTGGGATGTTCATGGTCATCCAAGGACTCCCTGGAGTTAAGATCTACGAGTCTACCGCCGTAGCAAGCAAGAGGTCGTCGGATTTTGACCCCGGATCATGTGCGTATAGCATCAGTGGATATGGTAGACTACTGTATGAATATGTTGGGATGTTCATGGTCATCCGAGGACTACCTGGTGTTAAGATCTACGAGTCTACAGCCGTAACAAGCAAGAGGTCGTCGGATTTTGACCCCGGATCATGTGCGAATAGCATCAGTGGATATGGTAGACTACTATATGAATGTGTTGGGATGTTCATGGTCATCCAAGGACTCCCTGGAGTTAAGATCTACGAGTCTTCCGCCGTAACAAGCAAGAGGTCGTCGGATTTTGACCCCGGATCATGTGCGTATAGCATCAGTGGATATGGTAGACTACTGTATGAATGTGTTGGGATGTCCATGGTCATCCGAGGACTCCCTGGTTTTAAGATCTATGAGTCTACCGCCGTAATAAGCAAGAGGTCGTCGGATTTTGACCCCGAATCTTGTGTGTATAGCATCAGTGCATATGGTAGACTACTGTATGAATGTGTTGTGATGTTCATGGTCACCCAAGGACTCCCTGGAGTTAAGATCTACGAGACTACCGCCGTAACAAGCAAGAGGTCGTCGGATTTTGACCCTGGATCATGTGCTTCATTCATTCACATTCATATAGTTGTCTACCATATGCACTAATGCTATACGCACATGATCCGGGGTCAAAATCCGACGACCTCTTGCTTGCTACGGCGGTAGACTCGTAGATCTTAATGGTCATCCGAGGACTCACCGGTTTTAAGATCTATGAGTCTACCGCCGTAACAAGCAAGAGGTCGTCGGATTTTGACCCCGGATCTTGTGTGTATAGCATCAGTGCATATGGTAGACTACTGTATGAATGTGTTGTGATGTTCATGGTCATCCAAGGACTCCCTGGAGTTAAGATCTACGAGTCTACCGCCGTAACAAGCAAGAGGTCGTCGGATTTTGACCCTGGATCATGTGCTTTATTCATTCACATTCATATAGTAGTCTACCATATGCACTAATGCTATACGCACATGATCCGGGGTCAAAATCCGACGACTTCTTGCTTGTTACGGCGGTAGACTCGTAGATCTTAACTCCAAGGAGTCCTTGGATGACCATGAACATCCCAACACATTCATATAGTAGTCTACCATATGCACTGATGCTATTCGCACATGATCCGGGGTCAAAATCCGACGACCTCTTGCTTGTTACGGCGGTAGACTCGTAGATCTTAACTCCAAGGAGTCCTTGGATGACCATGAACATCCCAACACATTCATATAGTAGTCTACCATATGCACTGATGCTATTCGCACATGATCCGGGGTCAAAATCCGACGACCTCTTGCTTGCTATGGCGGTAGACTCGTAGATCTTAACTCCAGAGAGTCCTCGGATGACCATGAACATCCCAACACATTCATATAGTAGTCTAACATATGCACTGATGCTATACGCACATGATCCGGGGTCAAAATCCGACGACCTCTTGCTTGTTACGGCGGTAGACTCGTAGATCTTAACACCAGGGAGTCCTCGGATGACCATGGACATCCCAACACATTCATACAGTAGTCTAATATATCCACTGATGCTATACGCACATGATCCGGGGTCAAAATCCGACGACCTCTTGCTTGCTACGGCGGTAGACTCGTAGATCTTAACTCCAGGGAGTCCTTGGATGACCATGAACATCCCAACACATTCATATAGTAGTCTACCATATGCACTGATGCTATACGCACATGATCCGGGGTCAAAATCCGACGACCTCTTGCTTGCTACGGCAGTAGAATTGTAGATCTTAACTCCAGGGAGTCCTTGGATGACCATGAACATCACAACACATTCATACAGTAGTCTACTATATCCACTGATGCTATACGCACATGATCCGGGGTCAAAATCCGACAACCTCTTGCTTGTTACGGCGGTAGACTCGTAGATCTTAACTCCAGGGAGTCCTTGAATGACCATGAACATCCCAACACATTCATATAGTAGTCTACCATATGCACTGATGCTATACGCACATGATCCGGGGTCAAAATCCGACGACCTCTTGCTTGTTACGGCGGTAGACTCGTAGATCTTAACACCAGGGAGTCCTCGGATGACCATGAACATCCCAACACATTCATATAGTAGTCTAACATATGCACTGATGCTATACGCACATGATCCGGGGTCAAAATCCGACGACCTCTTGCTTGTTACGGCGGTAGACTCATAGATCTTAACACCAGGGAGTCCTCGGATGACCATGAACATCCCAACACATTCATGCAGTAGTCTACCATATCCACTGATGCTATACGCACATGATCCGGGGTCAAAATCCGACGACCTCTTGCTTGTTACGGCGGTAGACTCGTAGATCTTAACTCCAGGGAGTCCTTGGATGACCATGAACATCCCAACACATTCATATAGTAGTCTACTATATGCACTGATGCTATACGCACATGATCCGGGGTCAAAATCCGACGACCTCTTGCTTGCTACGGCGGTAGACTCGTAGATCTTAACTTCAGGGAGTCCTCGGATGACCATGAACATCCCAACACATTCATATAGTAGTCTATCATATGCACTGATGCTATACGCACATGATCCGAGGTCAAAATCCGACGACCTCTTGCTTGTTACGGCGGTAGACTCGTAGATCTTAACACCAGGGAGTCCTCGGATGACCATGGACATCCCAACACATTCATATAGTAGTCTACCATATGCACTGATGCTATACGCACATGATCCGGGGTCAAAATCCGACGACCTCTTGCTTGCTACGGCGGTAGACTCGTAGATCTTAACTTCAGGGAGTCCTCGGATGACCATGAACATCCCAACACATTCATATAGTAGTCTATCATATGCACTGATGCTATACGCACATGATCCGGGGTCAAAATCCGACGACCTCTTGCTTGTTACGGCGGTAGACTCGTAGATCTTAACACCAGGGAGTCCTCGGATGACCATGGACATCCCAACACATTCATACAGTAGTCTAATATATCCACTGATGCTATACGCACATGATCCGGGGTCAAAATCCGACAACCTCTTGCTAGTTACGGCGGTAGACTCGTAGATCTTAACTCCAGGGAGTCCTTGGATGACCATGAACATCCCAACACATTCATATAGTAGTCTACCATATGCACTGATGCTATACGCACATGATCCGGGGTCAAAATCCGACGACCTCTTGCTTGCTACGGCGGTAGACTCGTAGATCTTAACTCCAGGCAGTTCTTGGATGCCCATGGACATCCCGAAGTACCCCTAGACCTTTGAGATACATAAAATTTTAGTAAACAAATAAATCAAAAAATATGTTTTTTAAATAAATTAATTTTAATCTTTTAATATTTATTTTTTATAATCGTACAAAAAATGCTAGCTGTGGACCCCTCGAGAACTTGACAACTTTTTTATACATTTGTATTGGTTGTTTCCGTTGTGCTTAAAGGAAATGGCTATGCACCAGGCGCTTCCATATTCTTGTAGATGGCTCATATAATTTGGAGGAGACGCATGGTTTTTTTTAAATTGTTCGATTTTTTATGTTAAAAAATGTACCAACTTCTCGTCAGTCCGCGTGGACATAAAATCAAATTCTGTCGATTGCATCGGATTCGGGGATGCCTTTTCTCTCAGGAACGGATGAGATATCGTTAATCCCTTGACACAAGTTTTGTTTTGTCGAGTAGTGTTATCCGAAGGTTTGTATTGAACTTCAGATAATCGAATCACGCACAAAATTTTTTTTTTCGTATTTTTTCATTTTCTTGTTTTAAACATAAAATTTGAGTTCTACGACCCCATTTTAGTAAAGTTTGAAATGTTGATTGAGTTGTTGCCAACAACAACAACTTGTTGGTTGAGTTGTAATCAAAAATTAGACAACAAAAACATTTTTTTTCGTGATTCGATTATCCGGAGTTTCGATTATCCGAAATGAAATTTTTCCGATGCCTTCGGATAATCGAGTCGGGACTGATCAATACAATATTACATTTTACATTTATTAGATCAACAAGATTTCGTTCTACTTGACGATCCAATACCAGACAACACACTAAACTGGACTAAAAAACTGAATAGCTCCAGTTTTTTTGAAATAAAATGAAATTAGTTGATACTTCCCCAAGTAGCATTTAAGGTTTTAAGAAGGCCATAAAAGCCTGTTTAGGCCTAATGAGGGTTTTTAGAACCATGATAAAACCCGTAAGTTTAAAAATGTTACTTGGGTTCTAACAGTTGGTTTAAAATGAATTTAGGCTTTCAGAATATAAAAAATGCTTTAAACTAGCTGGGTAATTCTCTACCAACTCACACGAAATCGGGAAAAGTTGCCCCGACCCCTCTTCGATTTGCGTGAAACTTTGTCCTAAGGGGTAACTTTTGTCCCTGATCACGAATCCGAGGTCCGTTTTTTGATATCTCGTGACGGAGGGGCGGTACGACCCCTTCCATTTTTGAACATGCGAAAAAAGAGGTGTTTTTCAATAATTTGCAGCCTGAAACGGTGATGAGATAGAAATTTGGTGTCAAAGGGACTTTTATGTAAAATTAGACGCCCGATTTGATGGCGTACTCAGAATTCCGAAAAAACGTATTTTTCATCGAAAAAAACACTAAAAAAGTTTTAAAAATTCTCCCATTTTCCGTTACTCGACTGTAAAAAATTTTGGAACATGTCATTTTATGGGAAATTTAATGTACTTTTCGAATCTACATTGTCCCAGAAGGGTCATTTTTTCATTTAGAACAAAATTTTTCATTTTAAAATTTCGTGTTTTTTCTAACTTTGCAGGGTTATTTTTTAGAGTGTAACAATGTTCTACAAAGTTGTAGAACAGACAATTACAAAAATTTTGATATATAGACATAAGGGGTTTGCCTGTAAACATCACGAGTTATCGCGATTTTACGAAAAAAAGTTTTGAAAAAGTTACTTTTTGCGTTTCTCTTTGTTTCGTCGTCCGTGTCTGTCGCGGGTGACCATGAACGGCCATGATCGATGACGACCAACTTTTTTGAAACTTTTTTTCGTAAAATCGTGATAACTTGTGATGTTTATAAGCAAACCCCTTATGTATATATATCAAAATTTTTGTAATTGTCTGCTCTACAACTTTGTAGAACACTGTTACACTCTAAAAAATAACCCTGCAAAGTTAGAAAAAACACGAAATTTTAAAATGAAAAATTTTGTTCTAAATGAAAAAATGACCCTTCTGGGACAATGTAGATTCGAAAAGTACATTAAATTTCCCATAAAATGACATGTTCCAAAATTTTTTACAGTCGAGTAACGGAAAATGGGAGAAATTTTAAAACTTTTTTAGTGTTTTTTTCGATGAAAAATACGTTTTTTCGGAATTCTGAGTACGCCATCAAATCGGGCGTCTAATTTTACATAAAAGTCCCTTTGACACCAAATTTCTATCTCATCACCGTTTCAGGCTGCAAATTATTGAAAAACACCTCTTTTTTCGCATGTGCAAAAATGGAAGGGGTCGTACCGCCCCTCCGTCACGAGATATCAAAAAATGGACCTCGGATTCGTGATCAGGGACAAAAGTTACCCCTTAGGACAAAGTTTCACGCAAATCGAAGAGGGGTCGGGGCAACTGCTGTGTGAGTTGGCGGAGAATTACCCAGCTGTCATTGAACACCACAGTGTTGATATGTCAACACTAGGTGCCTGACGGAATTAAATTCACTTAGTTGACCCTTGAATTTAAATGTAGAAAAGAAAAAAAAAACAAAAAAAAAATATTTATTTTTGAAATTTATGTCCGGTAGAACCTAATTAAAGCCACGCGCCAAAAACATGGTTCGATCTTGGTTCGATTTTGACTTCACTCGCTTTATATATGCCGGAGACCCGTCCCATTACAATAACAAATGTTAACAGTATTCAGGGCATTTACGTCAGTATTCTGACATTTACGTCTGCCAAACGCGTTCGGTCCTAAAATCCCTTTGGCCAGTTGTCGCACTTACATCAATTTTCAGAGTGTGTCAAGATAGCACGACAAGATTGAAATTGCTGAAGAGAGACAAAAATGCACGGATTTTTTTTCGGTTTCTATTGAATATCTCAAGATTGAAATCGATTTGTGAATGTCACTGCGCTGTAACGTCATGGAAATTCTCAATGCTGTATCTTTACGAAAAATTGACCAATTTCGATCTACCCAGTTGCATTCGACGGGAATTCATTTTTTTTCAGGAAATGATTAGTTTTTGAAAAAAATAAAATGGTTCCTGACCTGATACATTTTGGTTTTTTCCGGAGGCGGTTTTGATGAGCTTTTCCACTGATTGAAGTGCTTGAAAACATAATATTTCGGTTTATTGAGTTAATACTAAAATCTAAATATAAATCTTTGCAAGTTTGTAAAAGATGGTTTTAGAAGCTTTATATTATACAGAATTCAATCACATCATTAAATCAAATTTCATACCAGCCTGGAGAACATGTCAAGTACATTTTTTTAAATTCAAAATGTTTACGAAACAAAAAATGCAAATTGGCATGAAATGATGTATTATTTGAATTTTTTAGAAGTTTTTTATTTTTTCATACGAAAATTGCTTTCTTTTTACATTTTTAAGTTTTTTATTCATTTCAAATCATAAACAATATTATTTAAAATATATGCTTTTCCATTTCTAAATTATCCAAGGACTATCCAGAAACCTGATGCTCTAATTATACATAAAAAAGTAACATCAGTTGCATAGCAATAAAACAGGCACCACTTCTCACAACAGGTAGGTCAATCCCCCTCGTTCTTAAAGTACTTCCTCCAACAAGCCTCTTTTTAGCAACGCGGCGCCTTATTGTTTCAAAATCTCTACCTCGCGATGGCTTAATTGTTATTGACCTGATTCCCGAAAAGGGGTTACTTTCTACCTCACAGCCAAAAAAAGGTAAATCCCAAGATTTTTTTACAGCGAATCGTCCCACGTTCTCAATTCAATACCGTCAGATCCATCTAGCGGCAGAACGCTGAACTTCACCCTGTCCGGGAATCGTCAGCCAAAACAGCAAGAATCTTCCCAAAAAACCAACGAAATCGATCGCCGAAAAACTTGGAAGGAAGAGAGCGAAAACCAAAAAAAACGCATCCCAAAGGCAATAAAAACATAAGCGATGCCTCTCTTTTTTGTGTTGTTCCGTCCATTCAGGGACTCGAGCCTTGCCGAAAAAGATCAATCCCGATCCCCCGGGTACCTGCCACCTAAGTAATGTTTGAGCTGTGTGCTGACCGAGAAGCTTCCTCAACGGCTCGGTTGACGTCTGTTTGCACCCGTTTGAATGTCTTGGTGTGACGATTTTGCTGTGTTAGTTTCTGTGTGGAGCATTGATATTAGTGATTGATTTGCTAAGATTTGAGACTTTTAGACACTTGGATTGATTCGCTGCATCATTCAGAGTATATCCAACCGTACAGCTTCCACTAATCCTTATTTCGGTGGGGGTTTCCCGCTTGTGCCGTCATAGAGCTCATCCCCACTCTTCTGCGCACAGGACACACTGATTCAGGACCCTTCCGTCGTTCGTCTTCTTCGTCGTCCTCTTCCCTCGCGCTCAGCTAATCCTTCGATATCAACAGGCTGCCTGCCCGCGCTTCATCTCGCTCGCACAGCCTGCTCCTGCGCATTCGCTCTCTCTCTCTCTCTGTCGCTCGCACCGCCTCGTGCCCACTTCGGGTAGCGCTCGGCACAGGCAGACAGCCGAAGCAGAAGACCAAAGCGGACACGGTGAAGCTCGGGTCGAGCTAGTGCACTGCCGTGCCGAACCAGAATCAGAATCGTTTCAACACTCGACAGAGCAACACACATAGTTCGGCTCTCGGGAAACAGCAGCAAGTTTCAGCTTTTGCTTTCGTTTCGGGACTTTGAGAATCTTTGACTTGCAGTAGCAGCTCATTTCAGTCGCGACCGGCGAACGGAACGGAACGTGAGAGAGAGCGTTTGAGTTTTCGGGGGAAGTGAGAATTTCGGAATTACGAAGAAGTGCGTGACAGAACAACGGAACAAGTGAGAACCCACTTTGAGCACAGGATAAGCCAAGTGGTGACAAACAGTGCCTTTCGTGGGGGAACAGCAACAAGTTACAGAACGTGTGACACGATCTTTATGGATCGTAGTGAAGTTTGAACAGCAAACGCAACAACAGTGTACAAGAACAAGCAATCAGTGAATCAGCAATTGTGGATACCTTAGCAGCAAACCGTTTCAACTACAGCAACACAATGGTTACCGGAATTGGAACCGCAGCCCAGCAGGTTGGCACCATGCCGACCACCTCGCAGATGCCCCCGGCCGAACAGCCGGTCAAGCGAGCATCCGACAATCGCAGAGTAAGTATCCAGAACCAACACCAATCAGGGGGGACGTGCTCAATCGCGAACTTCCCACACGCGTCGCCACCGGACTAATTCCAGATCGGTGCTGGCGCGTGTGGGAATTCACCGTCCACGCGTGCTCAAGAAGTGGATAAAGTCAAGCGCGTGACAAACCGTCGCGGGAGTTGATGTTCGTAAATTAACACTTTTGAGATCGCGGCGGCGCGGTTCCCCCCGCTGAGCCAAGTGGATCATATTTTTAGAAGCGGTTTGTTGCGCCACCGCTAAGCGAAGACATTGTTTTGGGTTGATTTATGAGCGGAGTACTTATGTGGGATTTTTGCTTTCTTTTCTGTTCTACAGAGTAACAAACCAATCATGGAAAAACGTCGCCGTGCTCGGATCAACAACTGCCTGAACGATCTGAAGACCCTGATCCTGGATGCCATGAAGAAAGACGTAAGTGTCCGCAAGAGCGAGTTTTGAAACTCGAAATCGTGGATTTCAGAAGACTAACGATTTGTTTCCCCTTTTTCTCTTTGACCTTACAGCCAGCTCGTCACTCAAAGCTTGAGAAGGCAGACATTCTGGAGATGACGGTGAAGCACTTGGAGAATCTGCAGCGCCAACAAACAGCCATGTCCCAGGCGACCGATCCGAACGTGATGAACAAGTTCAAAGCTGGCTTCAGCGAGTGCGCCCAGGAGGTCAACCGGTTCCCGGACATCGATCCGGTGACCCGGCGCCGACTCCTCGCACATCTGAGCAACTGCATCAACGGTGTAAAGAACGAGATGCCCAAGCCTCGCCAGTCTGCGGTGCAAGTTCACATCCTGCCTTCGCCGCCAAGCTCGCCCGAACAGGACCACAACTCGCAGGTTCCTCACCCCGCCCAGATCAACGCCATCCAGACCGGCAACGGAGGAATCTTCTTCACCAACAACGTCGGCTCCAGCGTTCACCTGATCCCGACGAAGCTTCCGAACGGTAGCATTGCGTACGTGCTTCCAGCCGCTTCCGCCCCAGTCCCAATGCTGGTGCCAATCCCAAGCCGTACCGCCTCTACCGGATCTGCATCGTCCAGCCATTCGTCGGCTTCCAGCTACGACCGCGTTCCACGGGAGCACGCCACCTCGCCATACTACGCCCCTCCCAGCCCGGCCAACTCCAACTACGAGCCCATGGACTGTCAGTCCTCGGTTTCGTCTCAGGACCAATCTCAGCAACAGCAGTACCTCCACCCCCAACGCTTCCAGCAGACCCCTTCCCAAGCCCCACGATCCTACAGCCCGGACAGCCCACTGTCCCTGGTCGTGAAGAAGGAGCAGAACCTCAGCGCTCAGGACAAGCCAGCCTCGCCTGCCGCTGCGTGGCGACCGTGGTAAAACGTCATCTTTCGTTCCCGCACCAAAGCGAGTCATGAAACAATTAGTACCTTCAACCACCAGTTCGCAAAGTGTCTGTGTGTAAAAGTGTAACCGAGTGAGAGCGCGCGCGCGCGCCGGAAGTGTCTACCAAACCGATCCGAAGCGGTTGTAGCGCCTACTTTGTAAATCACGAAATAGTTTGCATAGCGCGCCAACGGCAACAAAGTAGGCGAACGTCAAAGGGTCACACGAGTCAACAATCGTTCGGTTGTTTTCCCACACTCATTAGTAGGCGACGACGACAGCGCGCAGCGCTTCGGCTAAGCCGAACGCGCGCTAGAAGAGCACGGCGGAAGAAAGTGTTAACGTGAGAGTGAGCGAGAGGGCGAGCGCACGAGCAACAAACTTGTCAAGTATCGCGCTCTCCCGTGGCAACAAAGTGTGTGATTGAGAAGAAGAAGACCGACGGCGGCACGAGGCAAAATGTATTTTTAACGCCCAAGAGAGAATACAGTTTTTATCACTTTGCACGCGCGAAACAAAGTAAGCGGTGTACGTGTGAGTGTGTCACTTCCTCTCGCGCGCGCATAGTTGTCCACGGCCTACTGAGGAGGCAGCACACGCGCCGTGTGTGTTTGTCCTTCCCGTTTGACGTTCGACCTTGAGCATCTTCTCCGGAGCAAGGTGATGCGCCGCGCCACACTAGTCATACAAAACTGTGCGCGGCTAGAGCACAACGAACACGCACACACACACATGCAGATATTGGTGGTGACAAAAGAAAATGATACAATACACGCGCTACTGCTGCTGCTACTTCCTGGAGAAGTCAGAGGAGGAATAATAGAGTGAGAGAAGGAGAGCGGTGTCATTAGCTGTGAATAATCGTTAAGGTCCAAAAAAACGTGATAACAAGCACTACAAAAGAGAGAAAGGAGTTCAAAACTTTAGCAAATTAATATATTATATTCTAGTATCTAGAGAGATCCTACACAACTACTGGTAGCACAAGCTTTCAACCCCTAACCTCTAGGCTCACACGAACAATCATGTGATTAGCCCCTTAAATCGTCATTTAAGATCGCCTTAATCCATCATTCGTTCCAACCTTGTGTTTTTCATCTTGTTCTTAATTTTTGTATCTCGAGACAAAAACTAGTGCAAAATTCTTTGTAAATATCCATCCCATTTTTTTCTTCTTTAAGTTCAACCTTTTGTTGTAGAACAGCGCGACAGTAATCACGACAGTCTTCCATTAAGATTAAACAAAAAACCAAGCAATCATTAGAAACCATGGTTACACCTAGCATTAAAAGTCGCCAGTCAAAGCAATTCGGTATCGTTTTTCCTATTGGATCAATTCTTTTTGGTGTGTATAAATTAATTTAAACCCCCGTCTCTAATTTATCGGCTCTTCCGCTATTTTTAATTCTTTTTATGTTTGGCATGATTTCTTTAGCGTGTAAGCGTTAGCGTGTAGGACAAACCACTTGGTAGGCATTATTATTTATAGACAGAGAGAAATACCCAAGATTTGAAGCAATTGTTTTACATCAATAGTTGCGATAGTAAGCAATCCGAGTAGGCCAGAGATAGCATGGCATAGGCAAGGCCCTTCGAGGTTTGCCCCCAGTGGGGGTGGCTGCATTGTATTATATTGGAAAACACTATTTTATAAAGATCCAGAGAGCGAAAGCTTTACAAATGAAAAATATAAAATATTTTACAAATGAAAATTTTTACTTGTTTTTTCTTCTTTGTTGTATCCGAAAAATTGTCGCTCTGCAAATTGGGTTGTCAAGTTCACCTCACACATTATTAAGGTTATTAAGGTATTATCAGGTTTGATTGAACCTTGGATTGAACAAAGTTTGGAGAAAATAATCACAATAATGCAGCAATCCTCACGAAAAACGCACGGCCATAAATAAAAGTGTTCGGATCGGCCGAAATAATTCAAGCAAAACAATGTAAATGGACAGAAGCCGAAGTGTAAACAAACCGTTTGTCCTGCTCACGTCTGTGGATGTTTACATTAGGACGAGCAGGACAAACTCTTTGTTTACTATTCGGCTTTGGCCTATTACATTGTTTTGCTTGAATTAGACCCGTATTTTTTTGGCCATTAGGGTGACCTATGCCGTGCAAGGGTGGTTAAAAATAGTAAATTTCGTCAATCTAGCCAAACGTTTTGAAAGGTCGTTCAATCTTTAAAATGACCAAAGAGCACCAAAGAGCATACGTATGAAAATATTTTTATCGGATTCCTTGAAAAATTTTACGTAGTGTCAGGATCTAACCCCTGTATGAAGACAACACAGGCAAGATAGATCAACTATAGTTCAGAGGTGGACGATGCAAGGAAAGACAGATCTGAGTTAGAGTGTAAGGCGGACGGACGCACGAGTGGTGGCGGCAATAAATGTAATTATTAGCCGCCAGTGAAATCTTTTATTTATATCCGTTTCTTCTCCCGACCAAGACTCTACACGTAGCATACACGAGTTATGATTTTCTGAAAACTAAAATTTGTTTTTTCGGCGCGCTTTGTGCAGAAAACAGGAAACTTCGAAAATGAAAAATGACTTTTTTTCACTAAAACTTCACTAACTTGAAAATGTCAGCGAGGACCTATGATTTTTGGGGATCAAAATTATCGTGATTGAAAGACGCAACTTTTGGAACCCAAATTTGAAAGTTATCGCAGTTTTTAGTGGAAAATGATGATTTTCCTTTTCCCGTTTGCGGTCGTGGCGCGCCGAAAAACAAAGTGTTAATTTTCAAAATATCATATCTCGGAGTCCTGTTATTGAACTCCTTCCAGTTTTCGAGTATGTTACTTAAAATTACACGAGGAATTCGACATTTTTTTTCAGACATAGACTTTTTGGTCCAGACACCTCAAACGGCATTTTTAAGTTTCATTTGACCATTTCAAATGTTAGGATGATTTTTTCGGACTTCAAACTACTTTTCTTCAAATGCCACCTAATCATCTTTATTTGCTTCTAAGGCAGCTGAAATCCTTTGAAATGGTGAAGAGTTATGATTTTTTTTATAAAAGTGGTTTTGCGAAAATCGACGAAAATTGCAATTTTTTTGACCACCCTAACATGGACTAGACCCCCCTTATGGCCATTTTTTTTTCTTCAAATCTTCAAATCTTCAAATCTTCAAATCTTCAAATCTTCAAATCTTCAAATCTTCAAATCTTCAAATCTTCAAATCTTCAAATCTTCAAATCTTCAAATCTTCTTCAAATCTTCAAATCTTCAATAAAAACAAATTTGATTATTTTTCTCTAAATTCTTTCAAAAATCACATTTAGTATTTTTTTTTGTAAATTATCCATTCTATTTGAGACCATCTTTTGTGCATATTTTGGACTTATGAACAAAAGCGTGAAACTCATTTACGATCCAATTTCCGCTGACGAAACAACCATCAAGCTCAATCCAGTTTCACCAGAACTTTTCCGGGGCGGGGGGAACTCTACGTGTGTGCGCGTTCGCTCTTTCGGGGGGTAAGTTGAGTCGCAATAGAGCATTGTTAAACAGACCAACTCGACCATTTAGGTGCTGAAAATGTGGTCAATTTATAAACCTGCTAAAATTTACGCAAACGAAACCGAACCATTTGAGGGATCGATTGAATATGCGGTGCGTGGTTTGATCGTGATTTTCCTTTTTTTTTGTTTAATTTGGACTTGGTGGAAAGTTGGGATTTTTGTCTGTCATGCTGATTTTTGGCATGTTCAGTATTTCTTTTATTAAATTTCTTCGAATTAATAAAAATCGTTTTGTTTTCGATCATTAATTAGGTAATTGCCTATGAACAGCTCTCTTATCAGTGATCATGTTATGTTATATATAAATTATAAAAACGTGTTTATTTTGTTATAACTTAGTTTGAAACAGTGATAAGCCTTGCCTTTGTTATGTCATATAATGAATAGAAACTGCGAAACTTCAATCGCATGAATTATGAAACTTTTTAAAAATTCATAAAAGTTGATTAAAGAGCAACTCCAGCCAAAAACAAGAACTTTTAAGGTACTTTTTTGTCGACCCTCTTCGATTTCAATGAAACTTTGTCCTACGCTTAAATAAGCCATTTTTGTGTATATGGAACCAGTTTCACTAGATAATGCCATTTGAGAAGGGCCTAAGTGTTTTAAATATTTTTGTATTCCGTAATTTAAATACTGCTGTATCTCAAAGCCGTTGCATCGTATCAAAAAGTGATCAAACACAAACTTGTAGGAAATCTGACGGGCTTTCCGAAAACATACACTGACAGAAATAAACACTCCACTTTTATGAGATTTTTTGATTTTTATGTTTAAAAGTCACCTTCAAGATCCCTTGATTTTTTTTTCGTTCTATTTTTTTGTGAAAATAGTCTAAGATGTTACAAAAAGATTCACGAAAAATGCAGGATGAAGCAACTCACCTAAAAAAAATACAAAAATCATTTACTGAAACTGTTTTTTTTTTTCAAAAGTGCTCTAAACATCAAAATTTTCAAAAACCGAACACGAGAGTCGATTCTTCAGACAATTTTACATCAAATTCTCCATATTGGTAATTGCCTTAAGCCCAATCCTTGTGAAGTTACAGCGGTTTTAAAAATAAAAATGTTGAATAAATAGGTTTTTTTATGGTTCTTGGCCATTTTTATATGACAGACTTGATTTTTAAGCCTCGTAAATATTGTTACCGGAAAGCTCGTCCAATTTCATATAAGATTTTCCTGATTTTTTCGTTTTCGTTTTTTCGACTTTTTAATTTAAAAATCAAAAAATTTCATAAAATTGAAGTGTTTATTTCTTTCAGTGTGTGTGTGTTTTTTTTTTTGAAAGACCGTCAAATTTTCTACAAGTTTGTGTTTGACACTTTTTGGTACGATGCAACGGCTTCGAGATACAGCAATATTTGAATTACAAAATACAAAAAATATTTAAAACACTTACTCACACTCAAATGTATTTATCGAGTGAAACTAGCTCCATATACACAAAAATGGCTTATATAAGCGTAGGATAACATGTCTACAAAGTTTCATTGAAATCGGAGAGGGTCGGGTACAACCGATTCCCTATTTGACATGGAATTGCTCTTAAAATACAACAAACCTTGACCACTAAATATTTATTTAATAAAGTTTTTTAACTAAAAACTTCAAACATTCAGTATATGCAACACTTTTTCGCACGCGCCGTTACGATTGTTTCCTCGAAGCAAACTCCCTAGGTGATATAGCTTCAGTTCCAAGTACAGGAACACCTCGCCTACTGTACCTTCATAAAACTATTTGATTCTAAGATAAGTCGCACGCGTGTAGCGTTGAGCGAGCAGGTCAACCCAGACTTCTTGGAAACACTCCTTGAATTTGTTGATTTGATTCGTCAGTAAACTGTTCGTGTTAAATAATTTCAAATCAGATGGTGTCTTGTTTGGGGTCATCCAGTTATCACGTATTTTAATGATATATTTTTTCTTTGAAATTGTTTCAAGATATCTAACAATCTCGAATTCTATCCTCTTTAAATTACGTAATTTGTGAATGATCCTTAAGACACAACAAAACTTTTTTATGTTATTATAAGATTATTTATTGCTCAGAAGCATTTCACAATAACTTGAAACTAAGTTGGAATGTGACGAAATCGCTTTAAGGTGGCCCACCTAACAAGTTGTGCTGACGATTGCAAACAAGTTTTCAAATTACTAGTTGTTCCGTTCGACCTGCAACCGGATCCGCAAAAGGGACAAAGCTGCAAGTTGCCTACGTGCATTTTCGCGTTGGGGAATTTCGGTTAATTTAATTTGACAGAAGTCATATGCGAACCGCTCAAAATTGACACTAATTTTCACACCTCGTGAGAAAAAAGCCCAAGTCACTCTTCAAAAAAGTCGCTCGATAGAAATAAAAAACACACGAACCAGCTGATGTTTGTAAATCGCAGTCTGGCACGAGTGTAAATTGCGCGAAATTATCATCCTCTATAATCGTGCGAAGATTATCTTGATAAGACCCGTGGCTCGTGTATCAAATTGGACAACCGTAGACCGCGTGTGTGTTTGTGTGTGCGGTGCAAAAGTGTTATTAGCATGCGATTACCGGAGGGCGTACTGGAAGGAGCGATTCACCTTTAAGTATTTTTAGAAAATAATTTTAATACTAAGAATCTTAATTTCAAGCAGTTGTTCATGCGTGTTCGAAAAATAAAAAAAACGCCTACAATTTGAAGGTTAGTCTTTTCAGATAAAGTTCTCCCTGAGAATTTCATAGTTTTCTTTAATTTACTAGGAGCTTCTAATATTTCTCTAGTTGGAACAACCCGTTCATCACTCAACTAACACCCTTCAGTCCCTCAACCCCCGCCTCCCGTAACCACGAGCCTGTAATTAAATTAGTTACAATGTAACACACTCAAATTGCGCTGCCGCTGACAGCCGGTTACCCTCGTGCCGCGCATGGCATCACGAGGAGATCCGCCGCGACCACCCCGAAAACGTACTCAACACCGCCCGTCCCCAGACCGCAATCACCACCAACCAAAGGGACTGAACACCATTAGGACGACTCCACCACCGCCGAGAGATCGCGAAACCACGATAGAACCGAAACGCTCGAAACTTGCGCGTGTTACTTTTTTTTTTTTTTTTTTTTTTTAATTTATATTTATTCAAATTTCTTTTCCATGTACATTCATTCAGTTAAAATATTATTGAGTGTCCAATCACAAACGATGACTTTTCACCTCAATTTTAAATACTAGCAACTTTCATTTATTCATGAAATATTGTAGCTTTCGCTATTCAGTGATTTCAAATGTAGGAGGTCCTACATATACAAAAGGGAAAAGGGATACCTTAAAACTAACTTATAAACTATATAAAGAGCGGATCAATGCAGCTGAAGACTGCAATGATTTTTGTCGAAATGCATCAATTATCTTATTGGACATAACATCCAAAGTGTCAACTTCGGCTAATTGATGAAGTTCACCGGTGCTGAACCAGGGAGGAAGTTTCAGAATCATTTTCAGAATTTTGTTCTGAATCCTCTGAAGTTTTTTCTTCCTGGTTAAGCAACAGCTTGTCCAGATCGGCACAGCATAAAGCATGGCAGGTCTGAAAATTTGTTTATAAATTAACAGTTTATTCTTGAGACAAAGTCTAGAATTCCTGTTTATAAGTGGATACAAACATTTAATATATTTGTTACATTTAACCTGGATACTTTCAATGTGATCCTTGTAAGTAAGGTTTTTGTCAAAACCAAGTCCAAGATATTTCACTTGATCCTCCCACTTTAAATTTACCTCATTCATCTTTATAATGTGATGACTTTTTGGTTTAAGAAAATCAGCCCTTGGTTTGTGAGGGAAAATAATAAGTTGAGTTTTTGCAGCATTTGGAGTAATTTTCCATTCTTTCAAATAAGAATTGAAAATATCCAAGCTTTTTTGTAATCTTCTTGTGATGACACGAAGGCTTCTGCCTTTGGCGGAGATGCTTGTGTCATCAGCAAAAAGTGATTTCTGACATCCTGGGGGCAAATCAGGCAAGTCAGAAGTAAAAATATTGTATAAAATTGGACCCAAAATGCTTCCTTGAGGGACGCCAGCACGTACAGGTAGTTGATCAGATTTGCTATTCTGATAACATACCTGCAGAGTACGATCCGTCAAATAATTTTGAATAATTTTCACGATATAAATCGGAAAATTAAACCTTTTCAATTTCGCAATCAATCCTTTATGCCAAACACTGTCAAATGCTTTTTCTATGTCTAGAAGAGCAGCGCCAGTAGAATAGCCCTCAGATTTGTTGCTTCGAATTAAATTTGAAACTCTCAACAACTGATGAGTAGTTGAATGCCCAAGGCGAAATCCAAACTGCTCATCAGCGAAAATTGAATTTTCATTAATGTGCGTCATCATTCTATTAAGAATTATTCTTTCGAATAATTTACTAATAGATGAAAGCAAACTAATGGGCCGATAGCTTGAGGCTTCAGCAGGATTTTTATCCGGTTTCAAAATCGGAATTACTTTGGCATTTTTCCAACTACTGGGAAAATATGCCAAATCAAAACATTTGTTGAAAATTTTGACCAAGCAACTTAAAGTTGCTTCTGGTAATTTTTTAATTAAAATGTAAAAAATGCCATCCTCACCAGGGGCTTTCATATTTTTAAATTTTTTGATAATAGATTTTATTTCATTCAGATCCGTATTAAAAACTTCATCTGATGAAAATTCTTGTTCAACAATATTCTGAAATTCTATTGAAATTTGATTTTCAATAGGACTCAAAACATTCAAGTTGAAATTATGAGCACTCTCAAACTGCTGAGCAAGTTTTTGAGCTTTTTCCCCATTAGTTAATAGAATATTATCACCATCTTTTAATGAAGGGATGGGTTTTTGAGGTTTCTTAAGAACCTTTGAAAGTTTCCAAAAAGGTTTGGAATAAGGTTTAATTTGTTCGACATCTCTTGCGAACTTTTCATTTCGCAGGAGAGTGAATCTGTGGTCAATAACCTTTTGCAAATCTTTTTGAATTCGCTTCAGTGCAGGATCACGAGAACGTTGATACTGTCTTCGGCGAACATTTTTCAGACGAATCAGAAGCTGAAGATCGTCATCAATAATGGGAGAATCAAATTTGACTTGGACTTTAGGAATAGCAATATTCCTAGCATCCAAAATTGCATTAGTTAAAGATTCCAAGGCTGAATCAATATCAGCTTTGGTTTCTAAAACAAAATCATGATTCAAATTATTCTCAATATGATGCTGATACCTGTCTCAATTAGCTTTGTGGTAATTAAACACAGAACTATTGGGTCTGGTAACTGCTTCATGAGAAAGTGAAAAAGTTACTGGAAGATGATCAGAATCAAAATCAGCATGAGTCACTAAAGGACCACAATACTGACTTTGATTTGTCAACACCAAATCAATTGTTGATGGATTTCTAACAGAAGAAAAGCAAGTTGGCCCATTCGGGTATAAAACCGAATAAAGACCAGAAGTGCAATCTCTGAACAGAATTTTACCATTGGAATTTACTTTTGAATTATTCCAATATTGGTGTTTGGCATTAAAATCACCGATGATCAAAAATCGAGATCTATGCCGAGTAAGTTTATTCAAATCCCCTTTGAAATAATTTTTATTTTCCCCAGTGCATTGGAATGGCAAATATGCAGCTGCAATCATAATTTTCCCAAAAGAAGTTTCAAGTTCAATGCCCAAACTTTCAATAACTTTTAACTTAAAGTCACGTAACGTGCTATAAGTCATACTACGGTGGATAACTATTGCAACTCCACCGCCATTTCGATTCATTCGGTTATTAGTTATAACTTTATAATCTGGATCACTTTTCAAATAAGTGCCAGTTTTTAAAAATGTTTCGGTTATAACAGCAACATGCACGTTATGAACTCGTAAAAAGTTGAAAAATTCATTTTCTTTCGCTTTTAAAGAGCGAGCATTAAAATTCATAATATTGATGGAATTACTTAGATCCATGATTAAACTTCAGGGTAAGAACAACATCATTCGCAAATTTTAATCCAATCTGGATTGCTTCCATCATGGATGTAGCATTACTCATTGTTTGAATCAAACCAAACAGTGAGTTTTGCAAAAAAGTCATTTTTTCAAACGTAACATCGCCGAAATCAGAAGATCCCAAAGCGTTGCCAGCAGAAAAATTTTCAAATGAGATTTGAGGTACCTGCCCAATTTCAGAAAGATTGGTAGAGGATTTAAAATTCGTGGATGAACCCGAAACGACGTTAGCATAAGAAATGCCATTGTTGTTACCTAACTTTTCCACGGTAGAGGTATTTCTAGAATTGTTCGAGTGAGACAGCACGAACGTTTGATTTAAAGATGCAGGTACAACCTGACTTTGAGAAAATTTCGGTTTGGATTTCGGCTGATGCTTAGCACGAGAATCCAAAATCTTTTTTCTGATGGGGCAATCCCAGAAATTTGATTTGTGATTTCCACCACAATTTGCACATTTAAATTGGGTGACTTCTTTCACGGGACAATTGTCCTTGTCGTGAGAAGAATCCCCGCAAACCATGCATTTTGGAACCATGGCGCAATGATCAGTACCGTGACCGAATGCCTGGCAACGCCGGCACTGGGTCAGATTCTGGCCATTACCGCCATGTTTCTTAAAATGCTCCCACTTTACCCGTACATGGAACAAAAACTGTACTTTGTCCAAAAGTTTTAAATTGTTGATTTCATTTCTGTTGAAATGAATCAGATAAAATTGTGAAGTCAAACCAAAGCGAGAAATATTCCCGTTTGATTTTTTCTTCATTGGTATTACTTGGGATGGGGCAAAGCCAAGCAACACCTTAAGTTCGTTTTTGATCTCATCCACCGACAAGTCGTTGGAGAGACCTTTCAAGA
Organism: Culex pipiens pallens; assembly: GCF_016801865.2. Taxonomy (NCBI): domain Eukaryota; kingdom Metazoa; phylum Arthropoda; class Insecta; order Diptera; family Culicidae; genus Culex; species Culex pipiens. The sequence continues at coordinate 38,127,142 of NC_068939.1, read as the reverse complement.
CCGCCTTGAATGGACGAGCATTCTTGGTCTCATACGTGTAGAAATTGTGTTTGTGGTTTTTCAAATAACCAACAAAAGTTTGGTGATCTTGTAAAGATTCCGTCAACAAGCGACATTCTCCTCTTCGACCAAGCTGGAACGAAACTTTCAAATTGCAAGTTTCCTTGCAATTCTTCAGTTGCATTCGAAAGCTGGCCAAATCGGAGACGGAAGTCACTACAATTGGCGGAGCCTTTACTCGTTTCTCGACGGCAGAAGGCTCAGTACGAGGAGAAGGTTCCTTGTCATCAGTTTCGGATAAAACACCGAAACTGTTTGTCAATGGAATTGGAGGATTGACCTCACATTCAGAATCAGAATCAGACCTCAGAAGAGGCTGTTTTCTTTTTCTGTTTCCGTTAGCCGGTTTAGCGTTCAAACGCTTCACCGACGTAACGACCAAATCTTCAGAAGATTTGCGTTTACCTTTGTTTTGACGCATTTTGCAAGCAAAGTTCTCTTAAAAAGATGGCTTCGTTTGTAAGATACAACAAAATTTCAGGTGGTGTTAGTCTTGAAAAGACTGTTTAGAATTTTGGAAAATAACTCAGGTAGTCTTTAAAAAGACTGTGAATTTTGTTTTGAAATAACTCTGAGCTTAGGTAGTAAAAAATACCGCAGCTCTAGTGTCCGTTCACCACGAAGGTTCGCAAGACACTGGAGCGCGTGTTACTTAGTTACCACTTCTCCCCCGTCTACCCCTCTGAATAGTTCCCACTAGTAGGTACAACTGCTAGGAGCAGGCTGTCGCTAATTATCAAAAGCACACGATGCTCGTTCGTTCGCTCGTGGTTGGTGATGATGATGCGTCAAAGTCATAGTTTCGGACTTGCGGCTACGAGTGCGCGCGCGGCAACAATGTATCAATACACGAGCCGTACTGTTAGGGGAGGGTGACTATCTGTACAAAATCCGTAATGTTACAACTAAAAACTTTTTGAGTTAGGCGCTTTAAAGTCGAAGCCGGTGAGGACGGAACCTTCACCTAATTTAAAGTCGATTTATTTTTAGCACATCAACATGTGCGCATCTGAACTGAGCAAGTTGTCGCCAATCACCTATCTTCGGTTTATGGAGGGTTTGTTGTCCGATGAAAGCTCCAAAATAACTGTTTAGGTCATAAACTAGCGGCAAACATTTTTTTTTTCATTTGCTGCCCAACAAGATCAAACTTAATGACTTTATCCTGGCCGTTTTGGTGGCTGTCAGTGACAAGCAGCGTATCAATAGTTTGCTAAATATAGTTAGAAAAGTCTCGATTCAAGATTGATCTTCTCACTCCGACGCTGTCGTGCTCACTTGTTGCACGTCGCTTTTTGACGTTCCGAGAAAAACGCATTTTAATGTTTGACCTTGAATAAACAAAAACGAGAGCACGCAATGTAAACAATAACAAATACGTTTTGTTTGATAGAACATTCTGTGCGTTGCTCCGAAGTTTTGTTGAATTTGGTTGCTGGAGTCCCGAGTTATAAGTCTAACTTGTACTTGCGTTAAACGCGTTCTGACCTGGAATCCCTTTGGCCAATTGTCGCACCAACATCAATTTTCAGGCTGTGTCAAGATATGCTATTGACAAGATTGAAACTTCTTTCATATGAAATGTGACAAAAACGGAGTTTTTCGGTTTTTATTGAATATCTCAGAATTGAAGCCCCAAAATGCACGTACGACAAGTTAGCACGAAGGCGACGAAACGTTGACTTTCTCAAAATGTTCATTCTCTTTTTTGTGGACAACTTTTTCTGCCTGCTTTTTTTGTTTTTGATGCTGTTTTCTATCCATTTCAGCAACTCAAGAAAGCAGGTTTGCAGAAGTTTTTTCGGTGCACTAATATTTAACAAGATTCGATGTTAAAAAAAAAGAAGTCTATTTCATTTGGTGAGAGCTTTCCATTTTAATACAGGCAATTCTTCATATATTTTAACATAGGTATTTACAACTCATTTAAGACCAACCACGCCAATCTTAAAATACACAGTCATGTCTCGGTTTTGCACTGCCCGGTTTTGATTCGTTCAGCAAGGCCCAGTGCTTAACTGAAGCACAGAGCTTATGGGATTTGGGCTGTATAAGAGACATTGGCTAAAATCTTATGAAACATCATCCAAACTTTAAAAATATACTGTTTTGAAACCGGAATGATGTTACCTATATATTGCATACAAAATTACGTGAAAATTTTCACAAAATACGTATTTTTCCTGTGTTTTAAAAATTGCAATATGGCAATCAAATGATCGGGATTTTTTCATACAATTGAAATGTAATTGAAAAAGATTTGAAAATACTAAAAATTTTCACTACTTTTTTTGAAAATACTCAGAATTTCCACAAACTACGTATTCAAAAAAAATACTCCAAATTACAGTTTTTTAACAATATGGCTATCAAATGATCGGATTTTTTCATACATGTCGAAGTCATAACACATTTTTTTTTCTAAATACTCAAAATTTTCACAAAACTACGTATTTCCGAAGAATAGTCAAAATTTCAGTTTTTACAAAAGGAGTATCAAAAGATCGGGATTTTTGTTACATTTTGAAAGTAATAACTCATTTTTTAAACAGCTAAAAATTTTCACAAAGCTAGGTATTTTCGAAAAAATACTCAAAATTTCAGTTTTGTTACAATATCAGTATCAAATTGTCGGGATTTTTTGAAAGCAATTGCGCAGTTTTTTGGAAATACTCAAAATTTTCACAAAACTACGTATTTTGAAACAATATTCAAATATCAGTTTTTTTCCAATATGGGTATGAAAAAAATGTGTTATAATTTTCCAAATGTATACAAAAAACCCGATTATTTGATATGCATTTTGTCAAAACCTGAAATATTTAAGCATTTTTTTTCGAAAACAGGTAGTTTTGTCAAAATTTCGAATATTTTCAACATTATTTGTCATTGCTTTCGAAATGTATACAAAAATCACGATAATTTGATACGCATGATGTAAAAACGGCCTGGGTTCGATCCCAGAAGGTCCCGGTGGCAAATTTTGAGACGAGATTTGTCTGATAACGCCTTCCGTCGGACGGGAAGTAAATGTTGGCCCCGGACTAACCTAAAAAGGTTAGGTCGTTAGCTAAGCCCAGGTGTAGGGGTCGTCTCCCTGGGCCCTGTCCTGGTGGAGTCGCTGGTAGGCAGTTGGACTCACAATCCACAGGTCGTCAGTTCGAATCCCGGGATGGATGGAAGCTAAGGTGTAAAAAGAGGTTTGCAATTGCCTCAACAATCAAGCCTTCGGACACCTAGTTTCGAGTAGGAATCTCGCAATCGAGAACGCCAAGGCAAAGCTGTAGAGCGAATAATTTGATTTGATTTTGATGTAAAAACCTGAAATGTTTTAGTATTTTTTCGAAAATACGTAGTTTTGTGAAAATTTTGATTATTTTCCAATTTTGTTTTTACTTTCGAAATGTTTGAAAGCAAAATATATGCAAAATTCTTGATCATTTGATACCCTACCCTTGCAATATACTGCAATTTAGAGTATTTTTTCGAAAATACGTAGTTTTGGAAAATTTTGTAGTATTTAAAAAAATGTGTAAAAACTTCGATAGGAATGAAAAAACCCGATTATTTGATACCCATATTACCCAAAAAAATCGATTTTTGGAGTATTTTTTTAAATATACGCAGTTTTATGAATTTTTTTAGGAATCTGTCCTCTGATTTTTCAGGCCAACTTAAAAGGGGGGGGGGGGGGGGGTGGCAACATGAACTTTGAAAAATATTTGCAACGGCCTAACGGCAAATGGCACAGCTTTCAAAAAAAAAATAGTGCTTTTTCGATAAAAAATATGTTTTTTCTGGAATTTTCTGTACGCAACCAATTCGGGCGTCCAATTATACAAAAAAGTCGATTTGACCCCAAATTTTTAACTCATCACCGTTTCAGGCCGAAAATTATTGAAAAATACTTCTTTTTTTCCATGCTCTAAAACGAAAGGGGTCGTACTGCCGCTCCGTCACGAGATATTGTATGAAATCGACGAAATAAAAAGCTTAACGCCGCTCCGTTTAAAAAGAAAATTCTCTGTATCAGCAACCTTATTGATAGTACATATTTGGAGTTTTTTTTTTTTGAAAAAAAGGTCCAATAAACCTAATTTTTGGTTTTTGCTTTTTGGGTGTTTTTTAATACCCATGACTCAAGGCGGTTTCAAAAACACCCAAAAAGCATAAACTGGAAATTTGGTTTATTGGACCTTTCCAAAAAAAAAAAAAAAAAACACCAGATATGATATTTAAATAGAAATTAAAAATAAAATATTTTTTTTTTCTTAAAAATCTTAAAACTTTTGGTAGAATCGACCAATTTGGATGCTTCTGGTTGCAAAAGATCCAGATTTGTCTATATTTTTGACTGTCAGATGAGGTACAAATATGGTCTACTTTTACCGGAGATATTCTGGATTCCGTTGGGGTACCTCCGCCCTCCTATTTGGGGTTTGGTCAATAGAACAAAAACTATTTCACAGAACAACGCCGGAAATGATGCAAAACTACAAGGCATCATTCTAATACATCATCCTGCATAGATACATGACATGGTCAAGACCTTCGGGCACCGAAACAGGTTCCGACCGAAAACGGTTTACTGACATCAGATTGGTGACCAAATTGAACCGACGCCGGAGCCCCGTAGGAATTAACCACATCAATTATTTTAGCTGGATGATGTATTAGAATGAGGCCTTGAAGTTTTGTATTTTTGTATTTTTCGTCGAAAAAAACTCTAAAAAAAGTTTCCATTTTCCGTTACTCGACTGTAAAAATTTTTGGAACATGTCACTATATGGGAAATTTCATGTACTTTTGGAATCTACATTGACCCAGAAGGGTCATTTTTTCATTTTGAACAAAATTTTTCATTTTAAAATTTCGTGTTTTTTCTAACTTTGCAGGGTTATTTTTTAGAGTATAACAATGTTGTACAAAAATGTAGAACATACAATTACAAAAAATTTGATGTATAGACATAAGGGGTTTGCTTAAAAACATCACGAGTTATCGCGATTTTATGAAAAAAAGTTTTGAAAAAGTTGGTCGTCATCGATCATGGCCGTTCATGTCTATATATCAAAATTTTTGTAATTGCCTGCTCTACAACTTTGTAGAACATTGTTACACTCTACAAAATAACCCTGCAAAGTTAGAAAAAACACGAAGTTTTAAAATGAAAAATTTGGTTCTAAATGAAAAAATGTCTCTTCTGGGTCAATAAAGATTCGAAAAGAACATTAAATTTCCCATAAAATGACATGTTCCAAAAATTTTTACAGTCAAGTAACGGAAAATGGGAGAATTTTTAAAACTTTTTTAGTGTTTTTTCGAAGAAAAATATGTTTTTTCGGAATTCTGAGTACGCTATCAAATCGGGCGTCTAATTTTACATAAAAGTGCCTTTGACACCAAATTTCTATCTCAACACCGTTTCAGGCTGCAAATTATTGAAAAACACCTCTTTTTTCGCATGTTCAAAAATGGAAGGGGTCGTACCGCCCCTCCGTCACGAGATATAAAAAAACGGACCTCGAATTCATGATCAGGGACAAAAGCTACCACTTAGGACAAAGTTTCACGCAAATCGAAGAGAGGTCAGGGCAACTTTTCCCGATTTCGTGTGAGTTGGTAGAGAATTACCCCTATATAACTATATAACTTTTTCTTAAGTGTTGCCTTTCATTGCGTAAATTAGTAAATATTATTCAATGTGTGATATCGCCTCGCAGGCAAATTTTTGTTTCATATAAATTATATTAAAACTTACAAATTCATGCATATTTCATGTTGATTAGCAACGAAAGTTTGCAAATATAATTCAGGTTTGTCATTGAACTTGATGTTATATTGTCGTTTCTATAGAATTTTCATTTCCATATAAGTTCAGTTAAAATATTTTTGACTTTCCAATCACAATCGGTGATTTTTCAACTCAATTCAATTAAAAAAATGCGATTATTCTCCATCCAATGTTTATCTCTAGCTGCACTCCCCTATCTCGCACTTCTTCTTCTATCCTCTCCCATCCGACCAGTGTAAACTTGGTGTGATCTTTACAAGATCGATCCGCGAGTGTTTGCCACGAGCGGCGGTTGCACCTTAACCTCTCCCTCTCAGCACCGCCTCCTCCACATGTACCTTCTCCGCCATTTTGCCGTCAAAACCACTTTCCGCGTTAAGTTTGTGCCTGACTCACTATACTACTCACTACTGCTCTGCTGGCGGGCACGAACGATAACGCGACTAAAAAACATACCTCGTCTGCGCACCATATTGATGATCAATTTGCGCAACGATGAGTATATTGAATTTCCCGACTGCGATGACGCTCGACAAGTTCCAAATCGCGCGATATTGGAATCACAGATAATTAGACTTCCGTTGGGGAAATAAAAAAGTTAAACGTAAACGCAAAAATTTAATAATATTTTGTCAAATCTAACTGTCATCCCATAAAATAGTTAAGATGTCTGCAGTTCAGGACCGGAAGGGACCAACCAGAAAGGGGATGAGTAGTGAGGAGGAGTGATCTTCACACACGTGCCGACGTGAGGTCGCCGAAGTCGCGAAGTCACCGTCTTCGCGAGTCGTTGCCGCCGAGTCGTTTTGTTGTTACCGACGGACCGACTTGTTGTTGGTCGGTTGATCTGCTGGCAATAATGAAATGTCTGCTGAATTGGGGCATAAAATTAGCGCACCCATGCCAACGATGCGGGTGAGAAGTGAGCCGGTGATGAGCAACGACTCATCTCGGACGGAGCTGAAGCTCTGAAGAAGCCGCCTCTCGGCCGGCCGACCTCCGAGGGAGAAATTGTTTGTTGACATTGTTGGGTAATGCGAATTGGCGAACATGTGTTGCGAAGGGCGAACGAGATTAAATATGAAAATATTTAGTGTTGGTATTACTGGTGCAGGATCAATCGTTGTATCATTGAAACGTTTGTAAAAGAAAAACATGCCACGACTTGTAATTCAAAATGGATTGCAAATAGTATTAACCTCAATCAATATTTTGTTGATCAATTCCACACTATGTATCTATGTAAAATTTTATTCATGCTTTTATTTTGTCAAAAAGGAAATATCTTATATGACGAGTGTCAATATTTCCCTTACATTTAATGATAATCGGTACGGTAACACTATTTTTTTTTTGGTTATATTTTAGACATCAAATGCCATCTTTTCAGAAATTTCCAAAATGGGCAAAAAATCTTTGACCGAGTTATGATTTTTTGAATCAATACAGATTTTTTCAAAAAATCGAATATTGGTCGCAAAAAATTTTCAACTTCATAATTCGATGTAAAATTGAATATGCAATCAAAAAGTACTTCGTGATTTTTTGATAAAGTGCACCGTTTTCAAGTTATAGCCATTTTTAGGTAACTTTTTTGAAAATAATCTCAGTTTTTCATTTTTTTAAATTATTGCCCATGTTTGCCCACCCCTGAAAAAAATAATTTTGAAAAGCTGAAAAAATTCTCTATATTTTACTTCATTAAACTTTGTTGATACAACCCTAAGTTACATTGAAATATGAAGTTGAAAAATGTTTGAGACCAATATTTCAATTTTTTGAAAAAAATCTGTATTGATTGAAAAAATCATAACTCGGTCTTAGATTTTTTGCCCATTCTGAAAATTTCTGAAAAGTTGGCATTTGTATTTTTTTTTGCAAATCTGATTTTGTGACAAAAAGTGAAATTAAAAATCACCACATTTTATTACTGTGTATCATTTTTTTCAGTGTAGTCCATATCCATACCATAACTTTGCCGAAGACACCAAATCGATCAAAAAATTCCTTCAAAAGATAAAGATTTTTGAATTTTCATTTCACACATCATTTTTGTATGGACAGCTGCCAAATTTGTATGGAAAATTATATGGACAAACTAATGATGCAAAATGGCTTCTTTGGGCATACAGAAGGCACCAAAAAAGTTTCAGCCAGATTAAAAAATACAAAAATTAAAATTAAAGAAAAAAGACCGATAAGATTGGTAAAATGTTGTACTACTTAGAATGTTTGAATTTTGTACTACTCAGAATGTCTTTGAAACTTATAATTTAGGTAATTTGTAACATTTTCATAAAAGGGACCATCCATAAACCACGTGGACACTCTAAAAAATCTTATACCCCCCCCCCCCCCTTTTAAGGCCCGAACCCCATCGCCCACCTCGTGGAAATTTTCCAAACAAAACCAATATTTTGTATGGAGCGTGGACAGTAGCAGAACTAGAGCGTCCAATTTCCCGGGGTTACCAAATTCCCGGGAAACGGGAAATTTTCAACAAATTTCCCGGGAAATCCCGGGAATTCCCGGGAAATTTTAAATTTTACGAAAATTATTCTAACCTGTTTCTGATTAATCTTTTGCAACGAAATTGTATAGAACAGCAACTTTAATGGTCAAAATGAGTGTGAGGATCAATTAATGGCTTGACTGCTTGTAAAAAATCATGCAACTTTGAGAAAATATATAAACTTTCTAATTTTGAAATCTTTCAAATCGTCCCAAATGAAAGAAAATATTATAAGTATTTTTGTTGAGAAGGATTTTTTTAAATCAAAGTGTTTGGACAGTGAAAATCTATGCTCCACAACTGGCGCTTTTTTTACTTGAAAATTTGATACGAAGTTGATTTTTAATGGATTTTCATGGTTTTATGATATGACTTTAGTTAAATGGTATTCAGCCTAATAAATCAATTAGATTAAAATAATTTTGAGCATTTAAAAGTGGTTGAAATTCAACAATATGTTTTCATATATAACCCTCTTACGCCCTTGGTAGCTCACATGCTTCATAAATTTATAACTTCAAACTGTAATTTCTCGAATACTTAGAAACAAATTCTTCTTACACAAAACCTTTTTTAAAGATTTAATTATATTAGTTCAATTTCCATCAAAACATGTTCAAGGTAAAAAAAAGTCAAACAAATCTCAATGTTGATCTTGGCCGGAAGATGTAAATATCTCATTTTCAAATGATATTACAAAAAAAAAAACATTAAAAATGGTTGTCAAAAATAACGTAGTTTATATTCATTCCATAACAGCGTAAGTTTTGTTGTCCAACATATAAGCAAACAATATTCCTTGTGGTGAATGCTTCAGAAATAAATATTATCTGAATTAAACCTTGACATGAAATTTACAAACAAGCTGATTAGTTAATATGAACAGTAGATGGAAGTAAAAAAATCAAATCTCCAATTATTATTTTTTGTATAATTTCAAAACATTGGTGCCAAAAAGGTAGGAAAATGTATACTTCTGCTTGTAATTCGGGAATTCCCGGGAAATTTACAAATTTCCCGGGAAACGGGAAATATTTTCCCGGGAATTTTTTTCCCGGGACGGGAAATTGGACGCTCTAAGCAGAACCAATCCCCCCTCCCCCACCACCCCAAAGGAAATCAATTATTTTACCATAAACAAAAATAAAGAAAAAAAATAAAATAAAGAAAATGAAGTTCTAACGGAAAGTATTTTATTTTGTTTTTTCGTAGTTTTGGTAAAATTTATATAATTTAGAGGATTTCAAAATAATTCATAAAAAATGGATTTTACTATGCATCTTCTTCATAGTTCTAAAGAAAAGATTAAAATTGTCTTATTTTCTGTAAAATTTTACATTTACAATGCTTTTAATTCCCATGCTCATGCTTTACTTTAAATTTAAAAAGTTTTTAAAACTTATAATTTAGATGAGTTGAAAATAATTCATAAAACAAATTAAGGACTTTACTTTGAATGAGATGCAGATCTTAAGAAAAGTTTAAAATTTTCTGTATGTTACGTAGTTTTTGTAAAATTTCGTAGTATTTAAGATGAATTCACACTCACAATGTCTTAGAAACTTATAATTTAGATAATTTGAAATATTTTTATAGAAGAAATCAATTATTTTATCATAAAGCAAATGAAGTTCTAACGGATAGTATTACATTTTCTGTATTTTATGTAGTTTTGGTAAAACTATGTAGTATTTAGAATGAAAACATACTCAGAATATTTTTGAAACTTATAATTTAGAGGATTCGAAAATAATTCATAGAAAAAACTAATGATTTACTGTGAAGAAGATGAAGTTCTTAGGATTTTTTTTTGTTTTTTTACGTAGTTTTGGTAAAATTGTGTAGATTTTTGGAAGCAAAACGATACTTAATCCACCTTTAGGTGGTTGGTGCCTTCCTCACATTCATAAAGTCAATACATTCAGTAAAAATAGCAACATTCCATTAACATGTTTAACAAATCAATTTTATTACTGATTTTTTTGATAGGGTTCGCAGACCTTCAATTTTTCTGGCTCATCGGCAAGGTCTGATAAAAAAAATCTATTCAACGAAAGTTCACATGGAAGATTCAGACAATATTTTTATCACAATATCTCAGATCCGGCCTCCAGAAAGTATATAAATAACATTTAAGTGCTAATAACTTTTGATAGGGTTGTCAAATCCTTGATGTTTTAGGCTCATTTGAAAGGTCTTTCAATTATCTAACTAACGATGGGTCGCATGATGGACCCGGACATAATTTTTACTGAAATATCTGAGATCCGGCCTCCAAAAAGTGTATAAATAACACTTAAGTGCCAATAACTTTTGATAGGGTTGTCAGATCTTCAATGTTTTGGGCTCATTGGAAAGTTCTTTTCGATACCTTTCTGAAAATGTATAACATGATAGGTTTTCTTGCAAAAACAACCCTTTTTACAATCTTCCGGACTTACGCCAAAATCGTTTTTTTAGCTTAACTTTTGAAGTACTTAACTAAACTTGCTGATTTTAAATAGAGACCTATGGGACCCCAAGACGGATCGAATGAGACTAATACGGTCAAATTCCGTTCATCCAGTCCGGAGATAATCGAGGGACAATTTTTTTGTCCACCCACCTACACTAGCCTGTCCCATTTTGAGGTCATGTCGAGGAATTTTAGGTGCTCACTTCTTAAATGATAGATTATGATGTTAGGAACAATGTTTTCTTAGACAAGAAAAAATAATAAAATACTTTCTCGCACCCCCTAGTCGATTTACTGAAAAAAGTCACTTTTTTGAACAAATTTTCTAAAATCGCTTGGAATCAATACAAAAACTGTTTCGATCAGGTGTGTATTATCTTCAAACGATAGGTTTTTGTCCATAGATTAAGATGCACTATCAATATTGGACCAAAATTTAAGTTTTTGGACTCTCCCAGGCGGATTTGTGTCGAAAAAATCGCATTTTTTCGAAACTTTTTTCAGAAATGTTCATTTAATTTAGGGTAGCCTATTTTTCCCAGTGAAACCAATACATGCAGCTTGTAGGAAATTTCATGGCGAACATTTTTCCTTCTGAGAAAATGCAATTTCGACACTCCAGAGCCGAGATATTTGAGTTTTAGTGAGGAAAAAAGTGACAATTTTCAAAATTTCTCAGAATTCAGAAGCAAGGCCTACTAATTACACGATGTAGCAAGCATATGTCTCAATGGTCAGGGTATGCTTTTTTATAGTAATTTTGGCCGCTGAATCCGAATCTGAAATCAAATTTCGTGTAAACAGTGATGTTTTGGAGCTACACCCTTTTGGAATGTTATTTGCGTGTTTAAGAGGCAGTTTTTGTAAATATTGATCGGTTTGTTTTAGAGGTCGTATCAAGGTGCTCCGATTTGGATGAAACTTTCAGCGTTTGTTTGTCTGTACATGAGATGAACTCATGCCAAATATGAGCCCTCTACGACAAAGGGAAGTGGGGAAAAAATATAAAAAATCTTAAAATTAAATTGCTCGCATTTTAGTAAAACTTCATCAATTCCCACTCTCTTAGATGCATTCGAAAGGTCTTTTGAAGCACTTCAAAATGGGCCATAGACATCCAGGATTGGTTTAACTTTTTCTCATAGCTTTTGCAAATTACTGTTAAAATGGTTTTTTTTTAAACCTCAATATCTTTTTGCAACAGCCTCCAACACCCATACTCTTTTAGTTCAAAAGATAGGTAATTTCATGGACTATAAGCCTACGGTAATAACTTTTTGGCCAATCACAGTTTTTCTCATAGTTTTTCGATTTTTCTATAACAAACATTTTACAACGTTAGTTATTGTCCTGTAGGCATCCATAGCGGCACTTTTAAGTCTTAATTTTGTCATATTCGAAATCCTTGGAAAATTCAAACTTCAATGCCCGTTTTACCCCACTTCCCTTTGTCGTCGAGGTCTCATATTTCGCATGAGTACATCTCATGTATAGACAAACAAACGCTGAATGTTTCATCCAAATCGGAGCACCTCGATACGACCTCTAGAATAAACCGAGTAATATTTACAAAAACTGCCTCTTAAACACGCAAATAACATTCCAAAAGGGTGTAGCTCCAAAACATCACTGTTTACACGAAATTTGATTTCAGATTCGGATTCAGCGGCCAAAATTACTATAAAAAAGCATACCCTGACCATTGAGACATATGCTTGCTACATCGTGTAATTAGTAGGCCTTGCTTCTGAATTCTGAGAAATTTTGAAAATTGTCACTTTTTTCCTCACTAAAACTCAAATATCTCGGCTCTGGAGTGTCGAAATTGCATTTTCTCAGAAGGAAAAATGTTCGCCATGAAATTTCCTACAAGCTGCATGTATTGGTTTCACTGGGAAAAATAGGCTACCCTAAATTAAATGAACATTTCTGAAAAAAGTTTCGAAAAAATGCGATTTTTTCGACACAAATCCGCCTGGGAGAGTCCAAAAACTTAAATTTTGGTCCAATATTGATAGTGCATCTTAATCTATGGACAAAAACCTATCGTTTGAAGATAATACACACCTGATCGAAACAGTTTTTGTATTGATTCCAAGCGATTTTAGAAAATTTGTTCAAAAAAGTGACTTTTTTCAGTAAATCGACTAGGGGGTGCGAGAAAGTATTTTATTATTTTTTCTTGTCTAAGAAAACATTGTTCCTAACATCATAATCTAGCATTTAAGAAGTGAGCACCTGAAATTCCTCGACATGACCTCAAAATGGGACAGGCTAACCTACACACATCCACACAGACATTTGCTCAGAACATGATTCTGAGTCGATATGTATACGTGAAGGTGGGTCTGCGAGGTCGAATTAAGAAGTTCATTTTTCGAGTGATTTTATAGCCTTTCCTCAGTAAAGTGAGGAAGGCAAAAACATTGAAAAGGTTTTAAAAACTTATAATTTAGATAATTTGAAAATTTTTTTTAAAAGAAATCATCATTTTTTTTATATGAAGCAGATGAAGGTCTTATGAAATGATTTAAATTTTCTGTAATTTTCGTGTTTTTTGTAAATTTTTTTGAAGTTTTTTTGAAAGAAAAAAAATTGACAAGGTTTATAAAACTTAGAATTTAGATGATTTGAGAATATTTCATAAAACAATTCATGCAGAAAAAGTAAGCTATATTCGATAAAAACTTTTCCGGTTCTTTGAAATTATTAGTAATTTCTGAAATTGACGTTGTTTTGTCAAGAAATTGTAGTATTTATCCATCAATAAAATACATAGGTTATCGCTATAAATTTAAAGTTCTCTTCATAAAATGAGTAATTTTTATTTTTTCTGTATTTTTACGTAGCTTTGTGAAAGTTTTTGAGAAAATAACTTTAATTTGAGAAGCTCCTGTGATCATAACATAAATTTTGAAACATTTTACCATGGGTTTTGCTAACAATTTAGCAAAGTTATTTAGTTTTTCCAGCGTTGCAAAAATGTTCTCGCTAGAGTCGCTGTTAGAAAATACACGCGGAAAAGAAGTCGCTCCGACTAATTTAGTTGTAGTAATTAGAGAACCTGTGGGGACATCTGGAGATCCGTACAAATCTCTGGAAAAAAGAATCATCCAGATTGGTTGTGTTTTGGCGGAGAACCAGCGAGTTGAAGTTACCGTCCCAACTTTTGTTCCGCTTTGGACGGAGGAGTGTTAAATAAGCAGGATGGATATAGACACAGTCATTTTACCACTAGAATCTGGTACTATGTTTTCTTCAAAACTACAAGACGACTACCATAAAAACTTTATCACACTTATATTTCAAATTTTCAGTTTGATTTTTTTTTATTTTTTCAGTCATTTCAATTGTTTGATGACGACATTCAATATTTATTCAACTATATAATTTGAATTCTAATAAAAATTAAAATATAAAATTAATATTATGTTTTACGATACCAACATAATTTAAAATATTAAAGAGTTTTAGATTTGTTACGTACATTGTGGTTTCTGTCCATCATAGTTCAAACAACTTTGAATGGAATATTCCTTTGAATAATAGTTTAATCAACTCCGATGCTTTACATCTAATCCTCCAAACTGGTTCAACCGGCCGTAAACCAACATCGCTTACCCCTTAAAAACAAACATCCAATCACTGACCTACGGTCAACTCGAGCTCAAGTCGAGCTGCTGGCCGCATATCGCTGATGGCGCGTGTGCGGATTTATTTTCGACAACACTGGCCACAGTGATTAACCCGTTTTAAGCTGGGTGGCGCGTGCGCCTCTGCAGAAGGTCATCCACTTGTCCACCGTGGCTTAGTAGATAGACCCAGCGCTAGCAGCTGTGGAATCCGGATAGTGTGTTGAGTAAGGTTTATGTTCTTTTTTTGTTTGTTGTTGGTTGCTTCTGGCCACGCGCGACCGATTGTTGGTTTTTAGTAGAGCTCTCAGGGTCTTCGATACCGGGGTCCTTAATTAGCGGGGTCGCCTAATTGGCACGTACGCTAGGGGCAGTCTTGATCCTTGCTAAACGTGTTTGGAGCTGTGGGTTTTTTTTTTGGGTTAAGAAATAACACCATAATCAATACACAAGCTGTTGTCGAGGTTCGGTAATTGGATTATCGTGCGAGGTGGATTTATGACCTGAACCTGTTTCCGAGGGAATTCATCAAACAGTTAAACTTGCAAGTAACAGGAAACCTCGGACCACTTTTTGTTCTAGAAAGATTCATAAAATCGAATCAACACCATGTGGGCATTTCGTAGGATATTTTTACGAGCCAGTGTAACGGACGGACGTGACTAACGTTCCGGTTGATTGTACCTTTTTATGACCGTTCGGTAACTGACTCATTGGTGGTTGACGGTTGGTGTAACAACTGGGGATCTTCGGGTTGAACTCAATGGCCTTACGAAATCGGGTTTTAAAGTTATTTTTACGTTCAATTCGAAATGGTTTACAGAATCAAGAATCCTCGGATATCCCAGTTCAACCCCAAAGGTTTTGCTCGAACACCGCACCTCCACGCTCGACTGCTCATCGAGGACCACGTGTTTATCCACTTTTTTCTTCCTCTCTCTCCAAATGACTCAAGCCGCCTCAAACTTGCGAGTAAACACTTGTTATCCAAATAACACAGCCAGTGGCCAGACGATGACGGCGACTCGCCACTCCGACATTTCTGTTTACCCGAGTTCTTGCCGGTCGGTGGCCGACCAAGCGGGCGCGCGCGCCTTCAATCCTTCACCGATCCGCGGCCAATTGGCTTCGAAGGGGGCAGCGAGCGGGGACTTGAGCCAGTTAAGACGACAACGATGGCGACGAAAAAATTGAAAATATCATGTGAAAAGCAAACACAGAGACCGACCGACCGGCCAGAGTTGAGCAAATAGTGGTTCAAATGGAACGCCTCGGAGTTGGTGACCCTGTCGGGACCTGCAGTTATGAAGTCGAAAAGTGACTGCAATTCTACACCTCTTTTCAAATCAACCTGCCCCCGAAAGGGTTCCCGCGGGCAGTGTCCTGCTCTTGTTGCGACCCGTACGTGACTTGGCGGGTCGTGGACAACCGTTTGGGAACGCGTCAGTCAACGGCGGATGTGCGCTTCTACCTCCGAGTTACAGTCTAACGCCGTTGGTAAACAGTTCGAGTTCTTTTTTTTTTACTCTCTGTTCAAAACATCTTCGGACCGGGTTATGGAACACTTTATCGGCTCGGGCGTGGTCTTCGCGGTTGAAATCTTCGGTAAACAGTGCTGCTGCTGGCGTGCTGCTCGCTCGATCGTGATTACCGCGACTCGACCGATATCGTTTAGTGCCGCTAACTGGGAAAGCAAACATGGTCAGTTCTAGAGAAATTTAGAGCTTGAAGAGCTGCTAATACGCAAGATCGGTTGATATATCGTATGTGAGTTCAATTTGTAGTTCAAGCGTAAGTTTAAGTTCAATGCTCCTTCTGAAACTCGATAGAATCCTTAATTGTTGGTGAAATTGTTCCAGAAAGGTAGAAATTTGCATTTAATCTGTCTACAAGGAGGTCATTGTAAGCTGCGGCGGCGACGGGCACGAGACCAAGGAACGTGACCAACTCTCCGGACCAGTCAAATCGGCAGACTGTAACATTATCAAATTAATACGTTTTACCTTACCTTTTGCTACCGAAGCCCGGATATTGTGGGTGGTTCGAACTGCTCAGCAGTCGTGGAGGGGAGGTACCCCTTTTTTTCACTGGAAAAAAATCATCGGAAAGAAAGTGTCAGGGCATGATTTATTTATTGAGCGATGAGGGATTGAGGGCTTTACAGAAGTTGATCACATGCATTGGGGTGTGAATTCGTGTGCATTCTGAATCAGATCAGTTGGCTGGACTCGTGATTTGAGCTAAATAAAAAATACTTTTTTTTACAGAGCTAACGTTACTGGTTGGTGATACGATTTCTCGAACAAGGTTTGTTTGTATAGCTACTTAGTTTGAACGTTCAACAAACTAATTTATTTTGTTGCTGCAATACGGTTTACAACATTATGACTAGGGTTAGTGAAATTTCACGATATCGCGGGCAGCGTGAAATCCACGTAATTTGGCTTTTTCCGCGAAATCCCGTGAAACTTTATGTTTGTGTGAAAATGTAACAATTTTTCTCAAAATAATTGATCAAACTCAAATAGGAATAAACATTATTTTATGAAATACTGTAGAATTGAGCGAGTGAATACCCTGGTTTAATTACTAATATAGGGTCAGTGATTTTTGACGATTTCGTGGACGACGCGAAATTCTTAAATTTCATAAATATTTCATCAATGAGGACTATTCAATTACATTTAATTAGTTTTCAATTAAAGAGCTTGAATATATATGTATGTATTATGTATGTCAAGTTGATATAAATCATTTGAAGAAATGTTCAGATTTTTTAGTTTTTTTAGAAACTATCTAAATTTAGTAACATTTTCATTCGCTGTAATGAAAAATTTTACTGCCTTTTTAATTTGAAAAGAATAATTTCGAAAAGCTTAAAAAAATCAAACTTTGTTTTATTCAAAATAAGAGGAAGAGTTTTTTATATCTTTGAATTCACATATTGAAACATTAAAATTTTTTCTGAGTTCTGTTTAAGTTTAACGATATGTGTTTACTTGGGTGGATGATTCCCGTGAAACTTAAAAAATAATACTTTTTTTGTTTTCTTTTCTCAAAATATGTTTAATGGGCTAAATGTCGCAGAAAATTCAATTTATTTGACTCATTTTGGCTGGACAAGATTGTTAAATCTGGCTTTGATATGAAATTCAATAAAATATATAATGATTTAACAGAAATAAATAAGCGAAAACATTTTAGCTTTATTAGTCGAATATTAAAAAGCAGTTCAGTAAATGAGTGTACGCGTGCCCTACATTTTGTTTCCAAACATATAAACCAGGTGGAAACTTTTTTGAAAATTAGGAGATTTTTTTGTGTCACGTTACGTGATTTTTTTTAGTTTAAAAAAATAATTAAAAATGAAGCATAAACAGTAGTTTCTGTGATTTAAACAAAGGATTTTCAGAGTTATTTTAACATTTTTGGCGTTCCGCGAAATTTGCGTGAAATTTGGTGTTTTGAAATTGAGGTCCCCGTGAAATTGGCAATTTTAGAGCGTGAAAAATCACTAAGCCTAATTATGACCATTTTACGCGCACCACAAAAATTAATGTTTTGGTATTTTTTTCCGACTCACACGATATTTTGGGAGCGAACAATCGAAAAAAGTGTTTTTCAAATTTGTAAATTTTCCGAGATTTCCCGAAAGCGTAAGTATACATTTTCTCAACTTTTTGGCATTTTTTTAAATAAAAAGAAATAGTGAAAGAACTCAACTCACTGATTTGTTCAATATGTTAATAACTGTAAAATTGAACAATTCATTATTATTATTGAACTTATCAGTTCTTCTGAAAAAATCATGTCAAGGTTTGTTTCAGCTGATTTTAATTTCCTAAACAATCACAACTGTAAACAGATCTTGTTTATTTGTCGGGCAACAAAAATTACGATATTATGAAATTAAAAGTAATATTATAATTTTGGTGGGTTTTTCGAAGGATTTTTTTTGTTATAACAAGGAACAAAAGTACCTTCCTGAAAAAAATCCAAAATTAGTTTTTCTTCGTTTTTGTTTACTATTACCAATTTGGATGGAAATTGAATTGGTACCATTAAATGTCTCAAAGAGGATTGTGCTAGAAGAATTAGGTTAATTTGATATAAAGTGTTTGAGAAAATACAGTTTAAAGTTGATATTTTATAGAGCAATAGAACTTCCTAGGGCGTTAGAGGTTTAAATATGAAACTACTAAACTACTTATTCGCTATGAATATAATTTTAACAAAAGTAATTTTTTAGGCTGCATCATTTAAAACAGGGGTGCCCAACCTTTTGGCCCTGAGGGCCAGACATGATTTTTCTGAATCAGTGGCGGGCTGGAACCAATACCTTATCAAAATTGAAAACTAAACCTTTTTTCATAATTTTTTATCAGGTTCTTTTAAAGAAAACAAAAGATTAAACAAGTGTTGCAAATAAATTTCATATATCTTGATGTAAAGAAAAATAAGCAAAGATAACATTCAAAAATGTTTTCATTTGTTAATGTTTTGTTTAAAAATTGTATTGTAAATGTTTTTGTCGATTGCTTTTAAAAATTGCCAATTGCTTTTAAAATTTAATTTATATATAAATAGAAATCAATGAGGCATAAAAAAATTATTTAAACGAAATATGGATTAAAATCTCCATCACAAAAAAAAATAGCGTTAATGTGTACCTTTATAAAAATATATTTTGTAAAATATTTCAAATGACACACAAATTTCTTTAAACTATTGAAGTTTATGAAAAAATATTTATGCTCCCTGATTTCATGACTTATTTTGAGACATTTTTAATGTTTTAAGCTATGTGCATTTTTTTGTCTTCTTTAAGAATAATTTGCTTTTTATAAGATTTTATTGCAAACAAAACTTTATCACTAAAAAAATCAATTTTAATCAAGTTCCTCAAAATAGAAAAAAAATCAGTTTTAAGGAAACACAGTTGAAACTGTAACAGATTTAAATTTAGTGTATTTTTGTTAATTAATAATCAAAAATCCATGTTTTTTTATATGGTAATATAGAAATGATATGAATTAAATTCAAACGTAAAGAATGTTCAAATTAAAAAAACAAAAAGGCAAAGTCCAAGAAAAACGCGGAAACAAATAAAAAATAAACAAAATGCTTCTTCCTTCCATCGGATGAGGAAGTAAAATGTCGGTCCCGGCCTTGGTTGTTAGACCGTTAAGTCATTCCAGGTGTAGGAGTCGTCTCCATGCCATAAGTACAAACAACACACCAAACCAAGCCTACTCCGGTGGAATCGCTGGCGGCGATTGGACTCGCAATCCAAAGGTCGTCAGTTCAAACATTGGGGTGGAAGGTTCCTTGGAGTATAAAGAGGTTTGGGTGCTCTCCCCATTCAAGCCTTCGGACTCCTAGGTTCGAGCAGAAACTTGCAATAGAGACCACAAAAGACCCGGGGGTCGTTAATGTGGATGGTTTGATTTTTGCTTCTTATTGAATTTTTGCTAAAATATGTTCAATTTGATCTCAAGATATGTTTTCAAAATTCAAACAATCAATTTATTTTATTTATTAAATTTATTTGAATATTTCATGAACATTCTTACGGGCCGGTCAAACAACTTATTTGAAAAGCCTAAGCGGGCCGGATAAAATGGCTTCACGGGCCGTATCCGGCCCGCGGGCTTGACGTTGGGCAGGCCTGATTCAAAATATCTTCGAAAAACCAAAAAAATGCAAAAAATCCTCAAAAACTCGCTCCGAATATTTCAAAATTTTGAGTTGAGACTTCATTTAAATGCTATTTCAAGTGAAAAAGATGATTTTAAAGCAAACTCAATGCTTCCCGGGCAGACGGTAATAACAAAATGCATGCCATTTCAATAACAAATATTGTTAAAATAACAAAAAGTGTTATGGAATCTTCTTGTAAAATCCATTTTTGAATAAGGGTTTAATAACAGTTTATGTTATCATAACAAAATTTGTTATTGGTCTGATTTTGGTTGACAGCCAAAACAACTTTGGAATAACTTTTTTTGTTATGGAAGAATACCTCCAACTGTTATTGGGATGATCTGATTAGCTTAGCTTAGCTTGGTTGACCGTACTCTAGCCGAGCAAAAAGCTCGCAAAAGCTAGGTTGGCGCCGATAAGGAAAATAAATGCGTCAGGAATGTGCCGAATGACACATTACCATTCATTTTTCCTTTTGGTCGACTCCTCACGATCAACGGGGGAAGTGGGGGAGGGATTTGATGATTGGATACCCTATAGAGATGCCTAAGAACTTAGACGACCTCCAAGATATCCGGATTTGGAAGGGGAAAAGGATTGATGGGATACTTCACCGACGAATGAAGTAGTAGGCTTTGGTTGGTGAATATCATGAAATTTAAAATGCAGTAATAAAATAATGAAAATAAAAAAAAATAAGAACGCTCTCACCAAATTTGACCCCACACCAACGACGTCACTGCCATCCTGAGAGCTGTGTATGTGGAACTTGTCCTTCTTTCTCCGCTTCCTTGGCATCTCCTGATCTGCCGGATGTGACCGCCAGCTGGTCCACAACAGTCACGTGAATCCAGCAACGATGACGGAAAGCAGCACCAGATAATTCCACTCAGCCGACGACTCTCCAGTGCCAGCAGGAACCAACTGACGTGTAAAACTTGCGGTCCAAGGGACGGAACGTCTTCACGTTCCGGGGGTCATTCAGCTAGGCCTGCAGCTTGGCCAGCTTGGTGCCATTCTCCGTCACATCCAGATGCTCGTAAATCTCCTCCACGTTGATGAAGGTCTTCAAAATCATGTGCACCTCGGTTGGGCTCGTTCCTTCTGTAGCGTCTGGTCGCGGACCCAATGTCCGGAGCTTTAGCCACATTCAACAGCTTGCAGCGCGCACCCTTAAAGCAATCCGGATCATTATGCGGATAAATCCAGCTATCATCCTCCGGCACGTACCAAAAAACCGTGAATTTTCCTAAAATTTCACTGAATATTCTACATAATTTAAGACAAAAAAAGTCACCGGAAAAAAAGGCCGACACGCGCACGGCTTACTACGATCAATATTGGGATGATCGGATTAGTTGTTATTAGTCTGTTATTACAATAACAATCCAATAACAAAAAAATCATAAGGACGAATAACAATTCTTGTTATTAATAACATAAAATGTAATTGGCCTAGCATTTTCAAATATCAAAAAATGTTATTTCCACGTTATTTCCGTCTGCCCGGGTTATCTATTTAATCATGAGCTCAAACAGGTTAGATTTGTTCTGGACATATTTTCTGCAGTATTTTTTTTTTTAGAATTATTATTCTTTATTATATTCTCTCAAACTGGTCACAGGGACAAACTGTAAAGCAATTTTATGGTTTTGGCGCATGGATTCATTTAACTCACTGTCCAAACACTATGATTTAAAAAATTATACCTATTCTTAAAAAAAAAACTTTTAATAAGATATTTTTAGATATTTTGTACGAATGAAATGAAAAAAAAAATGAATTTAGAAAATTTATATATTGTCTGGTAGTTGTGTGTGTTTTTTTTTTTTTCAAGCAGATATGGCATTAACACTTGTAGCCCCAACGGGGTCAAAAAAGTTGGAAATGCAACTTAACCGTCTCTTTGAACTCTTGGAAAAAAAAGTTGGAAATGCCTTTTTCATTGTAACTAAGGTTAGACGCATCTGTTTTGGATCTACTTTGTTGTACCGTAATCTGGGCGAATCGGGACTACAGTCTGAATAGGGACAGCAGTTTTTAAAGCACTTAAAGCTTTTAAATGTGGAAATGGATGTACACATTTTGTTGGCCTGAGTCTACTTAATCGAAACCAACCAGAAAAATCAAAATATTATGCTCCAACATGGTTAAAATTGCTGTCCCAATTCGCACCATGTGTCCAGGTAGGATTGACCCCAGTTTACGGTAAGTGATTTTTGACATCATTCTGTATCGAATGTAACAAGAATAATCCAAATCGGTTGAATTTTCGCCGAGGTTTTCGTTGGTGCTACAAGTGTTAATTGATCCTCACACTTTTTTAAACCATTGCTTTTAAAATTCTAGACAATTTTGTAGCAAAATAAGAAACAGAACCAGGATCAGATCAATTTTCGATAAATTTCAAATTTTCCGGGAAACTTGTTAAAAATTTCCCGTTTCCCGGGAATTTTGTAACAGCGGGAAAATGGACGCACAACCACAACCCTCCTCAAAAATGACTTTTTGGCGGGCGTTTAAGGGCCTGTTCCGGTGAGCGTACTGCCGTAATAAGAGCTGGTGCTTTGCGTTTGAATTTCATATGGGATTAAAAAGTTTTTTTTTTTCAAAAACAATTTTTTTTTTTGCACTTTGGCAACTAATGTGACCTGTAGGCCATAAGTGACCTGTAGGCCAGATTTGCAATCATTAAATTGGCCGATTTTACCGTGACACACTATATGGATGACCCCTACCGGTGTTTTGAAAGGTATTGTTCTGGTGTCTACATTGGTCCTTTTCCTTACTTTTATGTCCCACTTTTAAGTTCAAAAAAAGTATGCAGTAATGTTCATTATGTTTATGTTATGATGTGGTTTTCTTTGTCGTGATTTAAAAGCTAATTGATTTAAATTATTTCAAAAATATTTAAAACATTCAAAAAAGTTAAAGATAGTTTAATTAGGTTGTAGCATAGAAAAACAAAACAAAAAAAGATCATTGCAAATACAAATGTTAAAAAATGAATAAAGTAAAATTTAAATTATCAGAAGAAAACTTTTTCGAAAAAAAGTTGCTCAAAAAACACGAGAATAAATAACAATACACAAAATTGGGCAAATAAATCTCATATGAAAACATTATTTACTTTTCATTATTTACCATGCTTTACCAACACGGAAAAAAATCCGGCATGCGTATAAATGGAGCTCAATATTACGTATTTGTTCAACTTTCTCTGTTCGTCTATTTTTAAACATGTGACCCAAGTTGCATCAGGGAATGTCCAGTTATTTTTCACTAAGTCTGAAACCTTTGCCAGCGTTCAAATATGAAAGTTATGCGAAGTTGGGGGCCATCCATAAACCACATGATCACTTTAGGAAGGAAGGGAGAGGGGCAACTGTCCACAAAAGGGAGGAGGGTTGAGGTTTAAAAAAAATGTCCACGTGGTTTATGGATGGTCCCTTATCTGTCTACGATTGAAGCATCCATCCAATATTCATTCACGTGACTGCATCCCGATCGGCTGTCAGTCTCATAACAACGACCCCGCCTCCAGACGCACCAGCATTTGAATGCTGATTAAGAACATCCTCCGAGCTTGACTCCGACTGACCTCTGGGAAACCGTCCAGAACGGGTTACGAAATTCTTCGATCGGCCGACTTGCATACGCCAGCGAATCACGTGGCACGGTTGGAATTCAACGTCTGGAGATCTCCCCCCTAATAAATAGATTCAAATGGGATTCGAGTTGTGGCATCACGTGCCTGTATTGGGAACATCGAAGAACATCGTCGGGCGGCTTCTGGAAGGATTGAGCTAGTCTGACCCCAATAAGTTCGAGAAGAGGAGTTCAGTGTAGTTCACTGCCAACACGGAGATAAAAGAGTTCCTAAAATCGTGAAAAAGCGTTCATGAAAATGGGAACCACGAACAAAGTTTTCAAATTTCATGGTACGTTTTTTAAAATCGTACCATGGGATCACGTTTTTTCTCCGTGAATAGAAAGTGCTTTGAATGTCAAATGTGAATGGGGTCAAAGTCAAAGCAGGATTGACCATTATTTGAGGCAACAATTTTCATGAGTATGAAGGAATGAGCTCGGAGACCCACCTTCACATATACTTATTGACTTAATTGGAACCCCCTTTAGCACATTTTTCCCCTGGAAATTTAATTCCATTCCATCTTCCAACCTAGGGGTCCCCAAGGAGCTCCACCGAGACCCCTGGGTTGACAGTTGAACAAAGAACACAAAACAAAAAATGACCAGACAAACCCGTTAAAATACACCACACCGGGGCGGGGTTCGTCGTTGGCGTTTTTGTTTGATTAGCTGTTTGCGGGTTTGTTTTGCGCTACCTCATTACATGGTGCGCGCTGGTCTTGTTTGCCAAGAGTGAGTTATTACTAAGCAGCCCCGCCGCGGTTTGGCCACGCGTCTGTACCCTAACTTGCGCGCGGACCGGCAGGGGGTCCGTCCGGTTCTCGCAACGGTGGCCTCGTAGGTGGTCCATCTCGAGTAGGTTCCAGAATTGTTTTGGATTTTGGTCAAATATTTGCTGGAAAACTGGTATTGGGTACCGATTTGGGTTGGAACTGTTCAGGTATATTTATTTACTGTAAGTGACCTTTAAGAAATGCCGCTCAACTGGGCAGCGGATTTATTAGTTTGCTAATCTTTTTCGGTGGCAACTGCGAACGGTATCGAATTTCAGACGGTTGGCTGAACCTGCTTTAGGGGACCTCGATCGGGGGTTATTTTTATGAACAGATAATTATGAAATTCGAGTCAAATCATCAAGTTGAACAAGTTCGTTAAGTTTTAAATGCAGAAAATTACTATTTTTTAATTGATTGAAATTTGATTGATTTAAAAATTATATTTAAGATGACAAAAAAATAAACAAATATCACCAGTTTAAGATGAAAAATCAATACATTACTTGTTATTTTCAATATTTTCAAATCCTAATATATTCAAAAACAATCACGGATAGCACATTCTTATCACGAATTGTATTAACTGACCTGTCTCAATAATTATCAGATTGTGATCATTGAATTATTATACCTACCTCAACTTCCTGCACAACAATCAAAATATGAGACAAGTGGAAGTCCTTGCTCGAGGCACTGCTGGTTGTTTGACACTAGTTAATCATTGATATTTTAGTCACTGCCGCACTCAATCTAGAACAACAAACAGGTTGCACCATTGATACTTAATTATTCCCAAAAGAATAAATGAAACAAACCGTAAACTTGTTTTTTTTTTTTTTTTTTTTTTTGTTATAAAAAGTTGAACGGAGATCTAGATCAATAAGAGTGCAAAAAAATGTTTTAGGTTCAGCTTTTGTGAGGCACGTGTTGAATGATTGACAAGATACTTATTATTTTTAGCATATTTTTTTGTTAACACTGTGACTTGCTTGGATCATTGGATGAACGTAATTTTGTGCAGCTCTAAATGCCTCACCTTTTGACTTTCACAGATCCCCAAAAAATCGATTTCACTCCTGAGATATTCAATTAAAACCGAAAAAAAAAAACTTTGTGCATTTTTGTCACTTTTCATATGAAAAACGTTTCAATCTTGTCACAGCCTGGAAATTGATGTAAGTGTGACAATTGACCAAACTGTTTGTTCAAGGTCAATTATTCAGTTTTATTCAGTCAATAATGAACAAATTTCTATATTTATGACCAAAGAAGCCATATTGCATCTTTGCTTCGTTCATTTTCCATACAATTTAAGCAATCTGTACCTATAGAACGGTATTTTTGATCGATTTGATGTCTTCGGCAAAGTTGTTCATTTCACATGAAATATAATAAATTGAGCAGACTAACCGTTTTTGAAAATTTCAATTGTTGGTTTTATTTTAAATGGCAAAAAATGACATATCTTGAACTATGCCAAAAATCAAAACTGAACATATGTCTGTGTGTTTGTATGTGTGTGTATGTGTGTGTGTATGTGACCAAAATTCTCACTGAGTTTTCTTAGCACTGGCTGAACCGATTTTGGTCAAACCAGTTGCATTCGATTTGGTTTAAGGTCCCAAATGTACCTATTGATTCTTATGAAGTTTCGATATGTAGTTCAAAAGTTATGTATAAAAATGTGTTTTTGTATTTATCCGGATGTTGGATAAGTGACCGGTAATCGATTCAAATATCGTCATGTTATACATCATTGATTAAGTAATCGCAAGACCTTTCCAACGAGTTCAAAACATTGAAGATTTGGCAACCCTGTGTCGAGTTATGACAACTTAAGTAATATTTTTGTACTTGTTTTGGCGGATTTTAAGAAAAACTACAAGGGTTTCCAGAAGCGTTTATTACTTGCCAGTCTGCCAATTAATTACTCAAATTACTGGTCCAAATTAATTAATTACATTAATTACTTTATTACTTTTCACTATGATGAAAAAATATATAATTTAATATTAAATAGATTTAAGTATTTATTTCTACGGTTCTAATCTTGAATATTTATTAATAGCTCATTCGATAGCTCTTTCAAAAATAAATTTAATGAAATAAAATAAAAACACTCAATATCAAGCAAAGTACAAACAGTATTGTTTTGTTCAAAGTCTTAAATTATGCTTTTTTTGTGCCAATCTGG
Organism: Culex pipiens pallens; assembly: GCF_016801865.2. Lineage (NCBI taxonomy): Eukaryota > Metazoa > Arthropoda > Insecta > Diptera > Culicidae > Culex > Culex pipiens. The sequence continues at coordinate 38,100,361 of NC_068939.1, read as the reverse complement.
ATATTGTGTTTTTTTTTTGTTATTGAAAATAGCAGAATATTTCACAATAGTTTCATGTTTACACATTGAAAATTTTCTCCCACTAGAGGGTGCTGAAACTTGGCAAGTCGAATGCCATTGAAATATTGTTGTTTAAAGTTGTTTGAAAAAAGGCTCCCAGATTTTTGAGCCAAACATAAACTTTGCATCGGCTCTTTATGAAAACTGTGAAATTCTTCAAAATAACGTTATGTTTTAAAATGTTTTTCGATCATTGGTTTGACATTATTTCGTTTGTTTTTTTTTTTGCTCAAGTATATTAAAAAAAATCCGTTACCAAAAAAAAATTCTAATTTCACTGAGTTTGATTTTAAACAATGAAACATTTGTCTCAGAATTATTTGGAAATGTTTCAAGAAAATAGTTCAGCTCTTAAAAAAGAGATATTACAGGACTGTCAACTGCTGTAGTTAGCTGAAAAATATATTAAAAAAAAACTTATTTTTATTTTAATTGATTTTTAAATGGCTTTCACTTGAAAACTTTGCTTTCATCAATGATAATTAAGTAAATTTTGGTTTTAAATATTTGATCCATATAAACTTCAAATAATTTTGGCTGTCTATTAGAAGAAAAAACATAGAAGATACATAGAAAAAAATAACCAACTCTAATGTAGTTCTTGCAAAAAAATCATATTTCTCGACTTTTTTTTACTGAGCCCAGTAAACATATGAAAGACAATAGCTTTTAGGTCCTTTAAAGAATAAAACTCTGGATTTTTACAATTATATAATAAAAATAAATAGATTTTGGATTTATGCAACATTTTTCACTGGGTAATATATCATGGCGTTACCTTTTGTTGTAAATCAGCTTCGCTAAACAACATGTTGAAAATAAATTTTAGGAGAGAACTATGGTGAATAAGGACTTCTACATACAGAACCATAATTTATGTGTGACGCTCTTATTTGAAATGAAAAAGAAATACTGTTCTAATAGATTATATCAAAAAAATCAAAAAGATTCGTTGAAGAAGTACAATATAAAAAAGATTACTTAAATTACTCAAAATTACTTTAATTACCAAATAATAACTTTAAATTACTCTAATAACCATGAATTACTAAGTAATTAAGGGATTACCTAATTACCAGCTTAACATCAAAGTAATTATTAATTACTTGCCAGTCTTAGGCCTTGCTGGAAACCCTTGAAAAACTAGATGAAATTTGTGTCCAAACCTATCGAATCACCGATAGTAGGTAAAGAGTGAGGAAGGCACTAACCTCTTAGGTGCATTAAGTTAGTTTTTGAGGGCCTACCTTTTACGATGTAAAATCAAACAAACATTCGAAATGTACTTCACATACATTTCAATATCGTGCACCCGACCATGTCTTAATTTTTTTTTTGAATCAGAAAATTTCTAAATAGCAAGGGTGCTCAAAAGTAATCGAAGATAGGACCATGGGGTTTTGGGATACAAAGCATTTTAAATGCACAGTGATAATTGTGTAAATTTAGAACATATAAAATTTAGAGGAGTAATATTAACTCAATTTAGACTGAAATAGTGGCAAAACACTGAAATTGTTTTGATATTATTAATTATGTTGTAGAGTTTACTCTAAATAACAAAAATATTGTAATTAAAAACAAAAAGTCAGCTCAGCAAATACGCGTCATTTGTATATGTCATCAAGATTGTATTGTGAAACTTTTCCATCTTCGGATTAATATATTTTGAAGATTCTTAATGAACCTCAACATTTAAGAAGCGCAACTCTGCCCAATTAATTTTGACCAGCATTTAATTTTCATTTTTTTAATAGCCTATTTATTTCAAACTTAATTTGATTCCCAAAATTAAAACTACAGATGGTTGAAATGCAAGGCTTCTGCTGTTTTGCCTTCCTCATTGAGGTAAGGCTATAATCCTGCTCTAAAAATGAACTTCGTATAAAAACGTCGTAGACCCACCTTCATGTATACATATCGACTCAGAATCAAAAGCTGAACAAATGTCTGTGTGTATGTGTGTGTGTGTGTATGTGTGTGTATGTGTGTGTGTATGTGTGCGTGTGTATGTATGTATGTGACCAACAAACTAGCTCATGTTTCTCGGCACTGGCTGAACCGATTTGACCCGAACTTGTTGCATTCGACTTGGTTTAGGGTCCCATAGATCGAGTTTTATACAGATTGAAGTTTTGATAAGTAGTTCAAAAGTTATGTATAAAAATGTGTTTTCACATATATTTGGATCTCACTTAACTGTATGTAAACTATGTCCGGGTCCATCATCCGACCCATCGTTGGTTAGGTTATCAAAAGACCTTTCCAACGAGTCCAAAACATTGAAGATCTGGCAACCCTGTCTCGAGATATGGCCACTTAAGTGATATTGATGTACTTTTTTGAAGCCGGATCTCACTTAAATGTATGTAAACTATGTCCGGCTCCACTATCCGACCTATTGTTGGTTAGGTTATCAAAAGACCTTTTCAACGAGTCCAAAACATTGAAGATCTGGCAACCCTGTCTCGTGATATGGCCCCTTAAGTGATATTGATGTACTTTATTGAAGCCGGATCTCACTTAAATGTATGTAAGCTATGTCCGGCTCCACTATCCGACCCGACGTTGGTTAGGTTATCAAAATACCTTTCTAACGAGTGCAAAACATTGACGATCTGGAAACCCTGTCTCGAGATAAGGCCTCTTAAGTGATATTGATGTACTTTTTTGAAGCCGGATCTAGGTGGATTAATTTAGTTTTTTATATTTCCTTAGTAACAGTTCAATAGGGCGAATCTGAGTGTGAAATTCTTATGTAAAATTTTATGACAAGCAACTTTGTTCAAGACCGCAAAACGATGAGTTATTAGTGATTAAAAAAAAACGTTTTAGCATGAAAAGATTTTTTTCGCCGACTTTAACTTTGTATAGCGACCCTTAAACCTTAACCAATTTGGCTCAAGATGGGCACAGTCACTTATTTTTACCTTAAGAATCGAGTATCTCTGATATCAATTTTTGTATCACCCTAGTACACAGTGAAATAAATTTATGACAATATTGCATGAAAAAATTAAAAAATGTAAGGAAAAATGTCTTATATTGCATCAAAAAGTATGCATTTTTTATTGTGTAATTTCACATGAATCGATTCAAAGTAAAATCGAAAAACATCAAATATTACAATTTCCTTTAAAAAATTCATAAACAAATCTAGAGTTTAATTTGAAAAGGTTCTAAGAACACAACGAACCACTTAGCTTGTTGGACCTTTAAACTAAAACTCTAGAAATCAAAAGTTTAATTACGAAAATATGTTTTTATGTTTTAGCACATTTGCATTTCTTCAGAAATATCCATCCCCCATAAAATGTGGTATAGCACGTTTTTATATGCATTTCAAGTTTCAAGATACTTCATTCAAGCTTATTTTTCCGTTGGCGCAACAGTAAGGGAAAACATTGTAAAAGGCATTCTATATCATGTATTTTGAACTTATGTCTATTTTTCTCGAATTTTCAAATTCAGCAGAAACAAAGTTATATGCAAAATTTCTAGCTAAAAGAAAAAATATAATAACTCACATCTGAGAAAAAACACCCAACACATTCCCCACCCCCACTCTCAATCCGCTAAGTGAAATTCACAAACTGCGCGGTGCAACATATTTATTAATGGCCACGTATAAAATGTCAACAATAATGGCAATAATAACAAATGATAAATATTTTTCAATCAGCCGACACCGCCACTGCCGTGAACAAGTCGTGGGACAATTTAGCGTGCGCGCGCGAGTGCGAGGTTTTACAAGTTACGTGAGCCCCACACTCAAATTGCCGCGGTGGGCAAGCTATTTAGCGGAATTTAGTGCCCGGAGGGTGTGTGTTTGTGTTTGTGAGCCGGCAGTGTCGTAAATAATACATTGTAAGCTTGGTTTAGGGAGCGGAAAACTGCAATAATGGCTTATGTTTACAAATTAGTTCAGAATTATTCTAAAATTTATTTCTAAACAAATTATGACCTCATTGAAATTCAACCACATTGTATTGATTGAAAAGCTAATGAAATGAAGATAAATCCATTCAGACCAACAAAATGCATTCTATCAATTTTTGTTATAACTTTTGAATTACTATTATTAATTCAGAAAAAAAAATAATAAAACTATTTCCAATTCAGTAAACACGTTTTTAAACCTGAAAAAAAACTTTGCCATCCCCTTAAGCCCCTCGTCATGATAGTGCCACATGAGCCAATATGAGGATTTAATTACGGTGCGCGTTTGCAGTTTTTTATGACAGTTTGATCTATCTGCTGCAAGCCGCCACATGCCAGGGCTTGAGTGTCGGTTCGCTTCTGAAGCTCTGAAGGGTGCACGTGGGCATCGCTTTTATGGCGGTGACGGTTTGTTGATCTTGTTGTGAGGGGGTGGTGGAGGTGGTAATAGTAGAGGAAAAGAGAACTACCACCCGAGATACCACCCCTTTTTGTGGAGCACTGCTTTGCCTGAATCTGGTCATCGACATTTTTAAATAGTGTCTAAAATTGTAAAACCATGATTTATATTTTTTGTAAACAGCTTAAATCTTTTATTAACTTCTCACTAAAATTTCACAAACATTTAACTTTACAGCTTTTCGTGTAAGACTTGAAGATTACGAAGTTTTAAAATTTCAAAATATTTTTGTAATAAATAATAATCAACATTTCTAGGGTTGGTTCATTCTGGGCTGGAATTATTGGGAATAGAATTCTGCGAAGTGGAATTCTGGGGAATAGCAATTGGATAACTCTTTAAAACTCAAATTTGGAATGGAGTTAGACTTGTGATTTCCTCAAAATGATATGAAATTCATATCGTTGCAAAAGCGGAGTTTGGTGATCATCTATGCAAAAAAGTACATTTTGTATAAAATGTTGTCCCCAAAGGGAAGGAAAGGGTTTGAAATTTGCTTGTGATTTTTGTATGTTCTTCTTGAAAAATATTTTCCTCAAGTTCCAGAAAAGTTGACCACAAAATTAGGAAAAAAAAAAGTATTGACATGAAATTGAGTTTGTTTTTTTTTTCATGTTGAAATTTTGAAAATCTTTAATTAAAACATAAAAAAATACGCTTTGCATATTTGAACTTAAGACAAAATATATCAGATTAAGTTTTTACAAGCAGTGAAATAGTGCAGAAATATAAATTTGGTTTTAAAGATACTCTTCGGTCAAAATTAAATATCAAATTAATGGTGTTATCCAAATTCTAAGAAGATGTATCAACCGTCACGAAAGTCAAGAAATAGTTTATAAACTACGTAAATTTTTATCATTGCAGAACAACTTTTTTCATTTTAAAATTTAGTTTCTCTGCAGTTAAAATATTCTTCATATAAGTCGAACTCCTTAAAAGGTCTACGCCGATAGAGTTCTGGAGCCAGCCGCATCAACTTTTTTAATTTTCAATACCATGTAATCTACTTAATTTGTATTGCACATTGAAAAGAAACAGTTTTTTCAGTCTGCATTTTGCTGACATTTTCTGTAAAATCAATCAATCAATCAATCAATCAAAGTATCACAAAACAATTATATGCAGTTTGGCCAATTGTTCTCTGAAAAAGCTTTTGAAATATAAGAAATGTAAATAATTCGAGAATGGATTTTTTGCTATATTCAATTTTGTACAATTTGTTTTGGAAAAAATGTAGATATTACTTCATACTTCTCGGAAAAATAGTTACACTCTACAACAGTGTTTCTCAACCGGTGAGAAATTCCTTCTGGGGTGGAATTTGACTATTTAAGGGGGGGGGGGGGGAGGGGGGAATGAAGACGCAAAAGAAATCCAATTTTTTTAAACGTTTTTGCAAAATCTTGAATCCTTATCTGGTACTTTCAATGAATCCTGACAGAAGAGGGCCACACGCATAAGAAATTATTTTGATTTTCTGAATGACCCCTCAGAAAAAATTAGAACTATTTCTGTCGAAAGGAAGGCACAAGACCCCAAAGGCCCTCCCTGGTACCGCCAGTGAATGAAACTTTATTCATTTCAATAATTTTTGAACAGATGTGACTTTCTTTGATATGTAAAAACAGCATTTTCTATTTGCTTGAATACCATTTTATAAAGTGGCAAAAAATACAGCTGAAAAAACTGAAATTAAAATGTTTATCGAAGAAATTAAAATTTCCGTTGAATTGTGGAGAAAGCGAATTAGGAGATATACAAGTCTCTATGGTATTTTAAACAAGAATAATTCCTTTAAAAAAAGGGATTTTTTATTTATATTTTTTCTTGTTTTGCGTTTTTTTTAGCATTAACATTTTTTTCGTGAGTTTTTGCCTTCGAACAAACATAAAAAGTTGATTGAAAAATGGGATTTCTGTGAATTTTCACATAGTTTTTAATTTGAGCAGTTCAAAAATAGCTTTGTATTAGTTTTGCCTTCCTCACTGAGGTAAGGCTATAATCCTGCTCTAAAAATGAACTTTGAATCAAAACGTCGTAGACCCACCTTCATGTATACATAACGACTCAGAATCGAAAACTGAACAAATGTCTGTGTGTATGTGTGTGTGTATGTATGTATGTGACCAACAAACTAGCTCACGTTTCTCGGCACCGGCTGAACCGATTTGGCCTGAACCTGTTGCATTCGACTTGGTTTAGGGTCCCATAGATCGAGTTTTATACAGATTGAAGTTTCGATAAGTAGTTCAAAAGTTATGTATAAAAATGTGTTTTCACATATATCCGGATCTCACTTAAATGTATGTAAACTATGTCCGGGTCTATCATCCGACCCATCGTTGGTTAGGTTATCAAAAGATCTTTCCAACGAGTCCAAAACATTGAAGATCTGGCAACCCTGTCTCGAGATATGGCCACTTAAGTGATATTGATGTGCTTTTTGATGCCGGATCTCACTTAAATGTATATAAACTATGTCCGGATCCACCATCCGACCCATCGTTGGTTATGGTATCAAAAGACCTTTCCAACGAGTTCAAATAATTGGAGATCTGGCAACCCTGTCTTGAGATATGTACACTTAAGTGATATTGATGTACTTTTTTACTCCGGATCTAAAAAAGAGATGAAATTTTTGTATCTGAAAGAGATGAAATTTCATATCAGCCATTGTTGGTAATAAGTGAGGAAGGCTCCAACCGCATAGGTGGATTAAGTTAGTTTTTCAAAATAAACTGTTGTTAATTTTTTAAGAGAAAGTTCATGTATTTTTTAACTCTTTCAAAATGAGCAGTTCTCGGAATGAAGTTCTTGAACTTGTGCCAAGGGGGGAATGGATCGAAAAAGGTTGAGAACCACTGCTCTACAATAATTCACTCGATTTCGTAGAAATCCAACTTTCGCTAAAATGTCATCATTTGAGCTACCACGAAAACGAAAAACGAAACTATTGGCACTACGCCCCCCGGGGCATGGCCTTCCTCTAACGTGGGATTTCTGCTCCAGCGCCTCTGACGAGACAGGAGAAACCGGGACCGACGTTTTACTTCACCATCCGATAGAAGCTCAGTGGATAAGGCGGGAATCGAACCCGCGTCTCATAGCATCATCGGGAGCTACCACACAAGTTGTTGAATATTCAAATATTCATTTGGCAGTGATGCTAATTTTTCGATAAAAACATTGTTTTCCAAATACGTGTTAAAAATTTAAAAACTTTTGTGAATTAAGTTTTAGACATTTTTAGATATTTTCAATCATAAAGAACTTAATATAAATGTTGATATCATATACCGTTTTCATGTTATTGTCAAAAAACATGACTTTTTGTGTGTTATTGTTAAAAACGTGACTTTTTTTCTGAAGAAGTCAAGAAGACCAGACCGGACTGAGGCTTAGTGATTTTTCACGCTAAAAAATGCTCTTTTCACGGGGACCCCTATCTGAAAACACAAAATTTCACGGAAATGTCACGGAACGAGAAAATGCTAAAATACCTAAAAATTCTTTCGTCCAACAACCCGACTGACTTTTGTTATGAGAGATATTAGGAATAAAAACTGAGTGTTTTTTCAAGCTAAAAATATCCAGTTTTCACGGGATTATCAAATCAAATCAATTAATTTCGTGAAAATTTCACTGGATTTAGAAAAAAATAAAATATTCCAGAAAAGGGTGATTTTAAGGATTTAAATAATATTTGAAACCTTAGTCATGAAATTTTGAATAGACCTTGTTTTAATCTGTGTCCCGCCCGTGTGGATCAATCGGACCGCGCACTGGACTCACAATCCAGAGGTCGCTGGTTCGAATCCCGCGGCGGGCGCTCTAAAATTCTTTGTGTGAATATTGGGTATTCTGCGCCGTCGCTCCGTGCCATACTTTCATACACTTAGGAGCCCAAGGCGGCGCAGTCCTTGTAGATAAAAAGAAGACACTAGTGGTTGGTACTAGCAATGGTGACCGACAGCTATAAAGTTTTGTTTTAATCTTCAACCTTTTAATTGAAATGATAGTCAAACTGTTTCTACACGGAACTTACCCTGCACATTAAACACTATCATCATGTTAAAAAATAGTTTCACAAAAAGACGATGTTTTTTGCTGAACTGTACATTCAATTTTACTAACACTATTATTGATTTTAAACGAACCCAATCGTGCTAAATCTGACAGGAAAATTTCGGAAAAAACTTAAAAGTGCCGAATTAAATTTAAAACATCAAAGTATGAAAAATTCAATTAAAAAGTATATTTTCAACAAGCATATTTTTACCCTGCCTACTTATATGAACAAATTATAAAGGGGAGATAAAAACATTAAATTAAATTTACATTAGCCTAATTTCAATCTAACTTTTCTTAATGTGTGGTCTTTTAATGGTTCCAAAATTAAAATATGTTTTTTATTGAAATATTTCTTATTCGTTCTATTAGGTAAAATTTACTACCAATATAAAAGACAATGTAGAATGGACCAATGGCAGAGCTGAGATACAGCTTCTAAAAGAAAAGCAAACAGGATCGAGAATTGGTGAATTTTCATTAGTTCTAGTTCACTTTTCACACATTTTTTAGTAATATTACACAAAATTAGTAAGAAAGGCAAAAGAGGTAATATTCAACCAACCAAATTTTCAACGTTCCAAAATTCAACTTATTTTAAAATTTTATTGAATATTTGCTGATTTATTGCTGAATCTTTAGTAGAAATTTCTTTTATTAAAAAAATTACAAATTTTATCAATCCCACAATAGACCACTTTACCCTATCAAAACATTGTTGTTTTTCGTTGCACATTTGTTCGCTGCACGCGTCGTCACCGTCGTCGTCGTGCGGCCGACCAAAAGAGCAATATTGGCAGAGTGTCGGAGCACTTCTAGAGCTAGCCCCGGTTGGCTGCCCTAAGCTGGCAGGGCACGCGATAACCGTGGGAAACAATGTTGCACTACTCAGTCGTGCGCCACCGTGTGCCAAGTCGCATTTGCTGCTTGGTGGGAGGGGAGAGTGGGGGTTGCTATTTTTACACCCAGTTTGACCTATTCAAGTCCGTTGACTTAGTTGTTTTTGTTAGTTTTCGTTTTTTTTTCATATTTGACACCTTCGTTTTTTTAGTTTTCCATTAGTGTTTCTCAATTTGCTATCATTTCTTCAACATTTAACAACCCTTCAAAGGGTTACAAGCAAAGTGCGCCACATGTTTTGCCAAAGTGACTTTTGAAAGGCAACTTGATTAGGCGAGAGGAAATGACCGTTGGAGGCGGGGAATCTAAACGAGTTGGCTGTCGGTTGTAAGTCATGATGCTGTCATTGTTGCAGGCCACCTTTGCCTGCTGATTATACACCTTAATGCGTTACTGCACTGATACTCTGAGGGGGGAGCAGCTGCTGGGGGTGACACTGATTTGTCTTGCGTAATAGTTGTCGCGCGTGTCATGTAATTGCTGGCCCCGTTGATTAATATGTTAAGTTAGCGGATCGGATGTGGGTTGAAAAGTTGCTGATCATTATGACTTTCAAGTTGAATGATTGATTTTTAAGGTGAAGCCGTTGATCATTTTCAAAGAAAATTAATCATCACTATAAAAAATTGTGTATTAAATTCAATTTTACGAATTTCAGCACCAAAAGGAATCAGCATGTGCCGGTTGTTGCCTTCTTGAAGCCACTGAAGGAATTTTTGATCTAAATCAATTGTGCTTCAAAATTTATATACTTTTGTGGCACAGTCATTGACGTCCTAGTTGGCAATCATTGATTAATGACGATTTCCATAACTTAACAAGGAATGGGATAATCGTTACTAAAAGGAATCAGCATGTGTAGGGCACTATTCTAAACAACTTGTTGAAGGAATTTTGTCAAAATATTGAAAGAGACGCAAAATTTATATCTTTGATTGAAAAATCATGACAATGATGGAAGTCTTCACGTTAAATCAGTTTGCGAAAAAAAACGAAAAAAATGTTTACCCTTATCACAAAAAAACATCGAAGCAATTTCAAGTAAACAAAACACAAAATCATAAAATAACTGTTGTCAGATCCTTAATTCCAGCCACTTCCCTCAATAACATGACCAACGCACCAGGTCCTGCCGAGATTTCCCCGATAATCGATTTCGAATAAAACAACAGTCCCAAAAACCCTTCGAATTGGTAGCGACCAAATAAGCTACCTTTTTCGAGAGATGTCCCTGGGCCAGTTGAGCCCCGAAGCACCTGCTCCTTTTTCGGAAATTTTATCGTTTTGTAGACTATGGGTATGATGATGATGATGATGATGCGATAACATCAATTTTAACGCAACTACAACGCGTTGACCCTTCGATAACTTTCGAGTTCTCTAGAAAATACACTTTTTGAAATTTGTACTACCCGGGCAGACGGTAATAACAAAATTTATGTCATTTCAATAACAAATACTGCTAAAATAACAGAAAGTGTTATGGAATCTTCTTGAAAAATCCATTTTTGTATAAGGGTTTAATAATAGTTAATGTTATCATAACAGAATTTGTCATTGGTCTGACATTGGAGGAAAGCCAAAACAACTTTGGAATAACGTTTTTTGTTATGGAAGAATACCTCGAACTGTTATTGGGATGATCGGATTAGTTGTTAAAATAACAAAAAATAATAACAAAGATTTGTTCGAAGAATAACTTTAAATGTTATTAGTCTGTTATTACAATAACGATCCAATAACTAAAAAAATCATAACGGGGAGTAACACATCATGTTATAAATAATATAAAATGTTATTGACCTAATATTTTCAAATATCGAAAAATGTTATTCCCGAGTTATTTCCATCTGCTCGGGTATTGTGAAAAGGTGGAATTTGCTAGTATTTGAACTGAAATGAGTTTTTCTAGTATTGTTTCCCGAATAATAGAGGTATCTAAAATTTCCCAAAATGTTTTATAAGACGGTTAGTATAGATTTTGTTTTTTTTTTTTTTTTTGTAAAATTACCATAATAACAGTGAACATATTTAATTAACACTTTATAATAGGTAAAAAAGACAAAAAAATTAATATTACACACTTTTTAAGATAAAATAACATCTGGGAATGGATACGTATCAGTTTTAAATGTAAGAACTGGTTAAGTCCATCAATTTCCGATGGTAAAATCGCATGCAAAAGCATGCACATCACCTTCGTCAAAATAAACACTTAATATTACACACTGCATGTAAATTTTTTGCAAACACAAAAAAGTCGCAACCGACGGGATTCAAACCCAGCACCAACAGTAAGGACTGGCGCCTTAGCCCACTCGGCCATCAGACCAATGAATAGCTATAAGGATAAACGCAGATATGACCTTGATATTTCGGTCAAGTAGGTTTCCCATACTGATGGGCTACACATTTCAGGGTGTAAAATCACATAAAATTGCATAAAATAATGCAATATTTATTTTACACACAGGCCTTTTACACGCAGCTAGATTACTACTTTTTTAGCTGTGTAGATGAAACATTTTTACATTTTTTTTTTTGAAAATTAATCAAAAGGGGATCTTAGTTTTCAACCAAAATCATTATGAACTATCAAGTTTTTTTAACTGTGTATTTACAAAATAAATGTTGTTAGCTAATAGAAATAGCCCGGATATATTTTCGGGTCTACACAGTAAGAAATATTTAAATTTGAAGGGTGTAATGTTAGCTCTAAAATGCTCTTCTATTAACTTAATTTAGACTGAAAAAAATCAAAATCACTGGAATGGTGGAGAAATTCAACATTTGTATAGGTTAAATTTCTCATTTTTTGGTGACAAAAAAATGTACTCATTCCAAAATGTAATATTACCATTTCGAAAAGGTCATAACATTTCCTAAATGTTTCATTTTTTTATCACACAGCTAAAAAAGTAGTAATCTAGCTGCGTGTAAAAGGCCTGTGTGTAAAATAAATATTGCATTATTTTATGCAATTTTATGTGATTTTACACCCTGAAATGTGTAGCCCATCAGTATGGGAAACCTACTTGACCGAAATATCAAGGTCATATCTGCGTTTATCCTTATAGCTATTCATTGGTCTGATGGCCGAGTGGGCTAAGGCGCCAGTCCTTACTGTTGGTGCTGGGTTTGAATCCCGTCGGTTGCGACTTTTTTGTGTTTGCAAAAAATTTACATGCAGTGTGTAATATTAAGTGTTTATTTTGACGAAGGTGATGTGCATGCTTTTGCATGCGATTTTACCATCGGATTTTTTGCTGTGCATAGAAAATTGGACGATTCCATTTGTATTCATTAGTTGTATTTCAGCTACCAGATGTTCAATCTAATAAAATGTCTCTTTTTCTAAAAGGAATTTATTTTTTTTTTTACTTTTTGAAAAAAATCTATATTTAGCAATTAAAAACAAGGACACATTAAAAAAATAAAAACGGGTATTTTTCAGTTAAAATTAAACTTTTAGTGGATCCTTCTCGAAAACAGTGCACATTTAATTCACGTATCAAAAAATTTCCCAAATTAAAAAATACGGATTTTGTTTAATAGGATTTTTGTGTTAGTTAACTTTAAAATCGGCCATTTTTACCAATTCTTTTCTGAATATTTCTTATCAATAACTAACAACACCAAATCGATCAGAAAATTCCTTCAAAAGTTACAGATTTTCGAATGTTTAGCTTAACTTGCCTTGGTTGACTGAATTCAGATTTTTGAACATTTAAGTACCATTTTTGTATAGACAAATCTGTGAGGGTAAACCAATTACTCAATATGGCTTTTGTTGGTCATAGGGAAGGTTCCCACAAAGTTTGAACCAAATCAAAACATACAGTATGTAAAAAAAGTATTTACACCCCTTGGGCACTATGCACATTTTGTGATGAAACATGTAAACAATTTAATGTTGACATAAACCTAGTACTACGTTTTGTTCAGAAACTCATGCCGAACATTTTGCTGCAAAAAGCTCATGAAAATATGTTTTCTATAAAAAGTTATATAACAAATACTATTACAAAAATAAAAAAGGTGCAAAAAAAGTTTGTACACCTTTCGAAAAATTAACATAAATAAAGTTATTTGTTGACAAATCACCATAAATCCAGTCTCCCAACTCCAAATAGGCATCCTTGACTGATTAAAAATATAATTTGGATTGAATATAAAGTTTACTAATTACTTAGTATAAAAGTTTATATAACTCTGGAAATTCTAAATAAAACTTATCTAAACTTAATTTTGCAAACTTTCAATTTAACTAAATGTCAATATATTACCATAGAATTGCTAAATAAACATTTTGGAGTGGGTATAACACCGTTTTGGGGGTCTTTGTATCGCTAGAATAGATTTTTCGTTGGAATTTCGTACCAACCCGGAATTACGTCGTCGGAAAATCCGCCGGCATCTGAACCGGTCCACGATTCACAAGTCAACCTATGTGGAATCGGAAAGGGCATGAAATTTCCGATCTTTTGATACCCATACATCCAGGTTTTCTTTAAAACCCACGTTTTTAAATACCTAGGCAAAAACGTTGTTATGGTTTCGTTTGAGCAATCTGCCAAAAATGTATGGAATTTCGTAATTTTTGTTCTCGTGGATCAAACTTACTTTTTGCCCAGGTATTTAAAAACGTGGGTTTTATAGAAAACCTAGATGTATGGGTATCAAAAGATCGGAAATTTTATGCCCTTTCCGATGCCACATAGGTTAACTTGTGAATTGTGGACCGGTTCGGATGCCGGCGGATTTTTCGACGACATAATTCCGGGTTGGTACGAAATTCCAACGAAAAATCTATTCTAGCGATACAAAGACCCCCAAAATGGTGTTATACCCACTCCAAAATGTTTATTTAGCAATTCTATGGTAATATATTGACATTTAGTTAAATTGAAAGTTTGCAAAATAAAGTTTAGATAAGTTTTATATAGAATTTCCAGAGTTATATAAACTTTTATACTAAGTAATTAGTAAACTTTATAATCAATCCAAATTATTTTTTTAATCAGTCAAGGATGCCTATTTGGAGTTGGGAGACAGGATTTATGGTGATTTGTCAACAAATAACTTTATTTATGTTAATTTTTCGAAAGGTGTACAAACTTTTTTTGCACCATTTTTATTTTTGTAATAGTATTTGTTATATAACTTTTTATAGAAAACATCTTTTCATGAGCTTTTTGCAGCAAAATTTTCGGCATGAGTTTCTGAACAAAACGTAGTACTAGGTTTATGTCAACATTAAATTGTTTACATGTTTCATCACAAAATGTGCATAGTGCCCAAGGGGTGTAAATACTTTTTTTACATACTGTATAAATAAAATCCCTTTCCGGTTTTTGTGGTTCAATTAACAATGTGAAAAAAATATATATTTTTTTGTTAATTTTTCTGATCGCTTTTATATTTTTGTTTTCAAAATGTTAAAATTTGGTCTAAATTATAAATTGGCACCATCCTGATTTTCAGTTCAAAGATCAGAAATCACTCACTCATCACCGAATGAATCTTTGCCGGCACTACCCGCTCTCTGCCAGCGGCTTGCCCAATCGTTTAACTCAGCGAAACAAATACTTCGTGAATTTATTTTTCTACACCATCCGTCAACCCGAGTCATACACGAATGTGCTCAGAGAGGAGAGAGCCAAAAAAATACTAGCGCGGTGCTCATTTGGCCCTGCACTACCACAGTTTGCCACAGTGGCAGTGCGTGGCCGAATGGTTACGCTGTCCACTTTGTAAGCGGATGATTCTGGGTTCGATTCCCATCTGCTGCAACCTTCCATCGGATGAGGAAGTAAAATGTCGGTCCCGGCCTTGGTTGTTAGGCCGTTAAGTCATTCCAGGTGTAGGAGTCATCTCCATGCCATAAGTACAAACAACACACCAAACCAAGCCTACTCCGGTGGAATCGCTGGCGGCGGTTGGACTCGCAATCCGAAGGTCGTCAGTTCAAACACTGGGGTGGAAGGTTCCTTGGAGTAGAAAGAGGTTTGGGTGCTCTCCCCATTCAAGCCTTCGGACTCCTAGTTTCGAGCAGAAACTTGCAATAGAGACCACAAAAGACCCGGGGGTCGTTAATGTGGATGGTTTGATTTTTGATTCCACAGTTTGCCGTCAATTAGAATTTGGTATGGTGGAAATTGCTGCCAAATGTGTCTTTGATGTTGTGTAAAGTACAAAATTCCAAAATTTTATTCAAACCATTGATTTCAAGCAATTTCTTAAATGATCAAAGCTAAGCCGATCGCAAAGTATTCTCAGTCAGCGTTGAGCGTAAATCGGTCTCTCCGAACCATTCGCTGCACTATCCGATTTGAATCAGAGGGAGAGCAAAGAGAGAGTGTTCGGTAGCGATTGGTTTGGAAGTGACAAACGGTAGGAATACATCAGAGCAGTTTTTCGTCGCTATAGATTTGTGCTCGCGAGTGACTGAGTCTTTTTGGCACAATTAGAAAATTGAACAAAATATTCATGAAAAAATGGGTTTTTTCTCAGCTCTTCTAAAATATGTTTTCTGGAAGTATTTTTCTTTAAAGATGTATTTTTCAAATGGAAAAATTGGAAAAAAGTAAAATCTTTTGGGTATAGATGTCTATTACTTCAAAAAGATACATTTAAGAAAAAAGGGATCCCAAAATCGTGAATACCCGTTCATGAAATTGGGAACCACGAGCAAAGTGTTGAAATTCCATGGTACGTTTTTGAAAGTCGGGTGTTCACGATTTTGGGATTTTTTTTTCTTCGTGTATAACATATCAAAAAATTGGAAAATTTTAGTAGTCCGTGTTTTGGGATTTCGTATATAAGGGATATAAAGGTCAATAGATTTTTTCCGTTAACCGATTATTTCTGAAGAGTCCTAATAATAATCAATAACTTTGCCAAGGACTCTAAATCCACCAAAAAAAAAATCCTTCACAAGATACAGAATTGCATAGATTTACCTGTACATTTTTTTTAAACATTCGATGATTCATTTCAGGTAAAAATATGTATAAAATATGTTATTTTCTGGCCATGTACGTCCATTTAAAAAAAAATTAAATATCAATACATTTTTTAAGCTTCAAATCGGACAAATTGTTGCTAACATATTGCATTTCTAAGTTTCAATATATGTTTAACAGAACATTTTTGAAATTTGAAATTTAAGCCTGACATTTCATAAAGGCTCATCCACAACTTTAAACAAATTAATTATGTTTTGTGCCTTTTTTGCGAATCCTTATTTAAAGAGTCATTCAAACCAAGTCATTTGTCAATATTATGCGCTTAATAGAATAACTTGCTGTATTATTTTTATAATCAGTGACAAAATTATTTATGAAAACACAACCTGTTAAAAAATTGATTTGAGGATAATTTCAAACTATTATAACATTGTGAAATTATTCATCATGGAATCAGTCCTTTTAAAAATTATGTTTACCACGCAGTAAAAAAGTCATGGTAATTCTGCATTTGGGAATGAGTACATGAGTAAATGAGACGTCATAAAAATGTGTAATTTCACCACTAATAATGTTAAATTTTACCTCTTTTTCGCTATAATGTCCCTTTTCAGTTTAAATTGAGGTATTATTACATCATAATAAAGGTAATATTAAACCTTTATATTTTACACCATCCAAAATTACCCAATTCTTAACTTTCCAGAGACCATCTCAACCGTAGTGTTCCTCACAGCTCAAATTTCCCGAGAACTATACCACTGGCTGTGCAACATCCCTCGTTCTCCTCTCATCGGAACACTCCGTTTGGACCATTTGCGGCATATCACCTGATTGAATCTTGTTCAGAGGCACAACACGCTGGCGCAGCACATTTACCAGATCTTTAGCGATTCCCGGGAAGAAGAGGCGGGTGCGTGTCCTGCCGGGTCCTGCAACTTCGGCAGCAGCAGGTCGTAAATTTTCCATCCAAACCATCGGAGATCTATTGGCCTTCGATAAGGTGCGCATCGGCGATGAAGAATGTGTGACAAAGCTGCGTGTCAAATTTTTCGTGAATTTTGGAACGTCGAATGTGGGAAAATGGCCCGTGTAATGGGGTTGGCCGGGGTACCTCCCGCTGGTTTTTTTTGGCTTTATTTTTGGGTTCTCCATGCTGACCGGCACTGTTCGCTGCAGTTGTCTCGAGAACAATGACTGTCACAGCACGGTTGACGAAGGTTGTTGAAGAGGAAGAATCGGTAGAGTACCTGTTGCGACACGGAGCTGATCTTGAGTTTGAAACGATTTTTGATGATGGATTACGGTGCACCTGACGTAATTTTGAGCAGTTCTTTAAATCTAACCTGAAAAGTTCGACCCAAATTACAAAGTCATTACCCAACCAAGTCCGTAAATTCCTCAAAGTCATCAACACCGTCATACTGGCGCGAAAACACCACGCGACACCACCCGTTTGACGTCCGCAGGTCTGCTGGGGCGTGTGGACAGCTCCACTGACTGAAACTAAAGCTGACAAATGACTCTGTTCGACAGGTCGTCGCCGTCTTCGATTTAGAAATTGCGCGCGTTGGTTTGGAGTTTGCGATGTTGACTTAGTTATTTTTTAACATTTTAATGGGTTATAACGAGCATTTTCTTAGCTTGTTACACTTGCCCCACTTTCCCCTATATTTGTTTAATTTTTTTCTTGCAATTTCAACAATCAGCATTTAATCATTGATTTTAAATTTCTTAATCAAAACTAAATAAAAATGACTTTGTCTGCTGAGTACCAACAATGTTATGAAGTCATCAAATTAAACATTACTTTAAACTTTATTCAGCAAACCCGGTACTTCCAACCAAATTCTTCCCGCAAAAATCCCCAACACCTCCTCCAACGTCAACACGGTCACGCGCTACCGCCGCAGTGATGCTGACGAATAATTTCCTGGGGCCATCGGCGTCGATTGGTTGCCCCGACGACACGTGTCCAAGAGGCGGCAGCAACCCCCTCTGCTTGAAGAAGGGGGGGGGGGACATTTGAGAAATGGTTCTCTCACAAGGTTTCATGTGGAATCTTCATCAACGTCAACGCGCGCCCGCTCGGCTCGGCTCGTGGCAGGCCAAAAATGACAATTTTGTGGGTAAAAAGTTGCAAACCGTCGGTGAGCTTCGCTTTTTTTGTCTGGGAAGAGTACGTAGGACAGTGCGTCACTGGGAGTGACGGCCGGGGTGCGTTTACAAAGATCATCATCGATTGTGGCGCATCGTTATTCAGAAGAAATATGCTACACAGAAAAAAAAAATCATGGTAATATTACATCTGGGAAGGGGTACATCTTTTATGTCAGAAAAAAGGTGTAATTTTACCTCTGGAAATGTGTAATTTTACCACTTTTTTGTGTAATGTCACTTTTTCAGTCTAAATTGAGGTAAAATTACATCATAAAAGAGGTAATATTCAACCTTCCAAAATTACAGCTTCCAAATTTACATTATTTTTTTCTGTGTAAGCAGTTATGGAAAAAAGTCAAAAATTTCAAATGAGATGACCTTTTCTGATCAATTTGGTGTTTTTTTAAACTTGTAGGTATTGATGAGGACAATTAAAAAAAAGGTATACGAATTAAATTTTTTTCCCCGATTTTTTTTTTCAAAATCCATATTTTAATTATATGGTTGCTTTTTCAGCCAAAAAGATTTGCTGACTTCAGTTTTTGTTGTTAAATCAAATTTGAAAACGATTAGTACTTACTTAAGAATAACGTATTTATTCAAAATCACAAACAAAACGCTTATGAAGTGAAAATTTATACATCATTCCACTTTGTTTGATATCGCCACCCGCCACCAACCGAACGCCAACCGCGCCTCACCCACCGCAAACAACCCATCAACAGTTGCCCAACACATCATATACGCAACCGAAGTAGAATAGTTATATGTAGAATAGTAATAATTTAGTTGTAATTAATGGCAACACAATCCCTTAAAAGAGCTTAGCTTACTGGGATTTGCCCACCTGCAAAGTGCTAACAGTAATGATTGTTAAAAACAGGGCTGTGGAGTCGGAGTCCGAGCCGGAGTCAGTGGAGTCGGGTCTTTTTGGGGACCTGGAGTCGGAGTCGGAGTCATCAAAACTCTAATAGCTGGAGTCGGAGTCGGAGTCAGAGTCAGCTAAATTGTATGAGCTGGAGTCGGAGTCGGAGCCGGAGTTTTAAATTTCTGATAAACCCAGAGTCGGAGTTGTCATAAAATTTATTATAATTTACGAACTTAATTATTGTTCAATATTTGTTATAATTCAGGTTAATTCCCATTTATTTTATATTTTTAATTTATTTATTGAATTGCGTGCACTTCGTTGACATTTTTTTTAATTAATTTATTTTTTGGTTTCAGATATTTATCAGATATCATGATTTTTTCGAAGCATTTATATTGTGATTGGAAAGCTCACTATTATTATTTAACAAAAATAACTATGTTTTTAAAGCATTATCAACTATTATATCAATCTTCTACTTGGAACGCAACATGCTCATTCTGTATGTAAATAAAAACAAATCAAAGTGTCTTGCTGAAAACATTTCAAGCTGGCAAAAAATATCGAAAATAAGTTGCAACTAATTTTGAAAAACAGTCAAACCGGCGCTCTTATGCCTCGCATAGGGGAAGGTGGGGCAAGACGACCATATGGGGCAAGAGGAACAATCGCTCCTACGGCCGTAATTTGTACAATTTTGATTATTTCCAGTATGAGGAATTGTTGCTAGCAATGCAATTAGCTGATTCTACTACCACATAAACGCCAAAATGACGTAAACGCCACGGGGCATAAGATTTAATGAAGTTTTTTTTCGAAACCTTTGTTTTCTTATAATATTTGGAAAGTACAAAATAAGGCTTAGGGTTCATTTTAAGGCTCATTTTATCAAAATGCTATTTTTCCTAGATCAGTAGTGTCCCTACAAATGACATGCACCTATTACAAAGTATGATTTAACTTTTGGTTATTTTTGTTGAGAGCTTTTAAAAAATCTTGTTCAGGTGGGGCAAGTGTACCATATGGATTTTTAGTATGGAAAAAAATACGAATTTCTGCAACAACATATTTTATTGGGGAATAAATACATGAAAGTACTTAAAAACTGATAAACAATCGTTAAAAAAAAATGTACATACAAAGTATAGTGATATTATGAAAATTTACTATTTATCATCGAAGTAGTATTTTTTTTCGTAAAAACGATAAATTTTTTAGTAAAATATTATTATTTAATCTAAAAATGGAAGAAACCATTCAAATACATTCTAATCTGATGTATCTAAGTGATAACAGTTCAACTGTTAGCAAATTACCATATTTTTTCATGCATTGTTCCTCTTGCCCCAACGGGTTGCTCGTCTTGCCCCACTAGTTGAGTAGAACGTACGGAAAATCAAAAATTTTAAAATCAATTTTTCACATTAAAAAACAGGATTTTTTAAAAACTTGTTTAAACAAAGTCTTAGTCAAGACCTAGAATAAGATGATTATAATAAAATCCGCAAGATTTTTTAAATTTTAAATGGGTTATAACGATCATTTCCTTAGCTTGTTACACTTGCCCCACTTTCCCCTATGCAACTTTGCATATACGAGTCATTGAATTTATTAGTTATATCGATTACCCCAATGTTTACAATTTCTCGACAAAACTCTTAAAGTGTTGATCCTTAAATAATATCGTTGAACAAGTTTATTTTTTTAATGCCTTAAATCAGGGTGATATAATTGATATAATTTAATTAATTTTTCAAATATTGGGTAATTCTCCGCCAACTCACACAGCAGTTGCCCCGACCCCTCTTCGATTTGCGTGAAACTTTGTCCTAAGGGGTAACTTTTGTCCCTGATCACGAATCTGAGGTCCATTTTTTATATCTCGTGACGGAGGGGCGGTACGACCCCTTCCATTTTTGAACATGCGAAAAAAGAGGTGTTTTTCAATCATTTGCAGCCTGAAACGGTGATGAGATAGAAATTTGGTGTCGAAGGGACTTTTATGTAAAATTATACGCCCGATTTGATGGCGTACTCAGAATTCCGAAAAAACGTATTTTTCATCGAAAAAAACACATAAATTTTTTTAAAAATTCTCCCATTTTCCGTTACTCGACTGTAAAAAATTTTGGAACATGTCATTTTATGGGAAATTTAATGTTCTTTTCGAATCTACATTGACCCAGAAGGGTCATTTTTTCATTTAGAACAAAATTTTTCATTTTAAAATTTCGTGTTTTTTCTAACTTTGCAGGGTTATTTTTAAGAGTGTAACAATGTTCTACAAAGTTGTAGAACAGACAATTACAAAAATTTTGTCATATAGACATAAGGGGTTTGCTTATCAACATCACGAGTTATCGTGATTTTACGAAAAAAAGTTTTGAAAAAGTCGTCATCGATCATGGCCGTTCATGGTCACCCGCGACAGACACGGACGACGAAACAAAGAGAAACGCAAAAAGTAACTTTTACAAAACTTTTTTCCGTAAAATCGCGATAACTCGTGATGTTTATAAGCAAACCCCTTATGTCTATATATCAAAATTTTTTTAGTTGTCTGTTCTACAACTTTGTAGAACATTGTTACACTCTTAAAAATAACCCGGCAAAGTTAGAAAAAACACGAAATTTTAAAATGAAAAATTTTGTTCTAAATGAAAAAATGACCCTTCTGGGTCAATGTAGATTCGAAAAGTACATTAAATTTCCCATAAAATGACATGTTCCAAATTTTTTTACAGTCAAGTAACGGAAAATGGGAGAATTTTTAAAACTTTTTTAGTGTTTTTTTTCGATGAAAAATACGTTTTTTTCAGAATTCTGAGTACGCCATCAAATCGGGCGTCTAATTTTACATAAAAGTCCCTTCGACACCAAATTTCTATCTCATCATTGTTTCAGGCTGCAAATTATTGAAAAACACCTCTTTTTTCGCATGTTCAAAAATGGAAGGGGTCGTACCGCCCCTCCGTCACGAGATATCAAAAAACAGACCTCAGATTCGTGATCAGGGACAAAAGTTACCCCTAAGGACAAAGTTTCACGCAAATCGAAGAGGGGTCGGGGCAACTTTTTCCGATTTCGTGTGAGTTGGTAGAGAATTACCCTATTAGAATTATCTCATGATTTGTATGTTTAAAGTGTGTATTGGGCTGGATCACACAATGTTCATGTACGTCTTCTAAAATAAATTCAAAAAAGCTTAAAGAAAAGTAACTTTGAAAATTGTTTTCTTTAAAAACCAGAGTATCTTTGATAGTTACTGCACACCAATTTCTCATTACTAAATTCAGTTAAATTTACTGAAATCTGCACTACTGAAATTTTCAGAAAATGAAAACTTGCTAAAAAAACAGTTAAAAATAAGTGTAGCTAGGTAATTAACCTAAAAAAAAATTTTAATTAAAAGTAGTTAAATAAAATGTTCCAATTTTTCAAACAACAAAATTCAAATTTACTCAGAAAATTTTTGTGCTGAAAATGCATTTTTTTTAATATTTCAAATACAGATTGGGTGTCGGAGTCGGAGTCGGAGCCGGAGTCAACAAATTTAGGAAAGCTGGAGTCGGAGTCGGAGTCAGCTAGAGTTGGTAGGCCGGAGTCGGAGTAGGAGCCGGAGTCGGCTTTACTCAGAAAGCCGGAGTCGGAGTCGGAGTCGCTTGAAATATGACCCGACTCCGCAGTCCTGGTAAAAAATAATAAAGTACGAAGCTACCGAGCCCAACTTTTTAGAAAGAGTAGGTGAATGTTTCCAGTAATCATTGCTGTATAGTACAAAATTTGGTTTAATTAAAAAAATAGGAAAATTTGACTATTTTTGAAAAAAGTTCGGCACTTTGTGAAAATTTGCGTGATTGACAAACAAAAACTCCAATAAAGTGTTAATGTCTACAAAATTTCGCTTCATTTGATACACAAATTGTGAATTATGAAAATTTTAATACATTCAAAATATTTATATTTTTGAATGAAACATCGTCCGTTCTCCTTTTCGTCGATACAATTATCGAAAAAACGATAACGATAAATTATTCAATATATTCAAAAGATTATAAAAATGGTAAAACATTGGAATTTTGCCAAAGAGAATGAGGTGGTCCGATTTAAAGTAAAATTGAAATGCTAGCTTGAAAATGAATGAAAATGTTAATTTCAATTTTTCTCTTTTTTGTGCACAATTAAAGTATAATGAACCATGTTCAGTAGGGTGCCCAGAGAAAAATGACCCCCTGCTCCAAAAGCAAAAACGGTTTGGGGTTATTTTAAGAGGCAGTATTTGTAAATATTGCTCGGTTTGTTCTAGAGGTCGTATCGAAGTGCTCCGATTTGGATGAAACTTTCAGCGTTTGTTTGTCTATACATGAGATGTACTCATGCCAAATATGAGCCCTCTACGACAAAGGGAAGTGGGGCAAAACGGGCTTTGAAGTTTGAGGTCCAAAAAACAAGAAAAATCTTAAAATTGCTCGCATTTCCGTAAAACTTCATCAATTCCAACTCTCTTAGATGAATTCGAAAGGTCTTTTGAAGCCCTTTAAAATGTGCCATAGACATCCAGGATTGGTTCGACTTTTTCTCTTAGCTTTTGCAAATTACTGTCAAAAATGGATTTTTTTAAAACCTTAATATCTTTTTGCAGCAGCCTCCAACGCCCATACTCCCATAGGTCAAAAGATAGGTAATTACATGGACTATAAGCCTACGGTGTTAACTTTTTGGCCAATCGCAGTTTTTCTCATAGCTTTTCGATTTTTCTAGAACAAACATTTTACAACGTTAGTTTTTGCCCTGTAGGCCGCCATAACGGCACTTTTTGTTCTCAATTTTGTCATATTCGGAATCCTCGGACAATTTCACGTAAGCTAGAAGTATTGGAGTTGTAAATTTGATTTAAAAAATAATTAAATAAAACATTTTTGAAAAAAGAAATAGATCTTATTTACCCTATGATCAATACGTCAAATGCTGTATCAAGTAGGCGAAAACCTATTTTACCCCTAATCCAACAAATCGTTAAAAAATATTTTAATTCATTCTAAATGGCATTTTTTCCAATCAAATTTACAACTCCAATACTTCTTACTTACGTGAAATTGTCCGAGGATTCCGAATATGACAAAATTGAGACCAAAAAGTGCCGTTATGGCGGCCTACAGGACAAAAACTAACGTTGTAAAATGTTTGTTCTAGAAAAATCGAAAAGCTATGAGAAAAACTGCGATTGGCCAAAAAGTTAACACCGTAGGCTTATAGTCCATGTAATTACCTATCTTTTGACCTATGGGAGTATGGGCGTTGGAGGCTGCTGCAAAAAGATATTAAGGTTTTAAAAAAATCCATTTTTGACAGTAATTTGCAAAAGCTAAGAGAAAAAGTCGAACCAATCCTGGATGTCTATGGCACATTTTAAAGGGCTTCAAAAGACCTTTCGAATTCATCTAAGAGAGTTGGAATTGATGAAGTTTTACGGAAATGCGAGCAATTTTAAGATTTTTCTGGTTTTTTGGACCTCAAACTTCAAAGCCCGTTTTACCCCACTTCCCTTTGTCGTAGAGGGCTCATATTTGGCATGAGTTCATCTCATGTATAGACAAACAAACGCTGAAAGTTTCATCCAAATCGGAGCACCTCGATACGACCTGTTACACATTGGTGAAAAACTCGCTCTTAAGCATCTGTGCAAATTTTGAGCGATATTGAGTCCTCAAATCAAGCTTAGATTGCTGATATTATTGTTCACATCGATAAAGCATATTTTTCTGAGTATAATGGCCCTTTGTACGACCACAATGAGTTCAAAATGGATTTTAAAATCAATTTAAAAAAAATTATCCCCTTGGTTCTTCTTGACAGAAAAGGTACTACTTGACAGCTCGTTCCAAGGGGACCATAGTTGGTCTATCGAAAAAAATGTTGTCTAGTCAATTTATTTTTTAGCATAGAAATTAAAAAAAAAAAGTTATCGGAAATGGTTTTTAATCGTGTTTTTACCGTTGTACATAAAAATTAACATCGGGCTTTGGGACCCTATTGGTTGAGAAACATGAGCCTAAAGTTAGTGAACAAAAAGTTTTTCATGCAAAAATGACTTTTTTCAATCGCTAATAACTTTTCAGGATTGAGTTTTACAGCTTTGGTTTGTTCTGCAAAGTTGTAGAGCACTAAATTTTCAACAAGATTCTCACATTTTAGAATTTTTGTATGGGAGTAGCGCACCGTACAGACTAAACCGTAAGAAAATTGGGTTTTTCCATATTTTTTTTTATTTTTTCCATACAAACTTTACCTTTGAGTATCAATGGGTAAGTGTTTTCCATATTCTGGGCACCCTAATGTTGAGTCATGTTTGAAAACTTTTTTTATCTTTTGCAACGCAGTGTCCACGTAATTTAAGGGAGGTTCCGTAAATTTGATTTAAAAAAAATATTTTTTTTATTGTAAATATTTTATCGCATTGAGGCTGAATTTTTTTTTGAGGAAATCGTCGATAAACTGATTGACTATTTGTGAAAAATGTGTTTTTTGAAAGAAATCCCGTCCCATTCCGTATACATTTTTAAGACAAAATCGTTTAATTTTGGAAGGTTGAATATTAGGTTGGTTGGTAAGACCTGTTTTTAGATTAATTTTACCTTTAAAATGATTTAAAATGTGAACTATCGTGCAACGCATCGTTGGATGAGTAATCAAAAGATCTTTCCAATGAGCCAAAAAAATGAAGATCTGAAAACCATGTTACAAGACATTTTTTGACTGACTGTGAGAAAAGCATCAACCACCTAGAAGAGGAATAAGTTACGTTTTTTACATGAAATCTTTTTTTTTTTTTTTTTGTTTAATGCAGTTTGACGTTAGAGTTATTGAAAAAGATGGCAATATTTGGAAATAATCGAACATGTCGAAGAAAAAATAATCACCAAACGTTTGTTTTGATAGTGTGCGTGGGCACCGTGTAAAAAGTGACAGTTCGCCACTTTTTAGTTCTAGTTTGACTTTGTCAAACCAACGGGGTACATACTAAAAAGTGTCAAGCGAAAAGTGACCATCCACCGGGTGTGGAATGTTTTGCGATTGAGAACTGCATCTGTTATCAAAATGTACGTGCGATTAAAAAAATAAACCCAGACAAATTGATCATTAATGTACCTATTTTTTAAATCATAAAGTTGCACATTTGAAAATATTGATTTCAATGTTTCTTCACATGCTCTCAACAAAAAATTTTAATATCCTAAAATACTTTAATTTTCAGAAAAAAACAGCAAATATGGCAAGCATGTGATACAGTCGATAGCTGTTATTCTTTTAACAAAAAGAGAACAAAAATCTAACAAAAAGAGAAAATTAAAGAAAATTTATAATAGTTATTGCTTTGTAAAGCATTAGATACTCAAAAAGTCCTCTAGAATAAAATATGAAGAAAATTTTCTAGTCTTATTCCTGAAAGTTCATTTAGTGTTACAGGTTTCGATATACGTTTCGAGTTATTTTTCAATGAAGGGAACATTTAACGATTTTTTTTAAAGTTTCTTGTTATTAAACCTTTTCTTTAGGAACATCGCAAACGAGAGAGAAGTAAGATACTTCTTCGCACGACGTTTCACGTGCCAAGATCATAAAGACGAAACGTCACCAGAGCACCCCTTCAGTCAGTCTCAATTACACCCTCCTGAGCGCTTGACTTACTCTCAGCAAAAAACTAGTTCTAGTAGCAGATACCAGGTACTATAGCATCAGGTCACACGCGCGAGCGTGCAACAATGTTGCGCGGAATGCAGCCGCAAACGCAAATGCATTTTAAGGGCTGACTGCACAACGTGAATTGCTCGTAGCGGTGTAGTACTACTAGCGGTAGCAGTATACATAGTAGTACGCGAGAACTAAAAGCCCGATGCACCGGTAATCTGAACCGTACACGAGCGAATTGAGTTGGACAGGCTAAAACACGGCGAAAAACAGTGGGATTGGTTGAGTTGAAATGTGGTCAAATTGTTTTGATTTGCAAGATATTTTAGATTAATTCTATATTTTGTGGGATCTATTATGAAAATGTTTAATAAAAATAGTCAAACTCCTCTGTGAACAATTGAGAAACTGAAAGGCAGTAGTTCAAACCTGGGGCCAGGCGCAGAGAGGATGGAAACTGCAACGTCAGTTCAAATATTATGCACTAGCGTTTTATATTTAGACTAATGAGAAATGTCAGCTTTCCGGCTGTGACTGGCCGCGGCCACAGGCCGGACAGTTCTGGCAGTTTGGGCAGAGGCAGAGAGGTTGAGAAATGAGTTCGATTTATTTCGCGGCAAATTACTAAATAAGAGACCGTCAGTCGGGGCCGCCAACATGTGCCTTTTGGCCAGGGCACCTCTCGGCCAGGTCGTTGGAATTTTAAAACGATGTATTCGATATTTTAACGCGCCCGGACGGAATCGATGTCACATCAATTTTAACAGATGGTTTGGGTAGGGTGTGAGATTCTTGGTGGGTTTGATTTGGCATTTGGATCTTAGTATATATTATGAAAAAATAACTCAATGATAAAAATTATTGCCTGGAAACTTATAAGCACATAACAATTAGGAAAACTACTATTCTACACTTCAATTTTTAAATTTTCGACCAAATCCTTATTCCAAACACTCTCAATGTTTTTCCAGGATAATGTTTACTTTCACAGCTTCTACCGTTCGTTGTTTTCGCAAGAAGCACCACTCAAGCCGCTTAACTTCCCAGAATTAACAGCAAAACAATCCTTTACTACTGAACAAACGGTTCAAGAGCACCAGCTGAAAACGCTTCAAGGGTTTTCCGGCAGACCAGCCCTTTTGTTTCAGTGGCTTATGTCCGCAAACCAATCGGGACCACCTAGTCCGAATGGCCCGGGACTGGGACCCACCCGAGAGTGGATGATTTGTTCCTTTTGGCTGAAGGACTTCTCGGTATAACGCACGTGGGGATAATTGCAGAAGAGGTACCTACCTACTCCAAGTGGGATCATCTTGAACGCGCGAACCGCGCGGGACCTCAATTATATTCCACTCCGTCGATGCAGGGGTGGAACCTGACTTCGGGGTGTTTGGGCTGGAGTTTGTTCTCGAGAGTGGATTGTTTGGCGCGTATCGTGTAACTTGTAATTGAATCGACCGAGGTTGAGGTTGTTTACATTTGATGGAGATCACCTGAGGCTGAAGAAACAAAAAAAGGGAGCGGGATAGAGAAGATTTGATTTAACAAAATACATTTAAAGTCGTCAGAATATTCTTTAGAAGGCTTTTTATTACCCAAAAGGTACCCAAAATTATTTTTGCATTATGACAATTTAAAATACTTTCGTATCAAACACGCTGTAGGCAACAGTTTTCTGAACAAGTTCTATCAAAAAGTATCAATTTTGGTCCAAAATAAGCAGAGATATCAATATATTAGTAAAATAAAAACTAACTTTCTCCAAAATTTCTGGACATATTTCCTATTTAAACGATGAATACTGCCTACTAAGATATTTATAATAATGAAAATAGTTTGATGAAACATGAAACCTATGTGAAATTTTGTTGAAATTATTGAAAATTATTTGATTAGAATCATAAAGAATAACTCAATCCACAGGCATCGCTTGAATGTGAATGAAATCCTGAAAATTTGGAGAAAGTCACAATTTATTTTACGGAGTTGAGCCTATATTGAACCAAAACTGATTCTTTTTTTACGGAAATTGATCAGAAATCTGTTCTCTACAATGTAATTGATTCGAAAATGTTTTACAACTTAGTGGTGTAATATGGCAGTGGAGTGAACAAATAGCTTTGGCAATCTTTTTGGGTAGCAAATAGCTTTTTAATAAAATACCCTTATTTAAGCAGTGTTTTATGCTCAAATTTGTATCCGGATAATATGTTGCTATTTTTTCATGACAAATTATACAAAGAAAATATTTTTCAATTCGATTGACTTGGTTCTTCAAGCTTTGGGTTTGGGGTTATGTATTTCAAAGAAAGTAAAAAAATCAGGTAAATTTGGTTCGGAAACTTTTTATTGGAGGTCAAATTGTGGTCGAATATGTAAGTCAGAGTCTTCTTATGGCCTATCTACAATCACTTAGCTTAGAACATCTAAGTAAAGTAGTTACTTAGGAAAGTCTGCAACTCACGTTCGTCATCCACAATCAACTTAGAAAACTTGCTGGGCTGATATACGTTGCTATGCAGTTGTTTGTTTACCTTTGATATGGAAACGTCAACTTACCGTAGATTTTGAAATTTTCCAAACCAAACGTCAGTTTCTAATTTGATTACTTTTCCATTGTAGAAACTCAGATTCATTTCCATTGATTCAAATTCCTAAGCTAAGTGAAATTTTCTAAGCTAAGTGATTGTAGATAGGCCATTAGCCATATTCATAAGAAATTTGATGGATAGCAACATGAATGCTACGATTTTCAATTTTAAAAAAATATCCTGGAGTATAGTCCAAAAGACTTTAAAAGTACAAAAGGTAAATCTTTTATAAACAGGAAGCTCTTAATACAAAAATTGTTAAAAATAGTTCACCATGAGATTTTAACCAAAAAAAAAAATTTTTTTTTAAGATGTTTTTTTTTATTTTAGCGTTAAATTTGTTTTTATTGTCAAGTACCAATAAAACAATGTGAAGTTAATCTTACAATATTTGATTTTTTTTTAAAATAGAAAATCATTGAATTTAACATACGAGCAAAATTAGCTTAGAAGACATTTTTACTACGAACAATTTCGGAAGGTAAAATGTATCTTGTTTATACATTTTCTACTTACTGTTTAGTGATTTTTAGCAATGTTCCTAAAAAGATTAAACATTTATGTATTAAAATGGATCAACAATTATTTGCGAAAATAGTTTTTTTTTGAAAACGAAACTATTGGCACTACGCCCCCCGGGGCATGGCCTTCCTCTAACGTGGGATTTCTGCTCCAGCGCCTCTGACGAGACAGGAGAATCCGGGACCGACGTTTTACTTCACCATCCGATAGAAGCTCAGTGGATAAGGCGGGAATCGAACCCGCGTCTCATAGCATCATCGGGATCGGCAGCCGAAGCCGCTACCCCTGCGCCACGAGACCCACAAGTTTTTTTTGAATATATGTTTATTAACATTGTTTAAGGTCATATTGGAAATTAAAATAAAATATGCTATCGAAAAGATATATAGTTCTTTTGGTGTTGAAATATTAAATAGAAAAAAATACTAATTCTTAACAAATTTCGAAATCAAGTCTATCATTTCAAATGGGCTAAAACATATTTGTTTGCCCATTTGGAATGTTGGATCACTAAAACATAAAAATTCGGTTGTCGGCGATTTAACTGCTGTGAAAACAAAATTAAAAAAAAAAATGTGTAGTATTTTTTTAAGTTTCAGTATTTTTGCATGTAGTTCTTATCATAACTAGGCTTAATAAATTTGCACGCTCAAAAAATTGCTAATTTTATGAGGACCATTATTTCGAAACACAGAATTTCACGGAAATTTCACGGAACGTGAAAAATGTTAAAATAACTCTGAAAAGCTTATTGCAGAAAATTCATTTCATGTTGTATTATATATTATTCTTCAATTAACTATTTAAATTTTCACTAAATTTTAATTTCCAAAACAGTTTTATTTTGAAACGAAATGTAGGGCATGCGTATTCTCATTTATTGAACTGTTTTTTGATATTCTACAAATAAAGCACAAAAAGTTTCGATAATTTGCAATTATTTTATCTTTTACATTTTATTGAATTTCATATTATAGCTTAATTTAACAATCTTGTCCAGCCACAATGATTGAGTTATTTTGAATTTTCTGCGACATTTTGCCCAGTTAAAAATATTTTTTTAAAGATTTTCATCTCACTTTTTCAAAAAATACTTTGACAGTCAATTGGCAAAACATATTTAATCTGTACCAATATCTTTAAAATTTTATTCAAGGTCAGAACAGAAAACAAAAAAAAGGGTGGTATTTTTCAACATCCACGGGAACCATCCACCGAAATAATCAAATATCGTGGAAATTAAACAGGACTCAGAAAAAATCAAATTGATTTCACAAAAATCTGTGCAATCTTTTAAATATTTATTTTTCAGAAAATTCTAACATGTTTTGGGGGAACCCGGGCAGACGGTAATTACATTGTTCATGCCATTTCAATAACAAATATTGTTAAAATAACAGAAAGTGTTATGGAATCTTCTTGAAAAATCCATTTTTGCATATGGATTTAACTTGTTATTGGTCTGATATGAAGTTTTGAAGAGAATTTTATCCTACCGTGGTCCAAACTGCTATGCTGTAGAGCTCTTGTAGAACTCCTGGAAAAAATGTTACTTGGGATATCTCCAACTGTTATTGGGATGATCGAATTAGTTGTTAAAATAACAAAAAATAATAACAAAGATTTATTCGAAGAATAACTGAAAATGTTATTAGTCTGCTATTACAATAACTATACAATAACAAAAAAACCATAATGGCGAAGAACAAAACTTGTAATAAATAACATAAAATGTTATTGGCTTAGTATTTTCAAATACCAAAAAATGTTATTCCCACGTTATTTCCGTCTGCTCGGGAAAAAGCCAACATTTTAAACAATTAAAGCTATTTGGTATGAGAATGAATGGAATCAAAAAATTGGTGTTATCTTGTGATAACTTAATGATTCCGAGAATTTGTTTTTTACTCTGAGTGATTTCTGTTAACATGATTTAAGTATTCGCAGTATTCACTTCTCAGTAAATGTTGTCACAATTTTATGCTTATGTATGTTTTACTAACAATTCTTCAAATGGTTTATATCACGCTTTCAATAGATAACTAATAAAATTAACTTAACAAGAATTTATACATGAAATATTTATTATGTTGTTGTTTCGAAGAGTTGAATTAATGGGTAATTTTCTACCAACTAACATGAAATCGGGAAAAGTTTCCCCGACCCCTCTTCGATTTGCGTGAAACTTTGTTCTAACGGGCCATTTTTTGATATCTCGTGACGGAGGGGTGGTACTACCCCTTCAATTTTTGAACATGTGAAAAAGAGGTGTTTTTCAATAATTTGCAGCCTGAAACGGTGATGAGATAGAAATTTGGTGTCAAAGGGACTTTGATGATGTAAAATTAGACGCCCGATTTGATTGCGTACTCAGAATTCCTAAAAAACGTATTTTTCATCGAAAAAAAACACCAAAAAGGTTTTGAAAATGCACCCATTTTCCGTTACATGACTTAAATAAAATTTGGAACATGTCATTTTATTGGAAATTTAATGTACTTTTCGAATCTACATTGACCCAGAAGGGTCAGGGTTATTTTTTAGAGTGTAACAATGTTCTAAAAAGTTGTAAAGCAGACAATTATTAAAAATTTGATATGTAAACATAAGAAGTTTGCTTATATACATCACGAGTTATCGCGATTTTACAAAAAAAAAAATTGGAAAAAGTTACTTTTTGCGTTTCTTTTTGTTTCGTCGTCCGTGTCTGTCGAGGGTGACGATGAACGGCCATGATCGACGACGACCAACCTTTCAAAAGTTTTTTTTCGTAAAATCGCGATAACTCGTGATGTTTATAAGCAAACCTCTGATGTTTTTATATCCATTTTTTGTTATTGTCTGTTTTACAACTTTGTAGAACATTGTTTTACTCTAAACAATAACCCTGCAAAGTTAGAAAAAACACGAAATTTTAAAATGAAAATGTTTGTTCTCATTGAAAAAATGACCCTTTTGGGTCAATATAGATTCAAAAAGTACATTAAATTTTCCTTAAAATGACATGTTCCAAAAAATTTTACAGTCGAGTAACGGAAAATGGGAGAATTTTAAAAACCTTTTTAGTGGTTTTTACGATGAAAAATACGTTTTTTCGGAATTCTGAGTACGCCTCAATTCAGGCGTCTAATTTTACATAAAAGTCCCTATGACACCAAATTTCGTACCGCCCTACGTCAAAATCAAAAAAACGGACCTCGGATTTGTGATCAAGGACAAAGGTTACCCCTTAGGACAAAGTTTCACGAAAATCGAAGAGGAGTCGGGGCAACTGCTGTGTGAGTTGGCTGAGAATTACTCTAATAAAATTGATAAATTTCACGGAATTTCACGGAAATCTTCAAATTTCACGAATTTCAAGCTGTCTCCAAAATAGTGAAAATTTACTAACCCTAATCAAAACCTACCAATTTTCTAAAGACGCCGAATTGACAACGTAACAAAAATACCGGTGTTTGTCATATGAAAACCTCAATTATAAAACAAAAATTGACCGATTTTGTAGAAGGAGCTTAAACGCAACAAAAGGTCTGTTAATCGTCTAATATTTATTAATGGCATATTTTTGCTGAAAATTAACCTAAAAAGGTGCCTTTAGAAAACTTTTCGAAGTTTGTTATGAGGCAATAAGATAAAGGTGGAGAAATGAATATAACCCAAGTAAAAAAAAAGTTTGTCGCGTTCCAAACTGCTATGCGTTTGCTATCTTGGAGAGCTTTTGTAGAACTCCGAAAACTTTTTGTTATCTGGGTAAAATATATTTATATTTAAAGTATAAGGCATTTTTTTTCGAAAATTAACACAAAAAACCTATAGTTAAGCTTTTAACTGTACAGCAATCATTCTTTTCAACATTATTTTTTTAAGATAAGCAAAAAAATCATCAAATTTATGTTGAAATTATGCAACTCATTACGTTTTTTGGTTCATAAACTCTACTACCGTAATCTGGGGTGAATCGGGACTACAGTCTGAATAGGGACAGCAGTTTTTAGAGCACTTAAAGCTTTTAAATTTGGAAATGGATGTACACATTTTGTTGGCCTGAGTCTGTTCTAACCGAAACTAATAAAAAAAATCAAAATATTGTGCTACAACATGGTTAAAACTGCTGTCCCAATTCGCCCCATGTGTCCCGATTGACCCCAGTTAACGGTATCAACAGTAAATGTACGAGTGTCAGTGATGTTTATATCCTAGGACATGGTTAAGAGCAAGAACACCATGATTAAGCCATTTCCGATAACCGTAAAATTCGTTTGAACATAAAATGTAAATTTTCGTAAAACCCATTAAACGACATCCAGCACCCATATATCATTAGCGTCGTAATGATCAATATTAAGCGAACCAAAAACTTGCCCAAAACTAGTCGCAGATGCGTTTCAAACAGCACAATCCTCAACACTGCAATGCATGCAACCGACCTCGAACTTGGAACCTCGGTTTCGCGTGTGGTTGACGATCCGGCCCAGGCCATAACCAGCTCCAGGCCACACGCAATGCAAAAATGTATAAACACTCGTGCGCACATGTGACTTTACGACCTCCCGAGCAAAAGTCGTGCGGGGTCATAACTGTCATGCTTGTTAGAGCCTGGGCGGCCACTTGAGAGAGAGAGGTGCAGATGTTGGTTGGAGGTCCAGAACTCCAGAATTTTTTAGTTGACGGTTTTATTAGTTGAGTTTAAGACGGTTTCCAGGACATTCCAAGCGTGACAGTCAAATTTTCACGTCACTTCAAAAAACGGCTCTCTTCAATGCCAGGATTAATGATTTGTGGGTTTGTTTTCTGTTCCGCCGTTTGAAGGACCCGGAGCGTTCAGGGAGAGTGTTTTTCCAAGGAATTCCCGGGGATTTCTGTGTGTGGGCAAACAAATAAACATATGCGGACTGGCTTGGATTGAGGGAAGCGAAGCCGTATGGGAAGCTGGAACCCGGGAATTAGAAGTGATCTTGAGCTGTTAAGGCGCAAGTAAGCGAGAGTGTTTAATCCTTGTAAATATCAACAAGATGAGTTTTTTTTTTGGGAACGCCATGATTATGTGTTTTTTGAGAAGCTTGAATGACTTCTCGGAATGCAGTGGGATCAGCTTCGACAGGTGGATGAAGTTTTTGTGGTTGTTTGCACACTTTTTTAGTTATATCATGAAGATTCTGGATTATCCTTTCTGGTTTGAAGATTTATTAGTAGAATTGATCAAAAAAATTTCGAGGAGTTTGTCAGTTACGTTAAGCTTATTTAAAAGCTGCAAAGAATCCTTCTCAAGTTCTAATCCATTATTCAATACAAGTTTAAGATCAATTTCCACTTCAATCAAATTTCCAAAAACCTGTCTCTTGAGAAACAACCCAAAGAAACCCTCATCCTTTCCCATTTCGTCACGGTGGTGCATTACCAACCTTTAAAATCCATAAGCAATCTCAAACAACAACAAAAAAAACGCATTTTATATTAAAACTGCACCCACATCCGAGCAGCAGGTTGTCCATTGTGTTCAATAAAACGAAAGAGAAAAAGAGGAAAAAAAAAACAGCCCATAAAGGTTTGCCAGCATAACTCAGCAGCAGCCAAGAGCCCGGCAGGTGCAAAGTGTAGGGGGCCCTCACATTTCAAACCGTTCTCAATCATTTGCTGGCTGGCTCCTTTTTCTTTGCCTTTCTCGTGCTTCGTTCGCGTGTTTTACTCCTTTTAAGATTTTGTTTGCCTCTTTTGCTTTAGATTTCTCGTGATGCCCCGGAGGAGGGTGGTGACAATGTATTTGGACAAAATTAACTTGAAATATTTGATATTATGATAATTTTGGAAAAAACATCAAAATAATGTTATTTTTTTTATTGACGATATTTTTATTCATTAAACAAAATATTTTTTTTACAGATTTTGAAGGACTTCTTCTAGAATTAAATCAGTTTCTTGTAACTTTTCTTAAGCTTATCTATCCTTTCCAATGACTAAAGTTTTAATTTACTATATAAGTTTGACCAAACGATTAATTATTTGTGAGCAATTCTCTACCAAAACCGGAAATGGATTTTGTTTGTATTTTTTGACCAAATATGCTATTTTGTGTCATTGGTTCACCCATACAAGTCTCCATACAATTTTGGCTGCTGTCCATACAAAAATGGTATGTAAATATTCAAACAGCTGTAACTTTTGAGTGAATTTTCCGATCAATTTGGTGTCTTCGGCAATGTTGTAGGTATTGTTGAGGACTTTTGAGAAAAAATAGGTGCACGGAAAAAAATTGCAGATTTTTTTATCAACTTGTTTTTCACTAAACTCAATTTCCCAAAATAGGCATTGAAAATCGGACCATTAATTGCTGAGATATCGTCATTAGAAAAAGGTGGGTTGTTTTGGTGAGATTTAGAAAACTTCAATTTTCGTGTTTCTTTTTCTTAAAGCGGCTCTATCTCAGCAACCCGTGGTCCCATCTTCAATGTCTCTTAGACAATTTTATAGCACATTTTCTGAACTTTTCAAAAAAAATATTTTTAGAAATGGTCACTCATGGTCACTATTTTAAAAAAATGAAAAACTACAAATATTTCACTAAAATCAAACTTTCGGTGGCTATATCTTGAAAACGGAGCCCTTTATCAAAAAATCTGTAAAGTACTTTTCGATTGTAAATTCAATTTTGCATTAAAAAGTAATGTCAAACTTGTTTTTGCATGAAACTTAATTTTTTTCCAAAAATCACTATTTTTTCAAAAATTCATAACTCGGCGCCAGCTTTTTTGACCATGTTTCTCTATGGCTCAAAAGTTGTGGATTTTTGTCCCCTAAAACATATCAAAAAATCTCAAAAATAAAAAAATACATATTTTGAGAACTTGAGTTTTAGTTAAGAAAAAAGTTGATGAAAAAATCTGCAAAATTTTTTTCCGTGTACCTATTTTTTCTCAAAAGTCCTCAACTTTGCCGAAGACACCAAATTGATCAGAAAATTCACTCAAAAGTTACAGCTGTTTGAATATTTACATACCATTTTTGTATGGACAGCAGCCAAAATTGTATGGAAACTTGTATGGGTGATCCAATGACGCAAAATAGCTTATTTGGTCATTGGGAAGGCCCCCACAAAGTTTGAGTCAAATAAAAAAATACAAATAATAAAAATGGTCGAAATCGGCCGATTTCGTAGAGAGTTGCTCTTGTATATGTCTTGGAAAAAATTAACATGTAGAAACAGCAGTTTACGTAACAAATTATAAATAACTTTTTTTTTTCCTTTGAAATATTTCGAAAAGATCTTTTTAATGATAGTCAACTCAAAACCAAAACTGTGTCAAAAAAATACTTCTCTTACTTTTTCAGCACTGGTATTTTTGGTTACTACAAGTGCAGTTCCATCCCGTTTATGGCAACAAGATTTTTTTTTTTTCAAAAATTTCTGATTTAATTTTAATTTTAACAATTTTTCATTATTGTGTGAAATTTTAAATTTGATTTCGATCAACAATTTAGAAGAAAAATGAAATTAGACTCATGATTCATTCACTTTTATTATGTGGAAATGTTTGGAACAGTCGTGATGCTTTACACCAGATGGCACTGTAGTCCATTTCGCAACTTTAGAATATCAGAAAAAATAATTAATATTATAGCAAAATCGTATAAATATTAAATACTGCATGATTGGCATTAAAAAACATATCACTATGAAATTCCTTGTAATTTCTTTGTTTACAATTTGTTAATAATATTTTATTAAATACTCTTTTCAAATGTATTTTAAATATCAGTAAAACACTTAACAATCCATTGTTTACAAGGCTTTGTCTCATCAAACACAACCTAAAATCAAATTCCAAAATGATAGTGTTATTTTTTTCTGTTTGCAAACTGCTAAAACAATTGTCAAACTGCTTGTGCAAATATTAAGTCCGCCACTTAATTAAAATTTTAGAAACAATAAGAAAAATTAAAACTTAGTAAGCACAATTTTAACTCACTTTTCAACTTTATAAAAATTTGAGAACTGCAGTACAGTTGTTCAGGTAGCAATTTAAAATACACAACCTAATTAATATTTGGTTTATTTTTCATTTATTCAGCTTCCTTTTTAAATTTGTTGTTCTATAGATCAATCAATAAAATTATACGCAGCCTTTGGATCTCGTCATAAAAAAATTATCACTGCCCTGCTTGAAAAAAAAATTATTTTCAAGTACTATCAAAATTTATTACCATTCAATAAAATTTAATTTGGATCCCGAAAAATATATTTTTTTTTTTTAATTTTTTTTTTCTAAAAGAATTATTTACCTTTATTTTTGTTGTGAAATTTAGAGAATAAAATGTAAATTTAATCATTTTCTTGGCTTTTCATGAATTATTGCACAAATCAAGCCCACAATTTTATCAGAAATGATTTTCATTAAAATAACCAGAAAATTTCACAGTAGTTTAATTTTTTCACGGCGTGTTTTCCGAGCAACCTTAAGGAGAAAAAATAGTCATCACTACTTTCAAATATGTCTTCCCGAGCAGACGGAAATAACTTGGGAAGGTCAGTTTTTTATATTGTGAGAAGATCGGAATATGTTATTTGGGTGATCGGATTAGCTGTTAAAATAACAAAAATGAATAACAAAGATTTGTTCGAAGAATAACTTAAACTGTTATTATGTTGTTATCGCAATAACAAACCAATAACACAGAAGGAATCATGAAGGAATAACAAGATTTGTTATTTTGTGCGGAGAGGTGGAGCAGCATAATAACAAAAAATGTTATTGAACTGGTATGTCTCCATAACAAAAAAAGTTATTGTTTTGGTTTATTTGTAATTTGCAAATAAACCTGCAGTTGTCATAACTCCTCTGTACTAGTCAGGGCTGCAGAGTCGGGTACCTTCAAGCGACTTTGAATCCATACTTTGAAGACAACTCCGACTCTGGATGCAGGATATGACGACAACGCCGACTTCAGCTCTCCAAAAATACCCGACTTCACAAATTCCGACTCCAAGTAAAAGTTTCTGAAAACTAGCTGAATCCGATGCCATCTCCGAGGTCTCACTCCAGCTCGAACTTCAACGTCAGCTCCGACTTCCTAGCTTTGTGAAAATAATAACAGTTTTTGTTATTCACATTTCAAAAATTCTCAAAAAATAAATCAATTCCCTTAGGAAAAATAACAAAATTTAAAAAATCAACATTCAACCGTAAATTTTATTGGATTAATTTTAGCTTAAGGACCCCATAATGACCCCGACGAAATTGGTCAAAATTATCTCATAGTTCTAGCCAATTTTAGCAAAGTCTCTTAGGGGGTATATCAAATAATTAAAAAAAATCAACTTTCAAAATTTCATCTTTTAAGAATTATTTCAGCTTAAAGACCCCATTTCATGGCCAAAATAATGACACCGAAACTGGTCAAAATTATCCCATAGTTCTAGCCAATTTCAGCAAAGTCCCTTAGGATTTGTTATTGAAATATTATTAATTTTGTTTTTACCGTCTGCCCGGGCTATAGGAAAATTTCTCAGGTTTCCAATGCTTTTAAGAGCGAAATGTTTTTTTTAGAAATTTTTGAGATATTTATATTTTTTTTGTTTTCATTATTTATTAAAAACTTTCTTAAAACAGTTCAGAAAATTTGTCAAGTGATGTGTTCCATGTGTCATTTACTCATCAAAATGTGCAAAATAAGACAAGAAACAACTTTTTAGAGGGTTGCAAACCGCAAAAGTTTAAATCGATTTTTTAGTATGACACTTCATCAGAAATTAATTTCATGAAACCAATTTATTTTTAACAAAAATGAAACCTGTCTGCTCTCACTAAGCTTGAAATTATCTGATACAGTCGATTTTGTTGTAGGTTTGTGATTAATATTTACTAGATTTACTAGATTTTTATCAATAAATATCATGTATCAATCAAACATTAACCAGCATGGATACAAAATATGTTTTGTACTCGAAATTGAATTACAAACTACTGTTGCAAGCTTCAGAAGCTATACTTTTCATGAGTATGATTTTTTATTTTTATTTTTTGTTTGAAATGATCAATGCATTAGCAATATCATGAAAGTCTTATAAATCTCATCTTTTACAACCTCAACCCTTTACAAATTTCTGCTTCTTCATGATTTTTTGTTAAAAATAAATATTTTATTTTAGCTTAAACCAAGAAAATATATAATTTTGTAAGCGATGTTTTATGCATTTTGAGTTGAAACAAACGAGAATTATTGCTACTTCAAAATTAAAAAAAAAGATATTTTTATTTTATACTCATGAAAATATGACTTTTGTAGCTTGAAACATTAATTTGCAGTCCATTTTCGATTTCAAATCATGTTTTGTATCTTTATTCCTGGTTAATGTTAGCTTTAGGAAATATCATATTTACTCATCAAAATCTAATAATACCATTAACAGTCTCAAACTTTTTTAATTTGTTTTTCGGAGGTCCATATTTCCGATATTAGATTTAACACTTTCTTCAGCTAAGAAGATTAAAGCTGCAGAAGATGTTTTTTTTGTCCCATTAAACATTTTTTTATGGAAAATTATAAAACATATATTTAATTGCTGTGCAACTTAGCTTTTTCAAATAAAAATAAATTATATGAGATGGCCCAGCTCAAATCAAGAATTTTTCTGGTACTTTTGTACCCGACCCTCTCCGATCTCAATGAAACTTTGTAGACATGTTATCCTAGGCCTATATAAGCCATTTTTGTGTTTATGTAGTCAATTGTACTCGAAAATGACATTTGAAAAGGGCGATATCTACTTAAATATTATTGTATTTTGTCATTTGAAAATTGCTGTATCTCAAAGCCATTGCAACGTATCAAAAAGTAGTCAAAGACAAACTAGTAGAAAATTGAACGGACATCCTGAAGAAAAAAAAATACACTGAAAGAAAAATACACAACACTTCTCGAAGGTTATTTTCGCAATTTTTTTCCTTCTCTGTCCAATTCGTTCTCCTTAGTAAGAGTAAACTCTATCCTCATTAAGAACAAATCAGCTGTTGAAAGGTAGTCCATATCTCAGCTCAGGATAACAACTGCACCAATGTATTTGTTAAAGCAACCAAATAAATGAAATGAAATGAAATGAAATGAAATCACAACACTTCTATGAGATTTTAAAAATTTTAAGCCTAAAAGTTAAATTTCAAGGTGATGTCACGATTTTTTTTCGTTCATAAATTTTTAAGGAAATAGTTTAAAATGTTACAAGAAGACTCACGAAAAATGCAAGATGGTATGTGTCTTCTAAAAAAATAAATAAATCATTTACAAAAACTGTTATGTTGGAAATTTGTCTAAACGATTTTTTTTTAAAAATAATATTGGGAGAATATATGACTTCGAATAAAATCAAAAATAAATCAATCCGTAAAAATGGTTGGGTAAAATCTCCTTAAATGTGTCCGTTATCCAAAATATTCCACCCCACACTGTGCCCAGCTATAAATGAGCCTTAAGATGCATTTTCGAAATTAAATGGTCGGTTGGTGGCTCCCGCGAGGCGATGCACAGCTTCCTTTATCCACCATTAACCGCAGAAGCCTCCGGGTGCACTATTGAATTCTGGATCTCTGCGAGAACCCCCGTTCTTTTTAAGACGCCTTACTGGAAGCTGCAGCGCCAGCAGAATGTTTATTTTAATTACACACCCAAATATTATTCTTTGCCTTTATCTGGTCGTATTTATCCGCTGGGTTCTGAAAGGGGGAATAAGCACGCAAAAAGAAAACGCGAGCAAACTTTTACAATCCATCCCCGAAAAATTCTCGGATCTTTATGACTCCGATGATGGAATATCCGCCTTCTTCCGGAGGAGGAGGTCAATGCGTAATCAACCCGCAATGGTGGGGGCAATCAAAATTTAATTTGAAACCTCATTTTACAGCCACTGAAGGTGGCGGTGTTTGATGTAAAGATTTGAGCGATAGCCGGCGTTCAAGAGAGTGGTTCCGAAATAGACCTTGTTTGGGGTCTTATCGTGATCACAGCGTTGGAAGTGCGCCAGGTTGTTGTTTCCTGAAGTGTTGGATGGCTCGGGTTGTCGTTATCACCTGGAGGCTGATTGTTTGCTGTTGGACAAGCCCACTGGTGACTGACGACAGACGTGAACAACCGGACGTCATTGGTTGGGGAGACATCTTGATGGAACTTTATGTTACACGAATCAATCATAGAATACTGGACAAAAATAAAAATATACAACATACATCAATTACGTAAGCTACCCCAACCAGTTTTCCCAAAGTCGTGACATGTCCTCGAGGTGTCCGGGCGTCCTGCTGGTGTGAGCCCCACGATGACCACAACCTGGCCAAAGATCGTGCCTTCGTCGTCCTCCTGCAAAAGGATGACCAAAACTGTGCTTCAGACCCTTTTATTACCTACCTTGCTATGGTGAGCCAACGCCCACGTGTCCTCTCGTGGAGTTGATAATGGGTCATTTCACCGAAAGCTACATTACCGAATTTGACCAAATAATGTTTCCTTTTACTTGAATGTTAAATTAAGGCTTCCGGAAAGTGATCTTGAAAATTACGGTTTCGGTTGAATTCGGTGAAATGGCCATTCGATGAAATAATGATCGCCCACCCGCAGGGAGAACGCAACGACGCCCGTCCATTGTGTCCGTATTGATCTCGGCGCGGCTCTTTATTGCGACCATAAATTAGTCCCGCGATTCCATTATTACTGCTTTCCATCTGTTCTCGTTAATTTCGCCATACCTCTTGGAATTGGTCGGGGTCGCGGTCATCGGAGGTGGCCACACCGGCCCATCGATCTCGACGGGTCCCGACGCACGCACATAACTCGACTTCCCACGGGCTATTGACGACGACGGGCCAAGGATTACTGAATGACGCATTCTTTGGGATATTGCATCCCTTGCAGGTCGTTGGAGGAGAGTTGATTGGAACGTGTTGGTTGGCGGCGGCGGCGGCGTCGCGTGAACAGATGCCAATATTTATTTGTGTCTGATCGAGGGGGAGGAGTGGGAGGGCACGTGAGTCTCGTTGAGTCGGATGGAATTTTGGTGAAGTTGCCTGAGGGATCCATGCAATGGTCAGTCAGCTTCCAAAGCTTTCTTTTTGGTGAATAAATGATTATGGAACATTGGATTGTTTATGCAAAAATATTCTTTGTTTAACGATAATTTTCCAATGAATGTATTTTTGTATTTTTATATTTTTGTATTTTTGTATTTTTGTATTTTTGTATTTTTATATTTTTGTCTTTTTGTATTTTTGTATTTTTGTATTTTTGTATTTTTGTATTTTTGTATTTTTGTATTTTTTTATTTTTTTATTTTTGTATTTTTGTATTTATGTATTTTTGTATTTTTGTATTTTTGTATTTTTGTATTTTTGTATTTTTGCATTTTTGTATTTTTGTATTTTTGTATTTTTGTATTTTTGTATTTTTGTATTTTTGTACTTTTGTATTTTTGTATTTTTGTATTTTTGTATTTTTGTATTTTTGTATTTTTGTATTTTTGTATTTTTGTATTTTTGTATTTTTGTATTTTTGTATTTTTGTATTTTTGTATTTTTGTATTTTTGTATTTTTGTATTTTTGTATTTTTGTAGGTATTTTTTTTTTTTTTTTGTATGTATTTTTGTATTTTTGTATTTTTGTATTTTTGTATTTTTGTATTTTTGTATTTTTGTATTTTTGTATTTTTGTATTTTTGTATTTTTGTATTTTTGTATTTTTGTATTTTTGTATTTTTGTATTTTTGTATTTTTGTATTTTTGTATTTTTGTATTTTTGTATTTTTGTATTTTTGTATTTTTGTATTTTTTGTATTTTTGTATTTTTGTATTTTTGTATTTTTGTATTTTTGTATTTTTGTATTTTTGTATTTTTGTATTTTTGTATTTTTGTATTTTTGTATTTTTGTATTTTTGTATTTTTGTATTTTTGTATTTTTGTATTTTTGTATTTTTGTATTTTTGTATTTTTGTATTTTGTATTTTTGTATTTTTGTATTTTTGTATTTTTGTATTTTTGTATTTTTGTATTTTTGTATTTTTGTATTTTTGTATTTTTGTATTTTTGTATTTTTGTATTTTTGTATTTTTGTATTTTTGTATTTTTGTATTTTTGTATTTTTGTATTTTTGTATTTTTGTATTTTTGTATTTTTGTATTTTTGTATTTTTGTATTTTTGTATTTTTGTATTTTTGTATTTTTGTATTTTTGTATTTTTGTATTTTTGTATTTTTGTATTTTTGTATTTTTGTATTTTTGTATTTTTGTATTTTTGTATTTTTGTATTTTTGTA
Source organism: Culex pipiens pallens (assembly GCF_016801865.2). Lineage (NCBI taxonomy): Eukaryota > Metazoa > Arthropoda > Insecta > Diptera > Culicidae > Culex > Culex pipiens. The sequence goes on along the minus strand of NC_068939.1, from coordinate 38,055,840 downwards.
TTTTTGTATTTTTGTATTTTTGTATTTTTGTATTTTTGTATTTTTGTATTTTTGTATTTTGTATTTTTGTATTTTTGTATTTTTGTATTTTTGTATTTTTGTATTTTTGTATTTTTGTATTTTTGTATTTTTGTATTTTTGTATTTTTGTATTTTTGTATTTTTGTATTTTTGTATTTTTGTATTTTTGTATTTTTGTATTTTTGTATTTTTGTATTTTTGTATTTTTGTATTTTTGTATTTTTGTATTTTTGTATTTTTGTATTTTTGTATTTTTGTATTTTTGTATTTTTGTATTTTTGTATTTTTGTATTTTTGTATTTTTGTATTTTTGTATTTTTGTATTTTTGTATTTTTGTATTTTTGTATTTTTGTATTTTTGTATTTTTGTATTTTTGTATTTTTGTATTTTTGTATTTTTGTATTTTTGTATTTTTGTATTTTGTATTTTTGTATTTTTGTATTTTTGTATTTTTGTATTTTTGTATTTTTGTATTTTTGTATTTTTGTATTTTTGTATTTTTGTATTTTTGTATTTTTGTATTTTTGTATTTTTGTATTTTTGTATTTTTGTATTTTTGTATTTTTGTATTTTTGTATTTTTGTATTTTTGTATTTTTGTATTTTTGTATTTTTGTATTTTTGTATTTTTGTATTTTTGTATTTTTGTATTTTTGTATTTTTGTATTTTTGTATTTTTGTATTTTTGTATTTTTGTATTTTTGTATTTTTGTATTTTTGTATTTTTGTATTTTTTTTAAATATGAGTCATTCAAAAAACATTTGAAGCAACATCAATTCGCAGTCTGGCCCATAGCAACTCATTGCACCTGCCGCTTATTTCGCCAGATTCGCACGACTTTTCGCGACTTTCCGCGGGTCCAAAACGCAGCGAATTGAACATTAATTTATTCGTACCTTAATCGATGTTGCTGATTCCCACCAAAAACAAAACCCGTGGGTGGCTCATGCAAATCCAATTCCAATTCGGTTTTCTTCGGGACAGCTGCAAAATCCGACCACCTTGCACGTGCCACTCCAAGTGGCCCTCAGACAGACTTGATCGAGGGGCGTGGGTCTCCCAATCAGCTCGGAGCTCGTGTTGATGGGGTCTTATCAGCGGCGGTCCTGCCTATTTTTACTCTTTAGTTTTCGTACCCGAGCTCGCGTTGACGTTGATCGATTGTGGCGTGCTTCGAAGCGTGACAAATTAGCGTCATCCGGCGACGGTCCAGACATTCGAGAGACCTTATGTCCTCTGCTCTGGTTATCTTGAAAGGATCAAGTTTCGGCGGGGTCGTGCAGCATCCGCCGCACGCGGCGACCAGTTTTGGGCTTTTGACAAGGGACAAAACTTCGTTTTCCTGTTGGGCAGGCTGGTTGATCCAGTGTGGCCACAGAGAAGTGGTTCAATTGGTCCAGTACTGACCGTTGGTGGTCAGTGAAATCCGAGCTGGTCCGCAAGTCACGAGCTTCAAAAATGAGGGATAAGTAGACGATAAGAACCTGCTAGTAAGATCTGCAAATACCAGTTTCAGATTCTTTGGCTGTGTTTTAATTTTTTTATTCTGTCATAAATACTTTTTATTTTGTTCTTCTATTTTTTGTCACCAAAAATTACACAATTTCTCATAAAACTCACCGCACCTATCCGTTCCAACGCTAGGCCACCGTACAAAAACAACCAATTCCATGATTGATGGCCTTATCTGGGTGGTGGGCGCGTGTACATCAAGTCACAATCCGGCTGACAAGCGGCGCGCTGACTGTCTCGTGATGGTCATTGTTTTGCAAGGTGGTGGGAGCAGTAAACCACCAACCTCAAGGTTTGGTTGGTTTTTTTCGGTACAGTTTTTTTTTAAATGTGCGGAGCTTGTACCATCAAATCTTATCTTGGGGAATTGTGTGTCTCTGGGAGCGGCAATTGCCATCAATCGGTACCTGGTTGGTGACAGGACAAATAAGAACTTGTTTTTAGTTTACGTTTAGTTTGCTTGTTCGATTTTTAGAAAGATTACGATAAAATGACCTTTTAGTAATGAAACTTCTTGAAAAAAGAATATCTGAGCAAAGAAAATTGCAACCTCAAGTTGTTTTGGAAACCTTCGTCAAAAACAACTCTTCAAAAAACCGCTGCAACACTTTCCTTCCCTCGATCTACACTCAGCTTTCAATTGTTTAAAAGGATCCATTCAAAAATTCCTGAAAACCTCAGACATGTCTACCAATTCAGACTCACACACGACCGGAAATGACTGCTTGAGGTTTCCCCCTAGGGGAAGAGACACACCAAACTTGACTTTCCTTTCTGTTTCAGCCACTTTTGATACTTCAAGGCTGTTGTCTTTGACCTTCCTTTTTATCCTGTCGGTCTGGGCGGTCTCAGGCCGTTTCTCAAATCGAAGAAATGTTAACGGATATTTCCGGTTGATTGTTCCGAAATCGACAGTTCGTCGCCATCGTGCTAACTTGTCGTACGTGCATTTTGGGCCAAATTGAGTTAAGAACGCCATTTTGTGCAGCTCACAATGCCTCACCTTTTGACCTTCACAGATCCCCAAAATTCGATTTCAATCCTGAGATATTCAACAAAAACCGAAAAAACTCCGTGCATTTTTGTCACTTTATATATGAAAGTAGTTTCAATCTTGTCGTGCTATCTTGTCACTCCATGAAAATTTATGTAAGTGCGACAAAAGGCCAAAGGGATTTCAGGCCAGGAAAGTCAGGATGCGTTTGTCGCACGTACAAGCTAGACTACCGTAAACATTTTTAATTATAACTCGGGACTCCAGCAACCAACTTCAACCAAACTTTGGGACAATGCACAGAATGGTGAGCCAAACAAAACGTGTTTGTTATTGTTTACATTGCGTGCTCTCGTTTTTGAATATTCAAGGTCAAACATTAAAACGCGTTTTTCTCGGAACGTCAAAATGGCGGGTGCGACAAGATAGCACGACGACGTCGAGTTGTGGAAAGATTCACTTTTCAATAAACATACAGATTCGTATCGATTTCAAAAGTGTGAAAAGGAAGTTCGACTTTCAACTTGAAGGGATTCCGACCTGACCCAGATTTCCGAGTGACCTTATTTCACAATCGAAAAGTTCCTTGAAAAAGGTTACTCTCTCAATTCTAAACGATCCATTTAATTTCGGCCTGATAACGCAATCCAGTTGTTCTTCGGTCACGTATGCACCCCTCACCGGGCCGCAGTTATCAACGATGATTTGGCAAAAATTTCATGGAAAACGATGCGTTTGTTTAGTAACACAAACCGCTTTTGGGTTGTTTTGGTTGATTGGACCCGTACCGCGCGCACCAGACAGCATCCGCGTGGTGGCGCGTGTGGCCTCTTATCAGTGGCGCGTGCTTCCCAAAGCGGGGGGCCGCGTTGACGGGGGTCGACTGGGCAGGTTGTCATCGTTTGGAAGAGTTTGCATAGAAGGGGGGATTATGATTGTGTGGAAGAAAAAGACAGGGTTGAATTGGAATCATGGCTGAAATCATTGTTTAGGCCATTGAAAATTTGGTTTGCTATTTTACCCTCAAAGCATCAGCCTTTTATTGTTATCAAAAGCAGAGCCAAAATATTTTTTCCAATCCTCTGCCATACAACACTAAAATATTTCAAAACATTTTCGAATCAATCACATTGTAGAGAACAATTTTCTGAACAATTTCCATGAAAAAGTATCCATTTTAGTTCAATATAAGCAGAGATATACCCAATTTCATATAATAAACAGTTACATACTTTCTCCAAAGTTTCTGGATTTAATTCCCATTCAAACGATGAACACTGCCTACTATGACATTTTTAAGGATGAAAACATTCTGCTGAAACATAAAAATAATATAAATTTTGATGAAATGTATTGAAATTATTTTTTTAGAATCATCAAAAACTCAGTAGGCGGTGTTCATCGTTTGAATGGGAATTAAATCCAGAAACTTTGGAGAAAATCAATATGGTCATGCGACATATTAAACTTCATGAAATTATTCCAGGAATCGATATACGAGCAATTCAACCTGATTCGGTTGAACCGGTAAAATTACCGGTACCGGTTGAACCGATTCCGGGGTTGTATCACTAACCATGTCATGCGACGTGTCAAAACTCTTCAAATTAGCTCAACATTCTATTCGTGATAAATTTGAACCGATTCAGTTGAACCGGTTCAAATAACTGGTACTGGTTTGAATCGATTCAGTGTTTTAACTGCAAATCATGCCATGCGACGTGTCAAAATTCTTCAAATAATCTAAACAAACTATTCGTGATAAAGTTAAACCGATTAAGATGAACCGGTTCAAATAACCGGTACCGGTTTGAACCGAATCAGTGTTTTCACTGCAAGTATGCCATGCGACGTGTCAAAATTCTTCAAATAATCTCAACAATATTTTCGTGATAAATTTTAACCAATTTAACTGAAACGGTTCAAATAACCGGTACAAGTTTGAACCAAATCAGTGCTTTCACTGCAAATCATGCCATGCGACGTGTCAAAGTTCTTCACATGATCTAAACAAACTATTCGTGATAAATTTGAACCGATTCAATTGAACCGATTCAAATAGCCGTTACCGTTTGCACCGATACCACGATTTTACAACAAACCATCTAGTGCGACGTGCCAATTATTTTCCAATAATCTCAACAATAAAATGGTAATGAAATTGAACCGTTTAGCCCTTTTAAAATGTTAGTCTTGATTTAAAAAAAAATTAAAATATTATTTTTGAAAAGATCGGAAAATTTCACGACTGTTTCATGTTTTTACATTGACAATCGGACCATTAGTTGCTGAGATATCGTCATTAGAAAATGGTGGGTTGTTTTGGTGAGATTTAGAAAACTTCAATTTTCGTGTTTCTTTTTCTTAAAGCGGCTCTATCACAGCAACCCGAGGTCCAATCTTCAATGTCTCTTGGACAATTTTATAGCAAAATTTTCTGAACTTTTCAAAAAACAAAAAAAAATTTAATCAGTATTTTTAAAAATTGAAAAACTGCAAATATTTCGCATAAATCAAACTTTCGGTGGCTATATTGTCCGTTTTTTTCGAAGGTACACGCCACGCGGCATTTCAGAATGTGCCGCAGACACTGTTGCCAGCGATTTTCTGCACTTTTGGTGCAATAATAAATATTACCGGCAACAATGCAATGCAATTCGAAGAAGAAGATTAACAAAAACAAAACGCACAGTATGAGATTTGACAGCGCGCATTTGCCGAAAGTGCGGCGCGTCGTTTCGAGGCTGGTATGCCGCGTGTCCTTTTCGGGAATACGCGCAATATCTTGAAAACGGAGCCCTTTATCAAAAAAATCTGTAAAGTACTTTTCAATTGCAAATTCAATTTTGCATTAAAAAATAATAACAAACTTGTTTTTGCATGAAACTTCATTTTTTCCAAAAATCACTATTTTTTAAAAAAATTCATAGCTCGGCGGCAGATTTTTTGACCATGTTTTTCTATGACTCAAAAGTTGCGGATTTTTGTCCCCTAAAATATATCAAAAAATCTCGAAAATCATGAAATATTTATTGTGGGAAATTAAGTTTTAGTGAAAAACAAGTTGATTAAAAAATCTGCAAAAAAAAATTCAGTGTACCTTTTTTTTTCTCAAAAGTCCTCAACAATACCAACAATTTTGCCGAAGATACCAAATTGATCAGAAAAATCACTCAAAAGTTACAGCTGTTTGAATATTTACATACCATTTTTGTATGGACAGCAGCCAAAATTGTATGGAGACTTGTAAGGGTGAACCAATGCAATGACGCAAAATAGCTTATTTGGTCATAGGGAAGGCCCCCACAAAGTTTGAGTCAAATCAAAAAATACAAAAAATAAAAATTGTCGAAATCGACGATTTCGTAGAGAGTTGCTCATTTGAAGTTTGTCCCACACATAAGGCTACGTGTTAAGTTTCCGTGGAAAAAACTGGATTCATGATTTTCAAAAAAAAAAAAAGTACAGGATGTTGTAGGCTTTTCTAAAAGAGCACACGATTTTGAACTTAACTGCATCAATAACTCAAAAGCGATGAAAATGCATATGGGACATTTATGCGATCAGAGGCAGTTTAGTGTTTGGTTCAAAATCATGTGCTCTCTCTCTCTGACATGTTTTTTTTTATTAGAAGTTTCTAAATAATCTATAAACAAGGTTGACAATAATATAAAGCTGGAACTCTTGATTAAAATTATGAATGATTTTTATCCAAAAACATTATAACATCACATGTCTGTGACTATAATTCTTATTTTAAATGAAAATAATTAAGAAGACTGTTAAAATAATCATTTTCTTCTGATTTGTCTGCTTCGTCCTAAATTGTCATCGTCACACATGACCACCCATCCTATCGTGACGGGACATCACCAGAACTCAACACAGCTCTTAGAAAGCAATTTAGCTCGTCAGCGTCAGCGTAGTGGCAGTGCGTTTAGGAACCCTTAAAAAAAAGCTCGAAAAGAAGAACAAGAACTTTGAGACACACTTCAGAGCCAGAACCGATAGAACGAAAAGAAAAAAGGGTAAAGAAGAAAAAACGCTCGAGACACTCTAAAAGCAAAACCAATTTAGTAATTTAGATAAATTCTGTCTAATTGAATGTTTGTTTACAATTCGTCGCCGCGCTTAAGCGATCGAAAGTGAAAAAAGACGGGCGTGCTTCAGCTCGGGATGACTTTTGGAATTGTGTGCTGACTCCGGAAAGGGGTTACATGAGTGATTTAAATATTTTTATTTTTTTTAACTTTTCAATGCTTAGCCACTCAGAAATCGATTTGTTTATTTTTTAAATACTATTTATAAATTAAAAAATAAAACAATTATTTTCTAGACCCCACCCCTCAACCCACCATTGCGTGAGAGGAAGTCGGGAAAAATTAGTCTACTCCTGAGCGTCGTCATCGTCTGGCGTAGGACCCACGCGAGAGCGATACGAATCGGCGCCAGGCATTTCGGCCTTGGCTCATCCCTTGGGGTTGGGTCCGCAGACAGGAAGTTGACTCATTGCGCGCGGCGGGTCCAGCGCTGGGGGCCATTTCTTCGGAGCCCCACGTCCGAGGCGTGCGTTTCGATCCGTTCAGGTGGTCCCTAAGCCGTCTAATTGCTCAATTTTTGGGATGGCCGTCAGCGGAATTAAAAACGTTTGGGTTAAGGTTTTTTTTCGGAGTGCCACCCAGAGCTTGGTTGGGTTGACCTTCAAATATGCTTTGGTTTTTTTTTGTTGGGAAATGTTCTGACGATGAAATTAAGACACTTGAGAGTGGCGAAGGAATTGCCTCAAGCTAGGATACATGAGGGAAAAAAAGAAAATTGACCAATGAAATTAAGGTTATTTCTCAAAGAGTTTAGCCGTAGTGCTGAAAGGGAAATTTGTTTGTTGGAAAAAAAAACTCAAAATGTTCGAGGGGTACAACAATACACTTCATAAAAAAACAATAAAAAAATTAAAAAAAATCAAAATAAGTTTGTTTTTATTTTTTCTTAATTCTAGGTTCAATAATATTTTTTTGGTTGATTTTTAAAAAAATAACAAATACACCCCTCGTTTCACAAAATGATCTTCCAGAATCTAGAAGTATTTTTTTAAGCAAAACTGAGAGAGTCGCGTGCGTGCCAAACGAAAGCTGCAAGCTTTATGTACCGATTATCCTCTGAAAGATGTGAACTTCGAATCCTACGCAAAAAATGTTGATGGCCTCATGAGTGTCTAGATATAAACACGGAAAAAACTTTTTTTCATCATTCAATTTAAATTTAAAATTCATAACATTTCTTCCTTCTCAGTTGGATTGGTAATCCCTTCAGTGAAATATCTCACAATTATTCTATCTTTTTCTTCATTACCTCCGCAAGGTTTTTTCGATTTCATAAAAACCAATAAGCGTAAAATGTATAAGGCACAACCAAAACTCAATATTACCACCATCAACCATATCGTAGAACTCTGCAATAAACTACTCCGAGACTCCTCCCAAACTAGTTCACAAGTTCCGTTTTGCAGGATGAACCCAACGTCGCAAGAGCAAACTCCCGGTGCCGTACAGGCCCCGTTCAGGCACAGATCTTCGCACACCGGCGTACAGTCCTCATCCGTCGTGGTCCGGTTGTAGCCGGGGAGACACTCGCAGACCTCGGCTGATGTCGGACAGAACCCGTTGGTGCACTGCTCCACGCAAGCTGGATAGCACGAGCTAACGTTTAACTCAGCGGCGATCAGCTCTAACCCGGCGTCACAGATGCAGGTATTCGCGTCGACACAGCTTCCGTTCGAGCAGTCCACTACGGATGGGTCACAAAATGGTGCACAAACGTTCTCCAAGGTTGGTTGATAGCCGTCCCAGCACTTGCACTGATTTGGACCGATGCAGGTTGAGTTTTCGCACGGTGGGTCACAGAGAGGTTCGCAGATGTGGGGAGATTCTTCGGCGGGAATGAATTCCGGCCAGCACCGACAAGTGCCATCTGGAAGGCAGTGAGCGTTGACACATTCCGGACTACACCGGGACTTGCAATAAAGGAGGTTGGATTGTTGGGAGTGCTTCAGTAGGAATCCTTCATTACATCGCAGGATATTCGGAGCGGTGCATTGTCCATTGTTGGTGTTGAAGTAATTTGGATCACAGCTTGGTTCACATGAATTAGGGGCTGTTAGGGAAGGTCGATATCCATGCAGGCAGTGACAAGTGTTTGGAGCTACGCAAGTTGCATTATGACAACCACTCTCGCAAATTGGATCACAAACATTCGGTTTGGTTGAACTTCGTGAGAATCCTTCCTTGCAGGTGCAATTATTCGGTTTTGTACAATCTCCATTGATGCAGGCTGAATCACACGTTGGTACACATCGATATCCTCTAAAAATATATCCTTCCTCACAGATGCAACGATTTGGTTCAACGCATTCTCCATTGCCACATTCCGCGATCTCTGGATAACAACGAGGGTTGCAAACATGAGAGAACTTCGTAGATTTCTCATACCCATGATTACAACCGCAAATATTCGGAGCAATGCATTCACCATTTTCGCATGGAGGATCACACACTGGAACGCACTCTGTGTCCGACCTTCTCATATGCCCTGGAAGACACGAACACTTGCCAGGGCTAGTACAGACACCTCGAATGCACGGCGATTCGCACACCGGAAGGCAACGATTCACTTGCAACCGAAACCCCTCCCCACAATCGCACCGATTCGGCCCAGCACACTTGCCGTTGATGCACCCGCCGTTGCAAACAGGGTGGCACTCTCCGCGAGGGTTCTTTTCGTACCCGGGACAGCACTCCGGTAGCAGTTCCGTCTTGAACTCCAACTCACAAGTATCCCGATAGTAGTCAGAATTGATGTCCAGCTCGTGCCACTTTCCCCAGCATTTGGCGTCGCAAATACCGGTTCTGGACACGTACTGTTTGCCCCACTTCACGTGGGGAACGCTGTGGGATGCTCTAGGGTTAGTAGGAAGATCAATCAAACTTTGCAAAGAAAGCAATACCTAACGTTGCGCCAGCAGATACTCCCTAGCGTGAGAGGTAACGCTAATAGAAGGACGCCACTTACTGCTGAATACTTCATCTTCGAAGTGACCGATGTAACGAGATGCTAAAGCTTAAATGCCTTCGAAGCAGCTTTCTATTTCAAGATATAGTAAACTTAGTCCTTCATATCTTTATGGTCTATCTCACTGAACTTCTTTTGTATCGTGGGGTTTCCCTCTGGCGATTACATAACATATGTAGCATATGCAACGAGGTCATCTTTGTCTGATAAATGCAAGAAAGGACTAATTCTTCACCATCCGGGGAACCACCGAACAAATCAAGAGTTTGATAGTACGGAATACCAGAATCCACATCATACAATGTATACACAAACTGATAGTGTGCCTCCATATAAGTAGTCAATACAAAATCATTTTGCAAATTACTTCTAAGGGAAGTGCGTTCAAGATGAGATCTCTAGTCATATTATACGTTACATTGGCAACTCTAACTCTAGCAAACACTGACGTGTGTTACAAGTCTATCAGGTATATCTATAACGCATATTTTTGTCAACCGCTTTAATTGATTTCTTCCACCTTCCAGAACTCCATACATCAAATCAACGGACAAGAAAATTCACCGGGTCAAGACCTGCTACTACCGCTGTTGGCGCAGCCACCAAACACAGGTCAACACCGATTACTGGACCATTGACAACTGCGTGGTAGACTACAAAGCGTCCGCTCAACCAGTTTGCTGTGCGGGCTACACGGGCATCGCGCCCCTTTGTGTGCCTATTTGTCACGGATGCAGCAACGGCCGCTGCACTGCCCCTAGCGTTTGTAGCTGCAACGAGGGATACCGGAACGAGGCGGGATTTTGTGTGCCGGTTTGCGAGCCGGAGTGTGGTCCGGGGTCCTGTGTGGCGCCCGGACAGTGTTCTTGCCATGAAGGATACGAGATGGATCGAAATAGGGGATGTGTTCCGAGGTGTGATCCACCCTGTCGGAACGGGGAATGCGTTGGGGTGAACAGCTGTGAGTGCTTCAGGGGATTTCGACAGGTTACAGGTTCCATTGAATGCGCGCCGGAATGTGATTTAGGAGTTGCAGATTGTGGCAACGGAACTTGCATCGGACCGAATCGTTGCAGTTGTGAGGAAGGGTTTGTATTTGAGAATCATCGATGTATTCCACGTTGTGATCCGACCTGCATCAATGGACAATGTACTGGCCCAAATAACTGCACCTGTGATGAAGGATTCACACAAGATTCATTGCGTCCAAATATGTGTGTTCCAGTTTGCAGCAGCTTATGTCACAATGGAGCATGTGTTGCCCCCAACACTTGCCAGTGTCTTCCCGGATATCATCAATCCAATACGGTGGCAAACTCGTGCGAACCCAGCTGCGATCCCAAGTATGTAGACGTCAGGAATGGACAGTGTATAAGCCAAAATGTCCTTCAGTGCAACAATGGATTCGTATTGGAATACTCTCAACTATCTGGATTAATTCATTGCTCATTGAAGATTTAGGATAATTTATGCAACAATTTTTTTTCAACATAAACTTAACAAAAGCGTATTGAGGAAATATACCCTTTCTAATCAAACACCTATCTTCGTCTTATCGTCGCCGTCGTGCTAACTTGTCGTACGTGCATTTTGGGCCAAATTGAGTTAAGAACGCCTTTTTGTGCAGCTTACAACGCCTCACCTTTTGACCTTCACAGATCCTCAAAATTCGATTTCAATCCTGAGATATTCAACGAAATCCGAAATAACTCCGTGCATTTTTGTCACTTTACATATGAAAGTAGTTTCAATCTTGTCGTGCTATCTTGTCACTCCCTGTTAATAGATGTAAGTGTGACAACTGGCCAAAGGAATGTCAGGTCAGAACGCGTTTCACGCACGTACAAGTTAGACTACCGTAAACATTTGTAATTATAACTCGGAAGTCCAGCAACCAACTTCAACCATACTTCGGGACAATGCACATAATGGTCAGCCAAACAAAACGTGTTTGTTATTGTTTACATTGCGTGCTTTTGTTTTGTCAAGGTCAAACATTAAAAGGCGTTTTTCTTGGCACGTCGAAATGGCGGGTGCGACAAGATAGCACGATGACGTCGATATGGAAAGTTTGATGCTCGCTTAAAGCTCCTAAAATACTATTTAGGCTTACCAGCAACAGCATCGCCTCGAGTAAGCACGCAAATGTATGCCACTTACGGGCCAAAAAGATCAAGTTTAATGCACTTTTGATCATAATATCTATTTTGCGGGACCATTTCTAAACATTTTGTTGGCACACACATCCACACGCAAGATGAGAGCTAAACTGCTTAACGAAAGTCGCCATCGGTATCTTTTCACTTGCGCTAACGTTTGCAAAGAGCTTAAGATATAAAATTGCTTCCAACTACCGGTAACATGTTCTTTTGAACATTAGTTAGTCACTCACTTGAAAAATAATCCCGAAAAATGTAAATAATTAGCAAGTGCCCTAAAAAAACGAACGTGCCTCATCTTTTGACGTTTGACTTTTGACGACCCATTCCAATCGAAGGCGGAATAAAACCGAGCGAGAAGCGAAGGCAAATAAAGAACAAAGGATGGCCACCATCTCCACCAGCAGCGCCTGTTGGAGTGAGCCAGTAATGCCAGGAAATTTTCTCTATAAATGCTAATTTTCGTGAGTGTTCACTTAAAATTTCATCACAATTGGCAGCACTAAGCAGACCCGAAAGAGCGCTGGAAGAAAAAAAGAACTAAGCTGAAAATAGAAAAATGGGCGTAGCCCAATGCATTCTCGTCTGATTAGAATACATTAAGGAAATATTTGTTTTAAATGCTTGTAAAAGAAATAGAAAAACTTTTAGTGAAAGTGAAAATGAACAGAAATGTGCACAAAAAGTTGCTCTACTCGTTGGTGTACTTGGCTTCAGTAAATTACAAGGAACAATCCAGATTATCCTGCATCATTCAAACACGACCGCTTATTAGGCTTAACATTTTAATGAAAGTATTCATTCACAACCTTCTACAAAAGATCCTTCCGGAAAGCGTTGAATAGTCCAGCACATATCCCGGATCGCATTCAAGCACATTGGGCGCAACACACTCTCCCCTCCTGGTGTCCACGAACATCGGATCGCAGCTTGGCTCACACACATTCGGATCGTCATTCGATTGCTCAAACCCTCCAAGACACTCACAAGTGCCGGGAGCAACGCAGGTTCCATTCTGACAACCGCCATCGCAGAAGGGAATACACTCAGCTGGTTTTGCTACACTGTTGACGAATCCTTCCCTGCAAGAGCAGATATTGGGCTTGGTACAGCTTCCATGGACGCAGGGAGGATCACAGTGAGGAACGCATCGATTCTTCTCGAATACAAATCCTGCTACGCAGGTGCAACGGTTTGGTCCAGCGCAGGTTCCACTGCCACAATCCGCTAGTTTTGGATCGCACACCGGCACGCAAACGTTGGATTCCGATGTCTTTTGATACCCAGAGAAACACTCGCAGGTATTTCGATCAACACAATCTCCATTCAAACAGGGTGGATCACATTTCGGAACGCATCCTTTGGCACGATCCAACTCGTATCCTTCGTGACAGGAACATTTCCCAGGTGCTTCACACGTGCCGTGACCACACTCGGGATTATCACAAATCGGAACGCAGATTCCCATCAAATTACGGAAACCCTTATCGCAGCTGCACACATTTGGAGCGGTACAAAGCCCGTTTTGGCAACCGTGACAAATGGGTTCACATTTCCCGGATGCCATCTTCTTGTAACCCTCACAACAAACCGATTGCTTCTCCGTCTTGTAATTTATCGAGCAGTGGTCCAAGCTGTGGAAACTCGTGTCGATTTGCTTTTTCCACCAAAACCAACATTTATGGTGGCAAATTGTGTTTCGTTTAGTCGTACTTGAAGACGTTGCAAGATATGGTGTGCTGTAGGGATAAACACTTAGTTTAGAGCAATCACTTACTAATTTTGTGTCTTACCTGACAGTTTTGGTGCAATTTTGCCCCACTATGAGAGGAAGAATTGCAAGCAATGCGTAAGCTACGATCCAGGAACTCATCTTTTTGTGAAAGCTCAATGGAAAGTAATACTTGATTCGATATCACCTGCTTCATTTATAGCGTCTAATGAATGAACTTCGAACAACAAGAGTATTTTCATGTCTGCAAATCTAGATTGAAGATTGATCTTTCGCGGAAGTGCCCTGTGTCAAGGGGAACCCCTCAACTTACAATGTTGTCGGTCATGCCCCCCCTCAGGAACAGTTGATTGACTGATACAACTTTTCTTGAATGGAAAGTTCCCCTCCGATATGAAGACAGCATAAATACCTCTGTAGAGGCGAAAATTACCGGTACTCTCCCCCAAGAAACTCACAATGCAGGTATTCGCACTGACCTGCGCTCTTCTGTTATCGTTGCCCCTGCTGGCAGTGGGGCGCCTCTGTCCGCGGGAAGTCAGGTAAACACTCACTCAGGTCCACCTTTCACCGATAAGTTCGTTCAAATGCTCTAACCCCCCTTTCAGAGTGCCGTACGTCAAGTGGGGCAACCAGCACGTGTCCCGAACCACGCCGTGTGACTACGTTTGCTGGGGCAAGTGGCACAAGATCTACATCGAGTCGGGCTACAGTACGAACACCTGCGAGCTGGCTTACAGGACGGAAACGAAGCAGGAGTGCTGCGAAGGGTTCGAAAAGGACTCGCGGGGCGAGTGTCGACCGGTTTGTGAGGGAGGATGCGTTGGCGGTCGGTGTGTTGCGCCGAATCGGTGCGGGTGTGAGGAGGGATTCCGGTTACGCGGGAATCGCTGTGTTCCCGTGTGCGATCCGGATTGTATTTTTGGAGATTGTACAGGTGTTGGAGTGTGTTCCTGTCTGCCGGGGTATAGGAACAGGACGGCCACGGAGTGTGAACCCGTGTGTGATCCGCCGTGCGAACAAGGCAAGTGCATTGCTCCTAATACCTGCGAGTGTAGGCACGGATTTGAGCTAGCCGGGAATTCAAAGCATGTTTGCAAACCACGATGCGATCCAAAGATCGCGAAATGTGGAAACGGAACTTGCGTTGAGCCAAATCGTTGTGATTGCGAGAAGGGATACGAGTTCAGGGGTCACGCATGCGTCCCAATTTGTGATCCAACGTGTATCAACGCTGAATGTTCGCAACCAAATGCCTGCACTTGCAAGCAAGGATTCAACAAAAGTTCGGAACCAAATGTGTGTAAACCCATCTGCAACGAAGAATGCTCCAACGGAACTTGCGTTGCTCCAAACACCTGTCTCTGTCTGCATGGATATCAACCGTCTGAAGCAGCCCCGAACTCGTGCGAACCAAGCTGTGATCCCAAGTTCTTTGATACCACCAATGGGCAGTGTATTGCACCGAATGTCCTGCGGTGTAACGAAGGATACCAACTGACGTATTCCGTGGAGTCTGGCCTGATACGCTGCCAGTCCCAATGTAGTCCCGAATGTGTCAATGCTCAATGTCTTCCGGACGGCTCTTGTCGGTGTTTGGCCGGATTCTTCCCCTCCCAGGAAGCTGTCAATGTGTGTGAACCGATGAAGTGAATAAATTTTAGTTTTTAAATTACTTTTTTGAATGACTTTTTTGCATGTTAAAAGTTTACAACTCGTCGCTGTCGTGCTAACTTGTCGTACGTGCATTTTGGGCCAAAGCTCACATTGCCTCACCTTTTGACCTTCACAGATCCCCAAAATTCGATTTCAATCCTGAGATATTCAGTAAAAACCGAAAAAACTCCGTGCATTGTTACGTTTCATCTGAAAGAAATTTCAGTCTTGTTGGCTATCTCGACACAGCCTTAAAATTGATGTAAGTGCGACAATTGGCCAAAGGGATTTCAGGACAGAGCGCGTTTGACACAAGTAGGAGCTCGACTACTGTAAACAATCATAACTCGGGACTCCAGCAACCAAACTCAACCAAACGTCAGGACAATGCACAGAATGATCAACCAAACAAAATGTGTTTGTTATTGTTTACATTGCGTACTCTCGTTTTTGTTTATTCAAGGTCAAACATTAAAGCGCGTCTTTCTCGAAACGTCAAAAAGATTTTTGATATTATTTGCTATTGCCTATGGTACTATGTCCCCATTCCAAATCCAGCGCGCGTTTGCAAAAGGTCCGCCCAGATATTGATGAATATTCCAGCACGTACCCCGCATTACAATCCAATACGTTAGGCGCAATGCATTCTCCCTTCCTGGGGTCCATAAACTTCGGATCGCAGCTCGGTTCACACAAGTTCGCATCGTGATTCGACTGTTCAAACCCACCGAGACACTCACAAGTGTTGGGAGCAACGCAGGTTCCATTTTGACAACCGCCATCGCAGAAGGGAATACACTCGCCTGGAACAGCCGGGTTATTGACGTATCCGGCGTTGCAAGTGCAAGTATTTGGACTGGTGCAGCTTCCGTTGCTACAAGCGCGATCACAGTGGGCAATACATCGATTGTCCTCAAATGTGAATCCTTCCGCACACCTGCATCGATTCGGCTCAACGCAAGTTCCGTTGCCACAATCTGCTATCTCTAGATCACATTCCGGCGCGCATACGTTGGAATCTGTTTGGACCTGTTGAAATCCACTGAAGCATTCACAAGTGTTCACCCCAGTACATGCACCATTCTGGCAGGGTGGATCACAAACAGGAACGCATCCTTTCTGCGCATCCATCACGTACCCTTCATGGCAGGAGCACCGCCCTGGTGCTACGCACGTGCCGTGGCCACATTTTGGCTCACATACCGGGACGCAGATACCCATTTGATCTTGATACCCGGCGTAACAGCTGCACACATTTGGCTCGGTACACCGACCATTGCTGCATCCCACGCAAATTGGTTTACATTGTCCGAGGGAATCCTGCTTGTATCCTTCGCAGCAGACGGACTCCTGCTTCACCTCGTAGTTCAACCAACAACCGTCATAATCGATGTAACTTGTATCGACATACTCCGTGTACGAAAACACACAATCGTAGTTGCAGTGGTAAGTCCGACTGACTCGCTTGGTAGTTGTTACGAGACTAGGAACGCTGTGAAATTGAATTAAAAGTTAAAACTGCACTTCTCCTGCTCTCTAATGGCCATACCTGATATCCCTGACACAGTTCTGTGCTGCTATAAGTGGAAGTATCACGAGCGCGACGTTTACAGCGATCAATGTTCTCATCTTGGAGACGGTTTGGTGAAATTTGATTCGTAAAACCACTCGCTAGGACATTTTATTCGCAGATATCACGTGGCGAGTGCTGAGAAGTTGGCCAAACTACACGTGAATTTGTTTGCAGCAATCAGAGCAAAATCGAATTGATTGTTAGCTTTGCACTTATTGTAACACTCGATACACTTCTTTTCTACATCAACGATAAATTGTTGCTTAGTTTGTTAACAAATTCAATATTGATCTTTTAGAAGTACTAGTGATTCTCGAGTAGCGCGTGGTATCATACCAACTGAAATAAATAGAACTGGCACATCTCGGTTCAGCACACTTCTGAAGAAAGAGTTAACCTTCGCGATGAAACTCTACACTCTGACTTGCGCTCTTCTGCTTTTGATACCCACGGTGCTGGGTCGTATCTGTCTGAAGGATGTCAGGTAAGGTATCAAATCGATTCATATTTCCATCAAATTGTGTAATCCCTACTTTCAGTGTTCAGTACCTGAAAAGGGGCACAACTCGCGTATCCAGAACGGCCAATTGCTACTACCATTGCATTTTCGCTAGCCACACGAGAATCGTGGACTCTAGCTACACGGCCCAAACGTGCGAGCTAGCGTCCAAGACGGAGCTGCGGTCGGAATGCTGCGATGGATACGCGAAGAACTCCCGCGGGGAGTGTCTACCCGTTTGCGAGGGAGGTTGCATCAACGGAACGTGCAACGCGCCGAATCAGTGCGGTTGCGCTGAAGGATACCAACTGAGGGGGAATCGGTGCCTTCCGGTGTGCGACGTGGAGTGTGTTTTGGGAGTTTGTACCAAGCCTGGGCAGTGTACGTGCCTTCCTGGGTACACGAAACAAACGGACACGGAGTGCGTGCCGGTTTGTGAGACTCCGTGTGAGAACGGCAGGTGCATTGCACCGAATACCTGCGAGTGTGATCACGGATTTGAGAAGTATTGGTTTTCGGATTATCAGTGCTTTCCAAAGTGTGATCCGACGATTGCGGACTGTAGCTATGGAACGTGCGTTGCGCCAAATCGTTGCCGTTGTGCGGTCGGATTCGTTTTCAGAGGTCATCGCTGTGTTCCGCAGTGTGATACGACCTGCGTCAACGGAGATTGTACCAGTCCGAACAGGTGTACGTGCAAGGAAGGATTCTCAACCAGTTCTGGGGATTCGAATGTTTGCGTTCCGATTTGTGCGAGTGGATGTCAACATGGGACCTGTGTAGGTCCAAACACGTGCCAGTGTTCTGGTGGATACAACGCAACCTCAACGGATCCGAACTTGTGCGAACCGAGCTGTGATCCCACGCACGTCGATATCAGCAATGGACAGTGTATTGCTCCGAATGTTCTGCGATGCAGTGAAGGATACGTGCTGGAACGCTCGTCTGGCTTGATGAGGTGCAGATCTAGCGTCGAAGGTGGACAGGAGATACCAACGGGATTGCTTACGTCAACTTAAAGATTTAGCATTAAGTGTTTCCAAAATAAATCGAGATTTTGGTCTAAATATTGCTTTTATAGTTTTATTTAAATCACTCATAAAGATTGCGTGCAATTCATTCCAATCGGTTCGCAAACATTGTCAGCACCATCAGAGGGACTAAATCCGTCCCAGCACTGGCAGGATCCATCCGAAAGACACAGTCCATGGACGCATTCGGCGTCACACGGGTATCGGCAGAAGGTCCTTCCGGATAGTGGTGAGTATTCCAGCTGGAATCCCTCACTGCACTGGAGCACATTGGGGGCGATGCATTCGCCGTTGGCGATGTCTACAAACTTGGAATCGCAGCTGGGTTCGCAAGAATTGGCTACAGTATGGGATTGCTGATACCCAGGAAGGCACTGGCAGGTGTCTGGACCAACACAGGTTCCATTTTGACATTCACTACTGCAGAAGGGAACACATTCAGATGGATTCACTGGACTGTTGACGAATCCCTCCTTGCACGTGCAGGTATTCGGTTTTGTACAATCTCCGTTGATGCAGGTCGTATCACATCTTGGAATGCATCGATTCCCCTCGAATATAAATCCCTCTACGCAGTCGCAACGGTTTGGACCAACACAGGTTCCACTTCCACAATCCGCTATATCCGGATCACACTCCGGCATGCATACATGGGACTCCACCGTTTCCCGGAACCCACTGAAGCACTCGCAAGTGTTCAACCCAACACATTCCCCATTCAGACAAGCAGGTTCACAGGCAGGAACACATCCCTTCTTCGGATCCGCAGCGTACCCTTCCCGACAGGAGCACTCCCCTGGCGCTACGCACGTTCCGTGGCCACACTCGGGATCACAAACCGGAACACAGACTCCCAGCTGCTTGCGGAAGCCTGCGTTGCACGTGCAGCTGTTCGGTGCGACGCACGTGCCATTCTGGCACCCGTGGCAGACAGGTTCGCAAACTTTCTTCGCATTCTCCTGGTAGCCCTCGCAGCACACCGACTGGGTCGTGGTTTTGTAGTTGATCGAGCAGGTATTGACGACGTCGTAGTCGGTGTTGATTTGCTTTTTGTGCCTGAGGACGCACTTCCAGTGGCAGGTGGTATCACGACTGATTTTCCTGTAGGTCGTCGTGACGTAAGGCGTTCTGGAAGAAACAAGAGTGTGATTAGGAAGAGTTGGTTCGGCTAGGAGGTGGTGTTGCTCAACCTGACGGAGACGGTACATGTTTGGGCAGCTATAAGAGGAAGAATCGCCAGCAAAACGGTCACTAGTATCAACGATCTCATCCTGAAGGTACCTTCCTCGAGAATGGAACAGTGAAAGAAACAGGGTGGCTCTTAATAAGGTCTCATCAGGCAAAATTTCATTCAACTAGCAAACAGTATGATAAGTTTAATTGCTCCGCAGCGATCCCGGAACCGTTTATCAATATGACCTGATTAGTTATCAAAAATCCAGCGAAGTCTTCCGCAGGTAATCGTCGTTGTCGTATTTTGACATACGTATGACACCGACGAGTTGACATAAAAGTTATATATAAAGCTATAACCTTTATTTTGGCAATTCAGCAAATTCTTTCTTTATCAGTTCCTCAAGCCATTCCGACGGCGTGAGGTCGACGTTGTCGTGCAATCTTGTCGCACGTCGCCTTATGACGTTCCGAGAATGAATGAAAACGATATCACGCAATGTAAACAATAACAAACACGTTATGTTTGGCTGACCATTCTGTGCATTGTCCCGAAGTTTGGTTGAATTTGGTTGCCGGTCAAAATGTCGAAATTTGGCAACTCCGTGTACGCACGAGAGCAAGTAGTAGTCAGGTGTCAGTGCTCCATAGTTTTTCTCCGAATTAAATCGCTGTAGTTGATCGTGATTACCCGCGAGTTTACTCCTCCAGCATGCCGAAGGTCAGCCGTGGTCGTGGCAGTTCGAGTGCGGCCTGGAAAAACCCGCGAAGTTCGTCTACCGGCCGAGTGCCAAAAGGTAAACAAACCAACGAAGATGCAGAGCGACGAGGAAAGCAACAACAACAACAACACCGACGACGACGGCGACGATGGACATGCACGGATAAAAGTGTCGATGTCAAAAAAGAACAATTTTCCAACGGTGACCACCTTCAAATTTTGTTTTGGACACGTTGGTGGACGATATTGACGAGTTGCTGGAAGATCTCGGATATTGTCAGAAAATCGGTAAGTCGTCAGTGCAAGTGATCACACTGAACAGAAAAAAATTCGACCTGGTGCTTGAAGAACTGAAGTGTAGCAACTTTATCTTCTATACATACGACCCATAGAAGCTCCCTTTTAAGGGGGTCTTGCAGGGTTACCAAGCCCGTCCGATCACCGACCCGAAGCGACACCTCTCTTTTTGGATAAACTGGCGGTTTTACTCCAAGAACTCGTCGGACGTAGCGCCACGGCTCACGGAACTGCCACGAAAGGCGAAATTGGGGGACAAGGCCGAACAAACGAAGCCGCGCGTAAAGTGCGCGAACTGTGATGGCAACTATAGCGGTAATTACCGCGGATGCCTGCTGCAACGTCCCACCCTACTCAGTGAAGTACGAGCGAACGGTTCGAGCGGATAACACAGCGTTCGCCAGCGTGGTATCCGCCGCAATGCGGCCCAGCAAGAAATCACCGAGGAAGATCTCTTTACCCTGCTGGAGTTTTGTTGCTCTCGCGAGGGAGATGATGATGCGATTTTGGAGCTGCCGGAACAAGGCTGAACTGGCCCTGGGGGAGCTGATGATCAAACACATCTATAATTGGTTATTTTTTCGGTGATCTAGTTTCAAGCATTATCTTTATCTATCCTTTTCCCATTGCACTTTCTGTAAGTTTTTAGAAAATTTGACCAATGAATGCACGTGCGACTAGGTAGCACAACAACGACGAGGTAATACAGGATGTGTTTGAATCATAAACGACCAAGTGCGTGTAACTTGGGATAAAAAGCGCCTAACACACCAGTTGTTGTTTCGTGCTCCGTGAAAGTAGAGCGATTCGCGATGAAATGTTTGGTGAAAATTTGCACGTTGCTTCTGGTGATACCTCTGGTGTGGGGACAGATCTGCTGGAAGAATGTAAGGTATTGTAGAGATTTCAAACTAACTTCTTCAAGCGAATCTTTGAGTTCCCCCTAACCTTCCAGCGTACCATACGTCAAGTGGGGTCATATCTACGTGTCAAGGTACACCCCGTGTGACTACAAATGCTGGTTCAAGTGGCATCAGACGATGGTTGAGTCCGGCTACAACAGCAACACGTGCGAACTGGCGTTCAACACGGAATCGGTGCCAGAGTGCTGCGAAGGATACGCCAAGGACTCGCGCGGGGAGTGTAAGCCCGTCTGTGACGGGGGGTGCATCGATGGATCGTGTAACGGACCGAACCGGTGCGATTGCAATCAGGGCTTCCAACTGCAGGGGAATCGCTGCGTGCCGGTGTGCGAGTCGGACTGTATCTTTGGGGTTTGCTCCGGACAGGGCGAATGCACTTGTCATCCGGGGTACATGAAGAAAACGGACACGGAGTGCGTGCCTGTTTGTGAGGTTCCTTGTGAAAATGGGAGGTGTATTGCTCCGAATACCTGCGAATGTAAACGTGGATTTGAGCAATCTCCTGAATCGGATTATCTTTGTCTTCCGTCGTGTGATCCGGAGATTGCGGATTGTGGTAACGGAACATGCGTTGAGCCAAATCGTTGCCTTTGTGAGGAGGGATTCCTTTTCAGGGGAAATCGATGTATTCCACAGTGTGATCCGACCTGCGTCAACGGAGATTGTACCAATCCGAATACCTGCACGTGTAGGGATGGATTCTTGCGAAGTCTAGTAGAATCAAATGTTTGTGATCCAATTTGCGAAAGCGGTTGTCAGAATGGAGTCTGCGTTGCTCCAAATAACTGCCAGTGTACTCTGGGTTATAACGCCACCTCAACTGATCCGATCTCCTGTGAACCCAGCTGTGACCCCACGTTCATGGACATCAGCGATGGTATTTGTGTTGCTCCAAACGTCCTACGATGCAACGAAGGATTCATTCTGGAACATTCGTCGCAAGTCAACTTGATTAAATGCAGATCTACGAATGTTACTCCAACGAATCTGCTGTCGGTGTTTTGAAGAAATCATGCTGATACGAATAAATTTCAAACCTTCAATCTTTCAGTGTTTACGTTACCGCGCGATTATCTAAATTGCACGAGCTTATCTCTTGGGGCCGACCTTCCGAAACATGTCTACAAACCTTGTGATGATGCTTAAAAGCATGCGCGTTTGTGCACTGAACTTGAATTAGGGGAAATATACCTTTTCTAATCACACACCTATCTTTGTCATATGGAGAGTTTGATGCTCGATTCATGCTCCAAAAATACTATTTACGCTACAAGCAACAGCACCGCCACAATTAAGCACGCGAAATAATGCCATTTACTGGCCACACCGATCAAATTAAATGCACTTTTGAACATTTCTCATCATTTTGGTGGCGGATGTATGTGCACGCAAGATGAGAGCTTAACTGCTTAACGAAAGTTGGCATCAATATCTTTTCACTTGCGCTAACGTTTTCAAAGCGCTTCCAATTACCGTCAACATGTTTTCATTAGTCATTCACTCACTTGAAAAATAATCCCGAAATAAGTAAATAATTAGCAAGCACCATCAAAAAACCAAACGCGCCAAATCTTTTGACGTTTCAATTTTGACGACCCATTCCAAGCGAAGGCCAATAATAGTGTTATTTACGTGCGCATGTATTGCGTGTACATGCACGAAAAAAAGTGAGGTTAGATTTTGTCCGGCCAGCAAAATCAAATGGTGCGCTAGTGTGCGTACGCGAAACGTCATAAAGCTCTATAAAGAAGCTTCAAAGAGAAATGACAAGGCACTCAAACATAACAAAACTCGCTCTTCCGCATCTTTCCAGCTCATGTGCTTTTAAACGAAGGAACTCAATTTTGACAAGTAATTCAAGCGCTGCACTGAGTGACGACGCTTCTCTCTCTCACATCCTTACCAAAAATCATGATTTTTTGAGTTCCAAATCTCACTTTTCATACGATTTTTTTGAGTTCAGGTACTACAACCATAAAAATGGTTATATGGGTTGAACTGAAAAAATCGTATGAAAAGTGGGATTTGGAACTCAAAAAATCATGATTTTTGGTAAGGGTGCAGATTCTCTAGCAAACAAAGAACAAAGATAGCCACCCTAGTAACATTTTAGGTTTTAAGTAGGCCATAAAAGCCAATTTAGGCCGTATGCGGGTTTTCAGAACCATGATAAAACCTGTAAGTTTAAAAATGTTACTAGGGCACCAACCAAGATTGTATATCATAGGTACTCGTGATCTTGGTTTACATTAGTGTGAGTGCATCACTCCGTGCCACGAAAACCAAAACAAAAACAAACGAACAATGGACTATGCCGGGAAAACCAAAACATAAACAATGTTAGTTTCCTTCGGAGTGACAGTGTCAGAGATAGCAATTTTGACAACCGCACCACTACACACTCAATCGCGAGTACCTATGGCAGAAAGCTATGGCCACCAACACCACCAGCAGCGCCTGATGGAGTGAGCCAGTGATGCCAGGAAACTTTATCTATAAAAGCTACTTTTTGTGAAAGTTCGCTAAAAAATTCGCGCTGGAAGAAAAACGAACTAAGCTGAAAATAGAAAAATGGTCGTGGCCCAATGCATTCTCGTCTGATTAGAATACAATTGGGAAATATTTGTTTTAAATGCTTGTAGAAGGAATAGAATAACTTTTAGTAAAAGTGAAAATAAACGGAAATATTCACAAAAAGTAGCTCTACTCGTTGGTGTACTTGGTTTTAGTAAATTTCAAGGAACACTCCAGATTATTCAGCACCATTCAAACACGACCGCTTATTAGGCTTAAAATGGGTATATTTCCCTTAAGTCCGCAAACCTACCTCCGGCATGGTAGCTCCAAGCAGCACATGTCGGCGTGTCCTCCCCCCACCTACCCCTCCCCCTCCAACCGGATGATCTCGTGAGATTAAGAGGGTACGATATTATTTAGTTGTAATAAATCAAATTAAGCAATTTTAAAATTCAATCAGCCGAACAAGTCCGGCTACTCCGGCGCGCTCGGTTCTTACTCTTGGCGGTTTGACTGAATTAAGGAGAGCGTAAGTTGATTCCCATGTTCAGCGGGCTTGTTCTTGATCCCGGCGTGCGACGATTGCGGGCCCCAGATAAGTGGCGCGGTGGCGGGTTCGGGCAGGAGATAACAATCTCCCAGATCTCTGCGCGTGATCAGGACACAGGAAGGTCTTAAGTAAATCGAAGCATGTGGCCCTTAATGATTGTGCAGATCGCAGGGGAGCAGCAGCTGGGGCAGGGTGGTGGACATGAACAATTGCTGTTACGAGATAATCATCTCCCTGTCCTGCGATCGGCTTGGCTGGGACTCCCTGTTCGGGCGAAGATAAATGACCGCTTGATAGGAGCTGCTGCCACACGGGAGATTGTCGGAGGAATAATTGCGATTTCGGATTTTTTTTTTGTGTGGGAAAGTTTGCCAAATGAAGATCTTCGCAAAAGTCACTAAAAGATTAATTGTTCCCTAATAAAACACCACACGACATGTCATCAGTTATAAAGGTAATTTTGCTGATCAAACTTTTTTTGCTCTAATAACTCCCGTTCCAAACAACCTCGAAACCGGGACCGGAAATTATAAATAATTATGGATTCCTTTACAATGCTGTTCTTCTTTCAAAGGTTTGGTAGACTAAATACCACCCAGTATCGTCAAGACACGGCTCCACGGTGACGTCGTCCATAGTCTACGAACCCCCCGTCCAAATTCGCAACGGTCCAGAAAACCGGCACCCAGTGGTTCATTTATTAAGCAATTATGTGACATCGTGAACCTGCGCCCAGAAGCAGTCCCCCGATTTCTTGGTGGGGGGTAATTACGATCAATCAATGCTCCTCCTCCCTCTTCCCGTGCTGCAAGACCATGATGAAGGGAGGGTTGAACTCAAACCGTTTCCTCCGCGCGGTTACGCGCACCGTCAAAGATCGATTATTTACGTGGTGCACATTTGAAATAATTTGTAAAATGAATTTTTAATAAACCCTTGATGACGATAATGAAGAGGAGGCCCCTCCATTATGGTGGTTTGACGGTCGGGGCCTGTCCAGCAATTGGACGAATTTATTAGTCGCTCTCGCTACAGGACAGGACAGGCACAGGTTGGACCGGCTCCGTGACTTCGATTTGGAGCGCAAGCATTTATTTTAATGGTAGCTTCACGGATTTTTTTAGAGCCCCGTTCAGGTAGAACCTGGACTGAATGTATGGAGATCAATGCATGGCCAGCCGATGCATGCAATTAGACCTCCGGATGTTCGACGAGGCCCCACACGCAGGGCTTCTGAGTTGCTGCGGGCACGGTAGTTCCTGAAAAAGGTTCGCTGCACGCGCCTCACGGTTTCGCTTTCGTTGGGTGGTCCAGGGTGGGAGTCAAGCGAATTTAAGTAATTTCGATCTGTAAATTTTAGTTACAAAACTCGTTCTAATTATTATTATTTTTTTTTTTTGTAATGAATTGAATAATTCAGTTGAACAAATAAAATTTGGTAATTAAAAATAGTTTTGCTATTATTTGAATAATTTTAGATAATATATTTTGAATTAAAAACTGAAATAGATAATCACGGTCATACACTGCACACGCACAGTGGGGAAAAAGGGCCCAAAAAATTACCGCAACATGATTTCGCGCAAACCATCAATTGCTATACACCAAAAGCTTCGTTTTTGCACCAGGAACAATAATCCGGTGAAAAATCGCACTGCACGGACCAGTGGCCGGAGTACAGGCCACCGGAAGATCCGGATTTTTGGAAAAAGTATATGATTTATCCTACTGTGAACTGACACGCTTTTTCTTATCATAAATAGTCATGCAAAACAATCATAGAATAATTTAAAATACCACAGGGCCCATCGGAACCGGTTCCACCGATCTCCGGTGGCCATATCCAGAACCGCAGTGGGAGACAGAAAAACTAGTCGTGCGACGGATCAAACTTCTTGACAGCTGTTTATACAAGAATATTACGTAAATATTAGAAAATGTTTAACTGTTGAAGAACGCCGTCAAGTGAAGTTTTTTTTTTGAAAAATAGAAATTTTAGCCGAACATTTTTTTTTACTTCAGGTATTTATTTAAAACAAAATTTGCAATCGAAACGAATTTACATTAAAGTTTTTTTTTTATAAAGCGCGTCATGTTAATAATTAAGCCAGCTTCAGTTTATTTTTAACTGGAAAATCCCGTTTTAATTTGTTTTAAAAAGTGTCTATGATTTTCCGCTCCAGATTTTTTTTTTACTCGAAAGGTTCAGAAAATTGCCAATAAAATTGCCTAACAGACATTAAAGAATAGACCTCTGATTGGTGAAATACAGCGACTAAAATATATAGAAACAAGAAAATTTAAGTTTTTCAAGTCTCATCCTCATCCAAACAATCCCACATATTCCAATGCAAATATCCTTGCAACTAATGGTCCAATTTTCCATATTTAAAAATAAAACATTTGTGAAATTTTATGATTCTCTCAAAAAAATTTAAATCAAGACCAATATTTCAAATGGGCGTAATATTTAATGTGTGGCAACTTTGAAATGTTAGTTTTGATTAAAAAAAAAAAACTTAACATTTTCTATGATGGATTTAAATTTTTTTCTTTCCGTAACTGTGATGTGATGTGATAAAAATCGACTGAAGAAATCGTAAACAAAACTATTTCAGTTTAAAATAGTCATCAATTTATTGGATAGCACAAGCATTTTTTTTACTCGAAAATAAATAACCTTGATTCTACGTCAAACCAGCAGGATCCAGAGCAAAAGGGTGTACCCCATTTGGCATAATGGGTTTTCCAGAAGGACGTTTGGCATAATGGACATTTGGCATAATTATTAATTGCTCCTTTTTTCGAATTGTTGAATTAGTATTTCTTATTTCAAGGAATAGAAATTTATTTTTTTCTTAATTTTTTTATAATACTTTTAAAGATTTTGTTTTTTTTCGAAAAATCTTGTTTTTATTGAAATTTTCCCTTCTTTTATTCAAAACCTTTTAAAATCTTTATTTTTTAATTTTTGATAATTGAGCTTTTCCAATGCAATTTTTTCAATCTCTTATTCAAAATCTAACTTGAAGAAGGGCAAATCTCTTAAAAGAGTCTTTAAAAGTGAGGTACATTTTGCTCTTATTTTAATAGTTTGCAATTAAGTTTTTATTGCAATTTATCTTCTTTTTTGTATTCAACTTGAAGAAGGGAAGGTTTTTAAAAGATGTATTCTTTCTTTTTTTTTCTTCTTATTTCTGCACATTTTTAATCTGTTATTTTTTGCAGTTAAATTGTTTATGCATTTTTTTTAAAGAAGTGTAAATTGTATTGAACTTTATTGCATTTAAATAGATTTTTGAATAAAGGCAGAGAACTTACACAAAAATAACGCAATTGCCAAACATTTAAATGTTGGCAAAATGTGTATCTTCAAAGAGATTTTACCTTCAAGTTGAATTAAAAAAAAAAACAAACTCAATTGTCGAATATTCAATAATTCAATAATATTAAAAGAAGGGAACATGTATATCTTTTTAGTGATTTTGCCATCATTAAGTTTTTTTAAATAAAAGAAGGCAAAATTCATTTTTTTTTTTTGCAGAATATTTACTCTATCGCCCATGGTTGAACCAGAGCACCACTAATTTTTCACTTCAAATTGAAATTTCTCGAAAACAAATGAATGAAATGATCTCATTCTTCCTGCACAGTGTTATATAAGATGTTTACTACCTCCAAATTAAATTCCATCCAATTTGGTCAATTCTGTAGAAATGGCAAGGAAAACCGAAAAAAATGCTCTGGGCGGGAAGGGGTTTAAGAAGGGCATAACTTACATCACTTTGTTGGGTAGTATTTAAAAAAAAAGGAAAATTGCATGAAAAAAATGTTCAAATTTAGGAAATATTTAATTTTTAATTTTTAATTAAAATTAAATGTATGAAAAATTGCTTAAAAAAGCATAAAAAAGCTTAATTGAGTTTTTTTTTAAATGCATCTATTGGGGAAAAATATAGCGATACTAGATTTTTTTTAAATAGTCACCATATCTTAAAGTGCAATTATCTGATAAAAAACTATAAATTATTGTTCTTTAAAAAAATACTTAAACACAAAATATAGCAATAATATAATTATGTCAAACGTCCGTTCCGGGTACAACCAGGGTTGCCAGGTCAAAATTTGAAAAATCTGACAAAGTATCAATTGAAATTTTAAAAAATCTGGCAGACGATAATCTAACAATTCTTTATGGTAAAGGAGAAACTGAATCGACGTAACACCTTATCATGTGGCCCCTCTTAAACCTTGCGGTTTCGTCAACGGATCCACAGGCGTGTATCGTTCTTTTTGCGACAAGACTCCGCCTCCCGGGTCTCCTAAGTGTGAGAGGTATGGCACGGGGAGAGGGCACCGAAAACCTATATTTACACTTAGAATTTTTTGCGTCCGCCTCGGGATTCGAACCGGCGACCTCTGGATTGTGAGTCCAGTGCGCGGTCCGATTGATCCACACAGGTGAAGGAGAGGGAGGATATGAATTAATTCAAAAGTTTGTAAAATTCAGATGATTTCATTAATTTTACTCAAGAATGTTGAATCTACATTTTCTTTAAGAAAAACACTTTCTCATTTATTTGGTTTTCAATTAAATTCCTTTATTTTAATCAAAAAAAATAAATACAAAAATCTGGCAAAAACTGTCAATATCTGGCACATGAAGCATGAAATTTTATTCTGGCTGACACTTGAAAAATCTCTGCTTGTACACAAAAAAAAAATGATGGTAATTTTGTATAGGAAAATGCACCGTTTTGCCATTTGAGGGCTGATTCCAGGTACTGCTGATTGTATTTAAGAAGTGTTTAACAAATTCTAACAAATTCGTCATAAATATGTATCTATACATCTTAGAAATTAATGAAAATGAATTTTTAAGGTTAAAAATTGTGTTTAAATAATATTGCTTTTTTGAGTAGTTTTCTCTTTAAAAATTTATAAATAGATGAAATTTTACAAAAAGTGATAAAAATTTCATCTATTTCTGATATAAAACTACACATTTTTTAACAAAACAATTGGCACAATTTACTGATGTAATATAACATTTCTTTTTGTGTAGGGTATCCTTTATTTTAGTATTTTCGTTTAAGATAAATCCACTTGCAACTCTCATTGCTAAACATAACCTAAAAATCTTCTCACTCCAACCCTGCCCGCACCATGTGCACGCGTGTTTGCTCAAATTTTCAAATTTTCCATCTCGACTGGCCAATTGCTTCTGGGTGGGCAATCAAACGATCCGTGGCTGCTGCTCCATCTATAGAACATCTCCGGCTTCTATTGTGGACCGCGCCGATATGCCGTGACGCAATTGAACGGGGCCAATATTTGGCCCCAACAACCGGCCGGCGTCCACCCTAAATTACCGAGGCCAGAGAGACCCCTGCAGCAGGTGACCACCGGGGAATTTTGCGGACGGAGCGAAAAAAGAGTTGTTTCCCGGACCGTAATGCATTATGCAAATACTCGGAAGGGGCCCCGGAAAGTTTTTTTTGTGTATCGTCTAATGAAGTAATTATACCCCGTAATTAGTTGGACAAAATTCGCGGACGGGACCACCAACGGGTTAGACCATGTGCATCAGATTTTGAGAAATTGACAATTTATTCTGAATTTTTGGAATCGAAAATTACGTCTAATGATGCGAGCGTATCAATCAAAGGGTACGTTTTATTCGATGTAATGGGGGGTTATTAGGTTTTTATTCTGAATGATCGAATATTTACTCTTTGTTTAGAAGACATCTTAACATTATGCAAGATTATGTTGATATTATATTAAATTAAGTCATTTATAATAAAAAAGCTAATAGTTTAGACAAGGATATAAAAGAAACTTGGACTTTGGCAGATCAATTGCACAACCATTTTCGGACCTTGCCCACCCGTCAGGGGTCCCAAAACTGTCCGGCACGTCCGATGACCACTGCCGGGAGACTACCTGCTGCTGCACGTGCACTGATTGTTTTATTATTGTAATTTAGTCTTCAAGCCTGCGCACCGCACGCGTTCCAAAAAGCCGAAAATCAGCAAAACTCTGACAGATGAAACAAAGAACTTACATGAAAAGTGCAGCGCACAAAAGAAAAGACTGCCACTCGTCAAAAAGGAAGAACGCCGTCGGAGGCAGGCGATTTTTGTCCATTAATAATTTCACTCGACCGACCACCGTGGCTGCGGCACATGGTCCCACGACGACTCGGTTCATAAGGCACACGTCCAGCATTTGTGTGAATGGCTCGGCGAGGGGCCTCCGACTTCTTGAGCTGTTGCACTGCAATGGTTCAAACTGGTGTGCAGAGGGACATTGGGGAAGGGTTGCCAGATGGATTGTTTTAAAATGTTTTAAAAAGCATTTTATTTTTATTTTAGCTGTAAATTTTGAAAAGAAAAAGTCTCAACCAAACCTTATTTAGAAAAAA
Source organism: Culex pipiens pallens (assembly GCF_016801865.2). Lineage (NCBI taxonomy): Eukaryota > Metazoa > Arthropoda > Insecta > Diptera > Culicidae > Culex > Culex pipiens. Next base: position 38,024,990 of record NC_068939.1, on the reverse strand, counting down.
AAGTTGTATTTTTTCAAGTTTTGTACTTTTTGTATTTCTTGTATTTTTTTTATTTTTTGTAATTTTTTTAATTTTTGTATTTCTTGTAATTTTTGTGATTTTTGTAATTTTTGTAATTTTTGTAATTTTCGTAATTTTTGTAATTTTTGTAATTTTTGTAATTTTTGTAATTTTTGTAATTTTTGTAATTTTTGTAATTTTTGTAATTTTTGTAATTTTTGTAATTTTTGTAATTTTTGTAATTTTTGTAATTTTTGTAATTTTTGTAATTTTTGTAATTTTTGTAATTTTTGTAATTTTTGTAATTTTTGTAATTTTTGTAATTTTTGTAATTTTTGTAATTTTTGTAATTTCGACGCCAACATTTCAAAAAGCATCATGTACAAACCATGCGTTTTGAGAAAAACGCATTTGAATGTTGAGCATCCATTTTCAATTACCATTTTTATATAAAAGCAAAATAAGATGTTCTAATGATAACAAACGATGAAAAACGTTGCTTTTGTTGATACTTGATCATCCATATTCAATAAAACATTATTTCCGTAATTTTATTTGAGAAAAACAAACATAACTTCTTTTGAAATCACCAACGTCGATATCACCCTGCTGTCACTGAGGGGGGCGCTTTGTTATGATTCGTTTTTCTTCGCCGAATTTACATGGCGCTTTTTTCTTGTTGCTTTTTTTTTCGTCACGAGGTTTATGTAGCCTTTTGTTTGACAGGTTGACAGGGCTATATAAACTGGGACTGCTGATGGCAGAGATTTTGTTTATGTTACTTTATTTAAAATCATGATTAAACAGACTTTACTGAAGTAACTTTTGCTCATTTTTGGTGGAGAGGTAGCTTATTAGAAGTACTTTCAGAATATACAATAACCCAGAAAGTGTCAAAATGTACATGATGCATTTTGAAATGTTACCGTCGATTTTTGTAATTTTTGTAATTTTTGTAATTTTTGTAATTTTTGTAATTTTTGTAATTTTTGTAATTTTTGTTATTTTTGTAATTTTTGTAATTTTTGTAATTTTTGTAATTTTTGTAATTTTTGTAATTTTTGTAATTTTTGTAATTTTTGTAATTTTTGTAATTTTTGTAATTTTTGTAATTTTTGTAATTTTTGTAATTTTTGTAATTTTTGTAATTTTTGTAATTTTTGTAATTTTTGTAATTTTTGTAATTTTTGTAATTTTTGTAATTTTTGTAATTTTTGTAATTTTTGTAATTTTTGTAATTTTTGTAATTTTTGTAATTTTTGTAATTTTTGTAATTTTTGTAATTTTTGTAATTTTTGTAATTTTTGTAATTTTTGTAATTTTTGTAATTTTTGTAATTTTTGTAATTTTTGTAATTTTTGTAATTTTTGTAATTTTTGTAATTTTTGTAATTTTTGTAATTTTTGTAATTTTTGTAATTTTTGTAATTTTTGTAATTTTTGTAATTTTTGTAATTTTTGTAATTTTTGTAATTTTTGTAATTTTTGTAATTTTTGTAATTTTTGTAATTTTTGTAATTTTTGTAATTTTTGTAATTTTTGTAATTTTTGTAATTTTTGTAATTTTTGTAATTTTTGTAATTTTTGTAATTTTTGTAATTTTTGTAATTTTTGTAATTTTTGTAATTTTTGTAATTTTTGTAATTTTTGTAATTTTTGTAATTTTTGTAATTTTTGTAATTTTTGTAATTTTTGTAATTTTTGTAATTTTTGTAATTTTTGTAATTTTTGTTATTTTTGTAATTTTTGTAATTTTTGTAATTTTTGTAAATTAAAGTCTGCGCCACTGAATTCATTGATATTTATTTTGAATGACAGTATCTCAACTGGAAAAAAGAATAAAGGATTTGGTGAGGCTTTTTGGCTTGAAATTCTAAAAATTTTAGTTCTAATTAAAAATTAGCTGGCAGCACTGCCCATCTTTACTCCGCAGGAGTTCCCCCGTCGGAGGAGGTCCGTGTCACGTGTCGTCTCACGTCTCGTTGCGTCGCAAGGCGCATGAATAATTATTGGCACAAGAAAAGCAAAAAGCAAAACGCAAAAGCAACGCTTCCCGTTTCTCGTCCATGTGGCCAGCAAGTTGTTTTGTCCGAGCCAAGGAAATTGGACTCCCACTGTACTGGTCCGCAGAAATGACCTCGAAGTCGTCGAGTTTCACGGTGGCCAACGGGATCATCTCTCCCTCGGAGCCACGTGGTACGTTACGTAGCCCTGGAAAATTTGCATAAGTAGGGTTTTTTCGGGTTTTTTTTTGCACCAAACTCCCAGCGCGTTCGTCGAATGGGAGGAAGTTTGGATCACCCAGGTCTCGCGAAAGCAGCAGTCTCCCAAGCGACGAACCCTGGGCTGTTGAATATTTATCTCGAAATAAATCCTGTCTCCGCGCTGTCTTATCAACGATACGATCTGCAACAAATTGGCCCCCTCAGCTGACGCCCCGTGTGGCCGCTGGTATCTCTTCATTGAAACTTTTTGCCAACCATCATCGTCAGCCAACGGCTTCATTCTGTATGCACGAAAGCGGGGCTTTCCTGTCTCGCGAATGCATTTCCGATTGGCTGGACTCTGTTAACAGATATGCAACGTTGGTTTTGGGCAATCTGATGTTCAACTGCCCCAGCGAGATCTCTGTGGGAGAGATGACACTAAAGTACATTAAAATAACGATAAATATACGCCACCTCATCAGCGATGACGGAAATTGGCTGGGTGAAATTTGAATAATTTTACCTACCACAGCGATTTTGCATGGATTAAAGGGAAGAATGCAGGGATGGTATTTTGTTTGATTATTTCAGTTAATATGCAAATGGAAAAAAAAAATCGATTTTTGACAATTCAGAATACATTAAACAACGTCCAAAAGACTCATTCACTCACCATCACAAATCGAACGCGACGCAAAACTACTCTGACCGATCGCTTCTGAAAACTATCTCTTTTGTTCTCACTCTCACTTGAACAGTGTAGTACCGCAAATGGTTCAGAGAGACCGATTGCGCTATGTCGCCCAAAGCTGACTCTAAATGGTCAACGATTGGCTTTGTTTTGATCAATAATTATGAAAAATTTTCAATCAATTTCCTGGGTAATTTCGGGAGTTCTTTAGAAATTATAAATTTATTGTAAATTGATCTGATCACGGTTCTGATCAATATTTTGCAACAATATTGTATAAGTCAGGGTTGATGAATAGACACACACGAATTTTCTAAGTGTACTTTGATTTGGCTCTGCACATGACAAATTGCGGAGCAGTGCGCGTGCTTATGTTAAGCACGCAGTGCTTATGATTTCGCGTGCTTATATTTAAATTACAGTTTTAAACACAGCCACATCCTTTTTAATCAACGAACTCGATGAGAGTTGGTCCAAGCTCAAACTGGTGTGATTAAATGGCCTTATTAGTAAACGGTTCTCAAAACCCGAGTACTTCAAAAACATGAAACATGTTTTCGGTTAAATTTGTAGAGCGCAGATTATAAAAAAAAAGCTATCGCTTTGCCATCGTTGGAACCAAGAGGCCAGTCACAGAGCATCCACCTTGCCACTGATTTGTCGGACTAAGTAGCATGAATCAGTAAAAGGACTACAACTCGTAGTTTAGTGGTCGACCACACTCAGGCCTTACCTTCAAAGTAGGGTTACTCGCATAAGCAAGTGCTGGGGCCGCCACTGAGCGATGACGAATAGCCAAGACGCCTACCTGTTGGAACTAGCAAAGTCCGCTGGTCATCCATAAACCCGGAACCGGCATGAAGTTCAAAAACGAAACCATCCGCGGAAATCAGCGCATCCGGCAACTTAAGACAGGATTATCGCAACCAACAACAGGCCTCAGAACCGGCAAATAACACTCCCTGGTTAGATTGTAAAGTCGATTTGATTTGCCGTCGAATTTTCCATTAATTTATGTGTTTTATTCTCAATCTAAAACATAAAAGAGCTTTTTAATGTTAAAAATTATTATTTTTCAAACCTTATTTATTGAAGTTTCAAAAAAGTCCGCTTGAAATAAGCACACGTGCAGTTATGTGCTTGTCAAGTGACGTGCTTACCAGAAAAGTAAGCACGAGAAAAGAAAAAAGTGACGTGCATCACCATAGGCACTGAAAAACATGCGTGCTTGGTGACGACTTGATACCCGTCTCCTATGATTCAAGCACGACACCGTGCATATCATTCAACCCTGTGTATAAGACAGAGCAATTCCAGCCCAAAACAGGAATTTTTTAGGTACTTTTATCTCGACCCTCTCTGATTTCAATGAAACTTTGTAGACATGTTATCCTACGCTTATATAAGCCATTTTTGTGTATATGGAGCCAGTTTCACTCGATAATGACATTTGAGAAGGGCGTAAGTGTTTTAAATATTGTTGTATTTCGTAATTTAAATATTGCTGTAACTCGAAGCCGTTGCATCGTATGAAAAAGTGGTCAAAGACAAACTTGTAGGAAATTTGACGGGCTTTCCAAAAAAAAAAGACACTGAAAGAAAAAAACACTCCACTTTTATGAGATTTTTCGATTTTTATGTTTAAAAGTCAAGTTTGAAGATGAGCCCACGATTTTTTTTCGTTCAAAATTTTGGCGAAAATAGCCTAAGATGTTACAAAAAGACTCATGAAAAATGCAGGATGGAGCAACTAACCTAAAAAAATACAAAAATCATTTACTGAAACAGTTTTTTGTAAAAGTGCTCTAAACGTCAACATTTTCAAAAACCGAACACGAGAGTCTATTCTCCAGAAAATTTTAAATAAAAGTCTTCATATTTACAAGTCCAATCCATGTGAAGTTACAGCGGTTTTAAAAATAAAAATATTGAAAAAATATGGTTTCTGGTGGTTTTTGGCAATTTATATAGGGGTAATTCTCTACCAACTCACACGAAATCGGGAAAAGTTGCCCCGACCCCTCTTCGATTTGCGTGAAACTTTGTCCTAAGGGGTAACTTTTGTCCCTGATCACGAATCCGAGGTCCGTTTTTTGATATCTCGTGACGGAGGGGCGGTACGACCCCTTCCATTTTTGAACATGCGAAAAAAGAGGTGTTTTTCAATAATTTGCAGCCTGAAACGGTGATGAGATAGAAATTTGGTGTCAAAGGGACTTTTATGTAAAATTAGACGCCCGATTTGATGGCGTATTCAGAATTCCGAAAAAACGTATTTTTCATCGAAAAAAACACTAAAAAAGTTTTAAAAAATCTCCCATTTTCCGTTACTCGACTGTAAAAATTTTTGGAACATGTCATTTTATGGGAAATTTAATGTACTTTTCGAATCTACATTGACCCAGAAGGGTCATTTTTTCGTTTAGAACAAAATTTTTCATTTTAAAATTTCGTGTTTTTTCTAACTTTGCAGGGTTATTTTTTAGAGTGTAACAATGTTCTACAAAGTTGTAGAGCAGACAATTACAAAAATTTTGGTATATAGACATCAGGGGTTTGCTTATAAACATCAAGAGTTATCGCGATTTTACGAAAAAAAAGTTTTGAAAAAGTTACTTTTTGCGTTTCTCTTTGTTTCGTCGTCCGTGTCTGTCGCGGGTGACCATGAACGGCCATGATCGATGACGACCAACTTTTTCAAAACTTTTTTTCGTAAAATCGCGATAACTCGTGATGTTTATAAGCAAACCCCTTATGTCTATATATCAAAATTTTTGTAATTGTCTGCTCTACAACTTTGTAGAACACTGTTACACTCTAAAAAATAACCCTGCATAGTTAGAAAAAACACGAAATTTTAAAATGAAAAATTTTGTTCTAAATGAAAAAATGACCCTTCTGGGTCAATGTAGATTCGAAAAGTACATTAAATTTCCCATAAAATGACATGTTCCAAAAATTTTTACAGTCGAGTAACGGAAAATGGGAGATTTTTTAAAACTTTTTTAGTGTTTTTTTCGATGAAAAATACGTTTTTTCGGAATTCTGAATACGCCATCAAATCGGGCGTCTAATTTTACATAAAAGTCCCTTTGACACCAAATTTCTATCTCATCACCGTTTCAGGCTGCAAATTATTGAAAAACACCTCTTTTTTCGCATGTTCAAAAATGGAAGGGGTCGTACCGCCCCTCCGTCACGAGATATAAAAAAACGGACCTCGGATTCGTGATCAGGGACAAAAGTTACCCCTTAGGACAAAGTTTCACGCAAATCGAAGAGGGGTCGGGGCAACTGCTGTGTGAGTTGGCGGAGAATTACCCATAGGACAGACTTGATTTTAAGTCTCGAAAATATATTAACCGGAAAGCTCGTCCAATTTCCCATAAGTTTGTCTTTGACCACATTTCAATTGGATGTATGGGCTAAACAGATTCGAACCAGTGACCTCTGGATTGTAACTGGATTGTTTAATACAAAACACAGAAAAATAAAAGTAAAATTTGGAATGTTAAAAATGTTGTAGTTTGAATATTACCTCTTTTTTTTAGTAATAGTACATTAAAAAATTTGTAAAAATGTGAACCTGTTGAATATTCATTAAAAACTGATGAAAATTCATCATTTTCTATGGTAAAATTTATGATTTTTTTTGCCACAAAATCTGTCACCATTTCCTAATGAATATTACCATCTTTTTTTCTATGTAGCTTCAATTAAATCATCTCCCATTATTAAAATAAAAATATGACATAAGACATGCTGTCATATTTCAAACTAATGACTTGCAACATGCTCTACACGAACACTTTACGCAAATTACTTGCATAATGCCGAACAGAAACACTTTTTGGCCTCATTTATATTTGAAAGCATTAGACAAACTCAACTTAAATATAATAACGAACAACAAAATTTATCAAAAAACACTTTTTTCCATAAAAAAACACGCCAAGTCAACGATTCTGCTCCTTCCGGCAAATTCCTGACAGTAGCAGCTGCTCTAATTCCAATCGGTCCGAACGCTCGTTCTAAGCACACCAATCCCTCCAGGGTGTCAATCAGTCTTGGCTGATGTCGCTCGAACCGGCGGAATAATTGCTCAATAAATTGTAACGACGTATAGAAGAACATGCCTTTCCCGGCAGCATTTTCAGCGGCCCCGTTTAATTCAATTGTGTGCCACGAGATGCATTGTTTTTGGCTGCTCAATTTATGGAAATTTTATTCCAATTTTTGTGATATACATAATTTTGCATAGCAGTTTTCCTGCTCCCTTGCTGGTATAATTTATTCCCCATATGTGCGCGGACGGCGGCGGCGGTGCCCAGACACATTTATTTCAATCACTGCCAGATAACAACATCTCTATAAAACACACCGATAAAGAAGATCTCCGGGATCCTGACTTGGCGCTGCATCGACCCGGACATTAATTGGATCAGTGCAGCGTGCCCGCCCGAATTCCCCGCTTGCAGCTGGCTGGTGCATTTGCATATCACCATGGCAAGAAATCACCGCGCTTTTTTGCGGTTGTCCAGGTCTCCGCTGATTACCTTATCCCAGCGTTCCAGAGAGTGTGTGCGCGTACAGTCGAACAAGTGGTTTATCCCTGAAGATATGTAAATTGTTTCAGCTATGAGGGGGGAAACTTGCGAAAACTGGGCCTGACCTTGGGGTCCCGGTGTCTGTCGTCCGCCACCGTCACAATCATAATTACAATCTTCGGACGTTGTTCCGTGCGTCCGTCCATGGTATCATTCCCAACCAGTCACAAATTGTAAATTAAATCAAATTGTGGCCTGGCAGCCAGCGGGCGCGAACCTCACAAGAAGTGGGATAACTTTTGCTTGCTTGACGCAGTTGCTTTTTTGGGACTAAATTGAAAACAAAAATGCTTTGACAGTTTCTTAGCACTTGTTTACCAACCCGGGCAGACGGTAATAACAAAATCATGCCATTTCAATAACAAATACACTCAAAGGTAAAATATATCTCAAAATCTGCAACAGTGAATTTACTGCAGAAAATGTTACAATTTATAACATTTTTTGCAGCAAGCCCGTAGATCATTTTTGCCCACGTGTAAACATGTCACCCGGGCAGACGGTAATAACAAAATTAATAATATTTCAATAACAAATCCTGTTAAAATAACAAAAAGTGTTATTATTTTATCCTGAAGTTCAACTTCAAGAAGAAAAAATAATAACAGTTTCTGATAAAATAACAAAATTTAATATTGAAGTGATATTATATTGAAAATGTTTAATAACACGCTAATAAGAGGAAATGTTATACATTTCAAAAACTCTCCTAATAACAAAATTTGTTATTCGTTCGGTATACTGACTAAGAAATAAAATAACCATAAATCGCACAAATGGAAAAGTTTCTAAGTGTCCATAACACAATCTGTTATTATTTTTTCTTTTGTTAAATATGTTTAGATCTTTGGGATAATTTTGTATAATTTCGTCGGGGTTATATTTTGGCAATGAAATGGGGTCCTTCAGCTAAAATTATTCTGAAAAGTTGAAATTTTGAAAGTTGATTTTTTTAAATTATTTTATATACCCCTTAAGGGACTTTGCTAAAATTGGCTAGAACTATGGGATTATTTTGACCAATTTCGTCGGGATCATTATTTTGGCCATGAAATGGGGTCCTTAAGCAAAAATTATTCTGAAAAGTAAAAATTTTGAAAGTTGACTTTTTTAATTATTTGATATACCCCTTAGGGACTTTGCTAAAATTGGCTAGAACTATGGGATAATTTTGACCAATTTCGTCAGGGTCATTATTTGGGCCATGAAATGGGGTCCTTAAGCTAAAATTATTCTAAAAAGTTTAAATTTTGAAAGTTGATCTTTTTTATTATTTGATATACCCCCTAAGGGACTTTGCTGAAATTGGCTAGAACTATGGGATAATTTTGACCACTTTCGTCGGGGTCATTATTTTGGCCATGAAATGGAGTCCTTAAGCTAAAATTATTCTAAAAAGTTGACCCCTAAAGGATTTTACTAAAATTGGCTAGAACTATGAAATAATTTTGACCAATTTCATCGGGGTCATTTATTTCACCATGAAATGGGGTTTCAAGCTAAAATTAATCCGATAAAATTAACTTTGAGAATTCATTTTTTTTTTTTTTAATTTTTTTATATTCCCTAACGGAATTGATTTATTTATTGAGAATGAGACCTCGGAGACTGCATCGGATTCAGCAAATTTTCAGCAACTTTTACTTGGAGTCGGAATCTGTGAAGTCGGGTATTTTTGGAGAGCTGAAGTCGTCGTTTACGTCATATCCTGCATCCAAAGTCGGAGTTGTCTTCAAAGTATGGATTCAAAGTGGCTTGGAGGTATCCGACTCTGCAGCCCTGACTAGTACAGAGGAGTTATGGCAACTGCAGGTTTATTTGCAAATTACAATTAAACCAAAACAATAATTTTTTTTGTTATGGAAACATACCAGTTCAATAACATTTTTTGTTATTATGCTGCTCCATCTCTCTGCACAAAATAACAAATCTTGTTATTCCTTCATGATACCTTCTGTGTTATTGGTTTGTTATTGCAATAACAACATAATAACAGTTTAAGTTATTCTTCGAACAAATCTTTGTTATTGATTTTTGTTATTTTAACAACTAATCCGATCATCCCAATAACATATTTCGATCTTCTCACAATATCAAAAACTGACCTTCCCAAGTTATTTCCGTCTGCTCGGGCAGCGATCTACAATTCTCACCAACACATATAATGCTGACGCGTCCCCGAGAAATCCATTGGCCGCCATCTTAGATTCAGACGCCATCTTGAATTGCACATTCCCTGAATACTTTGGAGTATTCTATGGCTCATATTCGAGTTCAACAACCCCAAATTAGTTAAAATTGTCAAGTTGATTGAACTTATAAATCCTTTTTATGGTGGTTTTTCCATTCAGCCGCCATATTGGACGCCATCTTGAATCTCTTGGTTCCATTTGAGAAATGTCAAAATCAACATGCCGATCCGGATTCGGGATTAAGTTTAGGTCCACTAAAAACTGGCCTGTTAGGAAATTTGCTTCTTGCATCGCTATTTTCGGGTTTTGAATATTGAAAACAACAACGAAATTAACAAAAAGATGAACTGTCACTAATGTTAGGCAAAAGTCAAAGATAACATTTTTTATAATGTTTATAAGAATTTGAATAATAACAAGCATTCAAAATCATAAAAATAAGTTGATTTTGTGTAAAAAAAATGATTTTAAGGAGATTCTGACAATTATTTCATTTCGTGACCAGACAATGCGAGCATAACCCTCTTTTGAAAAATATCAGCGTTGTCTCGTCACGAAAATAAATAAATGTCAATCATCAAAATTTGACAAAATTGCTTGATTCAGGAAGCAAAATGATTGTTTTAATTTTTAGAAACAACTGTAGAAAAAGTTGTTTTTTCAACTCGCTAGGAGAGCAGAGCTCTTCACTTTTGTGTAAAAAAAAATAATTTCAGTTTTCGGAGAGATTGAGAGACTCAGCGGTGAGAGCGCATAATCGAGGAAAAGGGAGGAGTCATAGAAAAAGAATGACATCGCTGGGAATCACGAGACACAAGAAGATATCTCACAAGCTGTAGTGACGGCCGCTATACTCTCGGATGTTTTTGGTACAGAGATCATCAATTGATAGCTTTTCTATCACTCATTTGCAGCGATGGAATAATCATCATCAAGAGAAAAAATCCGAAGGGAGCATGGCTCTCCTCTCTCGCGCACGAAAGATCGGTAAAAAGAAACTAAAAAAATCATCACCTTGATTATTCAGTGGAACATCTTTCTTACTACTACACTTGCAAGTGTAACGTCACACGTCGAAAAATTACTTGTCACATTTTGTAGATGGGTAATGTGTGTCATTTGTAACACTGTTGTCATTTTATTAAGCCAAAGGACTCACTGATGGACGTTTTTTGAGAAGAGTACGTTTTTTTTTTTGTTTTTTGAGACAAGTAAGTCTAAAATTGAACCCTATACCTTACGCCACCGTGAATCACGCAAACAAACGTCACTCACACTCGCGTTGCTCTGGTTTTTATTAAATAAAAAAGATGAAGTAAAAATGATAATAATTCGCACAAATTGATATCAACCCAACCGAAAACGCCAGACCTGCACTGGTGGTGTGTCCCTGCTGCTGGGCTGACTGTATGTCCAGACTTCCAGACAGACAGCCAACTGAACTGGAGAAGCAGAAGCTTCCACGGTAGACAGTCCCACGGACTGACTTGGTCCAGTCGGCTAAACATTATAATTACGTATGTAAATTGTACCACACGCTTCGGACCAGAGCCGTGGCATGACTTTGGAGATACAAGATGATTTTGGGGAGCTTCCATAACTGAAGAAATTGCTGGATGAGACAAACTAAGTTATTTGTGTATTTTCCAGAGATTACAAATTTAGCTTTAAAATTGACTTTAAGAGTGACGTAATTGAATTAAATTTTCTGGCCTGGTTGTGACATGATTTATAAAGATTCTCGCATAAAACTACTAGCAGAGAAGATTATCAGAATATTATGAGAAAAATGCTAAAAAATAACAAAAAATCAATCAATTCTTGCATAACACATCCAAGTGCTAGAACACAAGGAAATTTCAAAATAAAAAAAAAACCCTCCACCATCTGTGACCAATCGAAGACCTTCCTCACGCAAACCACAAATAATTAAGCAATCACAGTTTCGCCAGCGGATACACCTTGGCCGAGTCCAAACCGCACCGCACCGTAATTCTAATCCGTGACTAACAAACCGCACCCACTTTTCTCCTTTTATCCCGGTGGTGGTCCACCGCCGCTCTGGTCGGACGATCCCACTTATGACAGATTATCGACCGACGTGTCGGTCGGCAAACCTCCGTAACCTTTGTTCCGGAGATCCGGAGACCTCAACCATTTAATGATGGCCTTGAATCTTGAAAGAAAAAGTGCCGACCAATTGGTCATGCCGCCGGGTAATTAGTGGGCCACTGCTTGGGATCCGTACCGCCAACGAGGCCGCGGTGGCCACGATTAGAAGGTGAAGGTCAACAGGGAACGTGATCCACCATCAATCATCGTCACCTCTTCGGGTGCACACGCACCTCTTGGGCGGGCTTTGACAGCTTGCGTCACCTTTGCCGGTGGGGATGGATTGGGTGATGATCGGGGATTGCAGTTCTTTGGTGAGTCGAAAACAACTTGAAACGGAAATTTGTCAGAAAAGATATTCGTTCACTTCCCAGAAATGTTGCAATGCAGTAGCTTAATTAATCTATAAAATTATTCAAGCTTAAGATAAAAGAAAGTTCAACCGATTTAAGCTAATTGAGGATATTCGATTTAACGCTGTCGCAGATAACATTTACAACTCGCTACGGCGCATTGCGGATGATATCCATGCCAAGCTCCCCGTTATCTACCGTTATCAATTAAGATACCGCGGTGTTCTAAGCAAACACATTTCACCCATCATTTCTGCCACCAACCGGTTCATCCCTGATCCCCGCGGTAAGAATACCGTATAATCTTATTGCAACAAATGATAACCAGCTGTAAAACAATACCCCCTGAACTTCCGGTTGCTGTCTCGAATCCCTCCATATCGGTGGCAGTACCGAAAGCAGACCCTCTTATCACCTTCATGTAGGTGCGAACTTACACCTCGTGATGATTGGCACGTTTTATCAGCACCAGACTGGCGAAAACAACCGGGCCATGTAAACACACAGGCAGCCCACAACACACCGTTTCAACGTGATGGGCACGCGAGCAGTTGTCACCTGAGACGAATGGCACCTGGCTGAGCAAAGTGCGTCAAGAAGGTACAATCGGCGATAAACGAGAGATGCTGTCGCTGATTGTGCAGACACTTTTGAACATCAAGGATTGCTGACTAATGTGAATGGAATTACCGGGATTACTGGAAATATGTCACGGATTACTGTTAATTCCCATAAATAAGTAAAAATTAATATAATATTCCAGGAATAGAGCGTCCAATTTCCTGGGGTTACAAAATTCCCGGGAAACGGGAAATTTTCAACAAATTTCCCGGGAAATCCCGGAAATTCCCGGGAAATTTTAAATTTATAGAAATTTTTTCATATTTTGGCTTGGCTGATTAAAATTCTTTAACAAAATTGATTAAAATAGATTAAAATAAGTGCGAGGTTCAATTAATGCCTTTGTAGCAGTACCATCAGTACAACCCTCTGCCGTAAGAACGGCAGACAGAAAAGATGAATTCGCCAATATTTTAGCGTGCCATAATTATGGTTGGCTTATCTTCGCGCGCTACGCCTCGACCTAATTATGTCATGGGTTGAGCGCCACCCCTTATGGGAGACTTTCAAAATACTTTGCCTTGACCTGTTATGAGATCCGCACAAGAAGGAGGAATCTTCAGATGCTAAAGTTTGCGACAAGAGCACTTTTTTGACTCGAACGGGAGGTCGATGCACTCCAGTTCGGCAGTCAGAGATTGCAAATTCTTAAGAAATGCTTCGGCTAAACTCGTGCAATTATTGCAATTGTGATGCTGCCCGAGTTCTAGAGGACCGAAGCCTGTTCTAATTGCACCTCTACTGAGGGTTCTAGGACTTCGACTCGGTCACTTTTACCCTGATCGTGGAGGAAGCAGGAGTGGTCGAAGGACCGTTTTGGAATCGTTTTTAGGAAGTTAGTTTAAAGTCGTGGAAGTGTTTCAGTGGCAGAGGTTAATTCTTCGATTTTATTTCTAGAGCTCGCGGCTAGGTAGAGTTAGGAGTAGGGTAGTGGCGGAACCGTTTGAAACCCTGATACTCCAGGTAACGTGGTTAAATTGTGGTTACCTAGTGCGTTGGCTCATTCTTGGGGAATTGGTGGGCGATCTTCTCGGCACAGGTGGCGACCGGCATCATCCGTAGCAGAGCGACCACTCCAACCGACAACCCAGCGCTTCTGGACTCCATCAAAGGGTTCAAAGTTCCGGGTGAACCCCCAAGCAGCTCGTCCGTCAACACACGAGCTGGGCGGCGTCCATCAACACACGCCGCGGTCGAACCCCCGACAACCAACCGACCGGACCGGGACGGCATCGCGGAGGCCTTGGTCCTCCGCCAAGTTCCCGCGCGCACCCGCGCCGTCGTCGCAACCGACGCTATCATCGCAGCATCCTAGCTGCACACCTGTGCGCCCCCGCACACCGGAAGTGATGCCGAACGCACGCCGATAGTGCCAACCCGTCTGCTGTTAGCCGCCGGCCGAACCATCTCGCCGTGGCCGAAGCGGTAAGCGCGCCACCACCTGATCGCCGGATCGCCAACCAGCACACGTAAATCCATGGTCGTGTAAGTACTTTTTCCCCCGACATGCGCATGATCGATCGTTGGCCAGTTCTTTTTCCGCCAACCCCGTGGGCAACATAAGCCGCCCCCATGTTATGTTGCGTGATCGCAAAACACCCCCCAGTGAATGAATTATAGCGATCCCAAATGAATTTCGCCCCCCAAGCCAACGCACACTACTAGCCAGGCAGTGCACTGCCGTCAGGTAGAGAGACAGGAATTCTCTTGTGGTACCGAGGTACCGTGGTAGACTAGCATGCAGAAGATCTCCGGATCGAATCTCGTAGGGCCCGAAGTATTTTTTTGTAATTAAATAAAATTGTAGCTACGAAAATGCGAACCTGAATATACGTTTTTTTTGAGTTTCTAGTGTAATTTTGTAGTTTTTTCTGATGTTTTCTGGGATATCTTTCCACGACTTTCGCGGTAGTTTTTATGTTTGGTTCCGCCATTCTGGCTTCTGAAGCGTTCTGGGGAAAGTTGATTGGGGAGATTTTCTACCTGTGATGATAAGAACGGGGCAAGTACAATCTTTTGTTTTCTAGATCTGAGGTATTTTTTTCGAATTTGCGATCTTTTTCTTCCGTTTGTAGCGCCTCGGCTAACCGCCGAGTTCTCGGATGAGTCAGATCGTTCTCAATCGCAAATTTTGGCATCAAGGATACACCCGCCCTGTGGCAGGGTCTCATAGCTGGGCAAAGCAGCACATGATGAATGGTCTCCCTTTGGGAGTGGCGCTTAAGCCATTCGTTTAATTACGCCAATGCGATCCGACCGACCGCCTCCGGTTACACCTTAACCGCTAGAAAAAAAAACAAACAAAAAAATTCAAGAAAATGTATATTTTCAAAATTTATAGAATTTCGTTCTATGCGTAGAAAATATCAACAAATAATCATAAGTATTTTTCGTTACGTATTATTGTCCTAATCACAGTGTTTGGACAGTGAGTAAAATGATTCTATGCTTCAAACAATAAAATTGCTATTAAATATGACTCTGTGAACAATTTGAGAGACTATGAAAAAGAATAATATTGAGACGATAAGTTGAAAAGGAAAAAAAAACATGAAGAATATGTTGAAAAACCTTTTATCCTGAACAAATCATACTAATTTGAACTCATGAATAAGTAGATAAGCATTGAGTTTACCATAAAAATCTGCTTTTTTTACCAAAAATATTATTTTTATGAAATCACAACTCTAAGTTTGTAAATATTTGGAGCGAGATTTTGAAATATATTTTTTGGAGACATTTTATTTAATACGAAGGTGTTTTTAAATAATTTTCATAGCAGCCTCGGTTAAGCACGGCCCAGTGCTTATGGAATTTTGGCTATATGGAAGACATAGGAAAAATCATGCAAACATCAAAAAATTATAGTGTTTTGGAATCGGAATTAGAGCAGCCATCCATTAAACTTATAATTTCATGAAAATTATCACAAAAATACGTATTTTTCCTGTATTTTGAAAATACAATGTTTTTCGAAAAAATACTCAAAATTATTGTTATTGCAATATGGGTTTCAAATGATAGGAAATTTCCATACATTTTGAATGTAAAATCATTTTTTTGAAAACATTCAAAATTTTCACAAACAACGTATTTTCGAAAAAACAATATTCACAATTTCAGTTTTTACAATATGGGTATCAAATGATTGGGATTTTTTATACATTACGAATGGAATAACATCATATTTTGAAAACACTCAAAATTTTCACAAAACTACGTATTTTCGATAAAAATAAGCAAAATTTCAGTTTTAAAATATGGGTATCAAATGATCGAGATTTTTTCATGCATTTCAAGTGTAATAACAAAATATTTTAAAACGCTCAAAATTTTCACAAAACTACGTATTTCCGAAAAAAAAATATTTAAAATTTCAGTTTTTACAACATGGGTATCAAACGATCAGGATTTTTTCAAATATTCGAATGTTACAAATTTTTTTCGAAAATACTCAAAATTTTCACAAAACTACTGAGCAATTCTCTACGAAATCGGTCTTTTTTCTTCAATTTTAATTTTTGTATTTTTTAATCCGACTGAAACTTTTTTGGTGCCTTCGGTATGCCCAAAGAAGCCATTTTGCATCATTAGTTTGTCCATATAATTTTCCATACAAATTTGGCAGCTGTCCATACAAAAATGATGTATGAAAATTCAAAAATCTGTATCTTTTGAAGGAATTTTTTGATCGATTTGGTGTCTTCGGCAAAGT
Organism: Culex pipiens pallens; assembly: GCF_016801865.2. Lineage (NCBI taxonomy): Eukaryota > Metazoa > Arthropoda > Insecta > Diptera > Culicidae > Culex > Culex pipiens. The sequence continues at coordinate 38,008,493 of NC_068939.1, read as the reverse complement.
TGTAGGTATGGATACGGACTACACTGAAAAAAAATGATACAAAGTAAAAAAAAATTGGTGATTTTTTTATTTAACTTTTTATCACTAAAACTTGATTTACAAAAAAACACTATTTTTATTTTTTTTATTTTTTGATATGTTTTAGAGGACATAAAATGCCAACTTTTCAGAAATTTCCAGGTTGTGCAAAAAATCATTGACCGAGTTATGAATTTTTTAATCAATACTGATTTTTTCAAAAAATCGATCGGGCGTAATATTGAATGTTTGGCCTTTTTGAAATGTTAGTCTTGATTTGAAAATTCCGAAAATATTGTTTTCGAAAAGATCGGAAAATTTCACAAATGTTTCATATATTAACATTGAAAATCGGACCATTAGTTGCTAAGATATTGAAGATAGAAAATGGTGGGTTGTTTGGGTGAAACTTAGAAAATATAAATTTTCCTGTTTTTAAACCTTTGCATTGCAATATCTCAGCAACTAAAGGTCGTATCAACAAAGTCCGAATAAGCAAAATATAGAGAATTTTCTCAGCTTTTCAAAAATATTTTTTTCAAAACTGGGCAAACATGTGAACTTATTTAAAAAAATGAAAAACTGCGACTATTTTCAAAAAAGTCACTTAAATATGGCTTTAACTTGAAAACGGTGCACTTTATCAAAATTTCACTAAAGTACTTTTTATTGCAAATTTGATTTTACATCGAAAAATGAAGTTGAAAAATTTTTACGACCAAAATTTCGATTTTTTGAAAAAATCAGTATTGATTAAAAAATCCATAACTCGGTCAATGATTTTTTGCACAACCTTGAAATTTCTGAAAAGTTGGCATTTTATGTCCTCTAAATCATATCAAAAAATTAAAAAAAATAAAATAGTTTTTTTTTGTAAATCAAGTTTTAGTGACAAAAAGTTAAATAAAAAAATCACCAAATTTTTTTTATCGTGTATTGTTTTTTTCCAGTGTAGTCTGTATCTATACCTGCAACTTTGCCGAAGACACCAAATCGATCAAAAAATTCCTTCAAAAGATACAGATTTTTGAATTATCATACATCATTTTTGTATGGCCAGCTGCCAAATTTGTATGGAAAATTATATGGACAAACTAATGATGCAAAATGGCTTCTTTGGGCATACCGAAGGCACCAAAAAAGTTTCAGTCGGATTAAAAAATACAAAAAAAATCGAATGACCGAAATCCTAAAGAACTGCTCTACTTACAATTATATGAAAAAATCCCGATCGTTTGATACCCATATTGTAAAATCTGAAAATTGAGTAGTTTTGTAACGTAGTTTTGTGAAAATTTTCAGTGTATCCAAAAAACTGATTTTACATTCCTAATGTTTGAAAAAATTCAAACCATTTGATACCCATATTGCATTAACAATAATTTTGAGTATTTTTTCAAGAAACATTGCATTTTCAAAATACAGGAAAATTATGCATTTTTGTGGAAATTTTCATGAAACTATAATTTTAATGGATAGCTGACATTATTCCGATTCCAAAAGACTATACATTTTTTAAGTTTGCATGATTTTTCATACGATTATAGCCAATGTCTACCATATAGCCAAAATCCCATAAGCTCTGTGCCTCGGTTATGCACGCCTCGGTTTTGCATCTCCCATATGCGATGCTAAAATAACAACTAACCAGAATTATAATAGTTTATTATCATTTAAATAATATCGTAATTTTTGTTGCTTAATAATCAATATCCCAGCTTGAATTTCAGGAATTCAGGAAAAAAAAAATTCCGGGAAACGGGAATTTTTTTTATGGAAATCTCGGGATTTTTTTTTCCCGGTACGGGAAATTGGACGCTCTAACCAGGAATTGCACAATTAAAAAGAATTACTTACAACTACATAGTATTAGCACATGATTTTGAATCAATCATAGGATGTTAATAAAAATAAATAAATAAACATACAGTGTGCCCCCTTGGGCACTATGCACAATTCCTCTTTTTGGTGGAACTTGCGAAAATTGAAATTTTGACAAAAACTTTTTACTACGTTTTGTTCAGAAACTCATGGCGAACATTTGAAATTATGAAATGATGATTTCCATTATACTTTTTAAAACTGCAAAAAAGGTGCAAAAATGTTCGAAATATTAACATAAATGAAGTTATTTGTTGATAAATCTCCATTACTCAAGTGTCCCAACCCCAATTGGCATTCTTTACTGATCAAAAAATAATTTGGATGAATATAAAGTTTACTAATTACTTAGTTTAAAAGTGAATATAACTCTTTAAATTCTATATAATACTTATCGTACGTTAATTTTGCAAACTATTAATTCAACTAAATGTCTAAATGTCTAAATGATCTGTAGAAAGCATTGGGAACTCTTTAAATTTTAGAAAATTTTAGGGTTTGAAGTGTGACTTGTTTTATGTGACTTTGCCAGTACTTTTTGTATTGTCCCAGGCTATGCCTCTACGCATGTTAAAAAAATTAAATGATAATGGTTTCATTCTAGAGCAGTGATTCTCAACTGGGGTACCGGGTCTACTTGATTTACATGGCAGCGGGTACCGGCCTAGGAGAAGGTTGAGAATAGCTGTTCTAGAGTAAAAAATGTGAAGAACATGACAAAAACTTTAAATATGAATACTAAAAATTAAACAAGAAAAACATAAAACAAGAGGAGTCAAACTTTCGTAAAACAAAAGTCCCTAAAACCATAATAAACCATGTTGACCAGGAACAAAACTAGAAACAAATATAAACACGATTTCATACAAACCGGACTCCATCGCAATCCATTGCATCATTGTAACAAGCATCCGCGCGCGTAGCACATCTCGCCTCGTCAACGATCCGTGAAGAAGCTATTCAATGAGCGCAAAACAAGCACTTCCCGCTGTCCCGATAGTGCAACATAGTTGCGGAATGTGTGCGCGCGCGCGCACCAATAAGTTACGAGTACCTCTTCTCAGTTTTACGACCACGACCCGTGTCAGCGCATTGATAACCAATGAACCTTAAAGCAGACGTATAAACATATATAGGTCTCCGGTGGCACGACTCCGCGCCAATGTCGGAAAGTAGCTCATGCTGATGAATTAATTTACGTGAATAACTCCCGCGGCGAAGACTTGTTGATAAGGTTCCCAGGGCGCACGGCCTTAACAACGCCATATTGCTGATATAGGGCTAAAAATTGCACTAGCACGTGCCGGCAGGTCCGATATTGTTCTTGCGTGACTTGCTCAAGTTGTTTATCGAGCCAGTCTGGAGTGATTAAGTCATCCATCACCCTAGAGAGTGCCAAGTTCGGTGGGGCCAACAAGAAATGGCGTTACATAGCCGTTACAGAGACAGCCCGCGTAGACTTGCCGAAATCGCGTTTAGTCGCGCCCTATCAGCAGTGGCCGCTATCAGTCGCCGTCATGCCAATATTTGACAAATTGCCGGTGTGCAGAGCACGGGTCCTAAACGTGACGAAAGTGTGCCCAACCGGCGAACGTGAGTTCTGCGCAGTAAGCCGGTCACCTCGCACCGTTTTATCTCCCACGCGGTACATCGCGGTGATGACCGTGGTTATTGTTTCGACAAGGTAGCGTAGCGTTGATAGCGAACCGTGGCGACGATTAGGTCGTAAAAATATCATTTATGGGGTGTGTCAACGCAGAAGGGTTATTATGAGGCCGGAGGGGACACACACACTCCCGCGTGGAATTTCCTAATTTGTGGCTCGTGATGGTTATTGGCGGCCAGATAAGGGTCTGCAATCGGTCTAGGAAACGCCAATCGAAGCAGTGATAATCGCAGGTGAAGTCTACCCTTCGCGGGAATGCCATAAAGTGATTTGGGGGGATATTTTTAGAGTAGTGCTTCTAAAATGTAGACGTTTGAAGACTGACAACATTAAGAAACCGATGGCTCAGCAAACTCAGAAGAAAACTAATGAGGAGACTGGTAACCAGGACTGTAGAGTAAGAGTCGTTATCGGGGGTGGGCTTATTTCCAACAACTTTGCATGGGGGTTGTTGTTGAAATCGGCGTCAGAGTTGAAGTCCCCTATTTTCCAGAACATGGCGTTGGAGGCGGAATCACATCAAAAGTTACCCGATTCCACAGCTCTGCCGTTCCCGAGCAGACGGAAATAACTTGGGAATAACATTTTTTGTTGTTTGAAAATACTAGGCCAATAACATTTTATGTTATTTATAACAAGATTTGATATTCGTCGTTATGATTTTTTTTGTTATTGGATTGTTATTGTAATAACAGACTAATAACATTTTTAGCTATTCGATGAACAAATCTTTGTTATATTTTTTTTGTAATTTTAACAACTAATCCGATCATCCCAATAACATTTGGAGATATTCTTCCATAACAAGAAATGTTATTCCAAAGTTGTTTTGGATTTCAACCAATATCATACCAATAACAAATTTTGTTATAATAACATAAACTGTTATTATACCCTTATGCAAAAATGAATTTTTCAAGAAGATTCCATAACAATTTCTGTTATTTTAACAGTATTTGTTATTGAAATGGCATGAATTTTGTTATTACCGTCTGCCCGGTAGTGTGGTTCATGGCCCCTTGGAAATGCAAAATGTCAGCTAGACCGTTGCATTGTTGATAAAATCATTGTTCTATGTCTACAGAAGCTCTCCTGAAATTTTCAGCCAATTTGGTTCAGGATTCATTGAAGCTCTTTAGCATTTAAGTTTGTATGCGATTTTCATAGAGAATCTTCACCTTTTTACATTTTCTGACCGCAAAAATCATCTACTGAACCAAAATGCCTGAAACCTTAGATATATATCAAAAATAATATGGGGAACAATTTTCTAGAACACCCCAAGTTGATCTAAGCTGAAGTGACTTAGTTATAAGTGGACTAAGTGAAGGTGTCGATGTTGTATTTTCCAAAGGGCCTCTTTCGCCAAATTTTCACCTGATGGCTCACTTTGATCGATGGCAAATCGTTTGACAACTTGTTTGTTGTTGATGTCAGAAAAAATTGGAATGAGGTTTTCAACGTCTGTGGAACTATTTAATTAGCTTTCCTCCGTCTTTTTCAGGTTCCAGCTGAATATGAGTTCTTGGCCAGCATTGTGCAACACTTGGACTAGACCGTGAAACACGACAGATTCAAGGATATTTGTTTAGCAGCTTAATTGGGCCTTCTGTTTAGTGAGGAAGGTGGTGTGTATCGTCACAAGCTGAACCGATGATCGCGCTCCGGCGATGTACGGGCTGCTAGAGGCCGCTTCCACGCTTCCGTTTCCACCCACTGGGTGGGGGAAAAGCGGGGGGCCTGCGATCTACGCCACCGGAGCAGTTTTTTTTCTGTATTATTTTGTGCCGGATGGTCTTAGGGACGGCCAGCAGGCGTTACTGACTTTGCATATTCTCTCCTTGTCAAATCGACAGACCAATCTTCTGCTGACCCGGGAATGTCGAAATGGGTGCCCCTTTACGATGGTGGTCAGCCGACTGAGAATTTTAATCCTTAACGGCTATGAGCCGGAGAAGCGCCAACGACGGAGAGGTCATTATAAGACGTGGACAAATGGCGGGACGGGACTCATACTGGTTAGGCTGACCAATCCGGGCGCACGTACGCTAACAGAATCGCAGGACTATATCCCTATCACTGCTTCGCTCTGGTCAGCTCAGAACAATTAGAACAATACGCGAACTCGAGTACGGATGATCGTAGGAGGTAGCGATGGGAGACCATCACGACCACTGATAAGGGATAACATCGCGATCATCATCTTGGCCATGAACGGTCTTCGGGCCATCTACGATCGAGGGAGTTGATGTCGAGGTAGGGACAATTGTACGACTCGTCTGCTCATGGTACTTGGGATCTTGATGACCCACATACCTTCACATCACACATCTTAAATCTAGTCAATCTCTGCCATGCAGAGCATCAAGGACCAAGGAGCGCGTACGGAAGGAAATGTTTCTAAGTTATTTGAACATAAAACTGCCATCTGACAAGAAGCCTTTTGGCTTCATGGTGAAAGGCGCGGTCCAAGTGGACAGTTCACGCACGTTATAGTGCAGGTAGCCAATAGACTTCACATGGAAGTGCGGGACCAGGCGATTCTGTAAGCGTTCGTGCGCCCGGATTGGTAAGCCTAACCAGTATGAGTCCCGTCCCGCCATTTGTCCACGTCTTATAATGACCTCTCCGTCGTTGGCGCTTCTTCGGCTCATAGCCGTTAAGGATTAAAATTCTCAGTCGGCTGACCACCATCGTAAAGGGGCACCCATTTCGACATTCCCGGGTCAGCAGAAGATTGGTCTGTCGATTTGACAAGGAGGGAATATGCAAAGTCAGTAACGCCTGCTGGCCGTCCCTAAGAACATCCGGCACAAAATAATGCAGAAAAATACTGCTCCGGTGGCGTAGATCGCAGGCCCCCCGCTTTTCCCCCACCCAGTGGGTGGAAACGGAAGCGTGGAAGCGGCCTCTAGCAGCCCGTACATCGCCGGAGCGCGATCATCGGTTCAGCTTGTGACGATACACACCACCTTCCTCACTAAACAGAAGGCCCAATTAAGCTGCTAAACAAATATCCTTGAATCTGTCGTGTTTCACGGTCTAGTCCAAGTGTTGCACAATGCTGGCCAAGAACTCATATTCAGCTGGAACCTGAAAAAGACGGAGGAAAGCTAATTAAATAGTTCCACAGACGTTGAAAACCTCATTCCAATTTTTTCTGACATCAACAACAAACAAGTTGTCAAACGATTTGCCATCGATCAAAGTGAGCCATCAGGTGAAAATTTGGCGAAAGAGGCCCTTTGGAAAATACAACATCGACACCTTCACTTAGTCCACTTATAACTAAGTCACTTCAGCTTAGATCAACTTGGGGTGTTCTAGAAAATTGTTCCCCATATTATTTTTGATATATATCTAAGGTTTCAGGCATTTTGGTTCAGTAGATGATTTTTGCGGTCAGAAAATGTAAAAAGGTGAAGATTCTCTATGAAAATCGCATACAAACTTAAATGCTAAAGAGCTTCAATGAATCCTGAACCAAATTGGCTGAAAATTTCAGGAGAGCTTCTGTAGACATAGAACAATGATTTTACCAACAATGCAACGGTCTAGCTGACATTTTTGCATTTCCAAGGGGCCATGAACCACACTACTGCCCGGGTTACCTATGAAGGATAGAAACTTCAATTAACAGATCATATTGACGACTGACTACTGTGAAGACTAATGACTATGAAGACTTAAGAGCTCCGCCAACAAAACAGTAGTCCCGAACCCTCTTCAATTTGCATGAAACTTTGTTCTAAGGGGTTACTTTTGTCCCTGATCATGAATCCGAACTTTTTTACGATATCTCTTAAGGGACGGGTCATCGAAAAAAAACATAAAAATAGTTTCAAAAATTATGTCATTTTTCGTTATGTGACTATTAAAATTTGTTGAGACATGTCATTTTTGGGGAAATTTAATATACTTTTCGAACCTACAATAACTTAGTTATTTTTCAGAGTGTAACAGTGTAAGTTGTAGAGTAGACCATTACAAAAGTTTTGATTTATTACATAAGAAGTTTGCCTTTCTAATCAAACTCCTATCTTTGCTTTTTAGGCTATAAACTTACCAGCAACAGCACCGCTTCGTGTAAGCACGCAAATTCATGCCATTTACTGGCCAAAAGGATCAAATTTAATACACTTTTGATCATAATTTCTATTTTGCGAGACCATTTCTAATCATTTTGTTGTCACACACATCCACATGCAAGATGAAAGCTTAACTGCTTTACGAAAGTCGCCATCAATATCTTTTCACTTGCGCTAACGTTTTCAAAGCGCTTAAGATATGAAATTGCTTCCAACTACCGGTAACATGTGCGTTTGCACATTAATTAGTCACTCACTTGAAAAATAATCCCGAAACATGGAAATAACTAGCGAGCGCCATCAAAAAATCAAACGCGCCAAGTCTTTTGACGTTTGATTTTTGACGACCCATTCCAATCGAAGGCTGAAGGAAACCGAGCGAGAAGCGAAGGCCAATAATGAACAAAGGGTGGCCACCAACACCACCAGCAGCGCCTGTTGGAGTGAGCCAGGGATGCCAGGAAATTTTCTCTATAACTGCAACTTGTCGTGAGTAGGGTACGTTATCCATTAGTGGACCCCTTTCCTATAGTGGACCCTCTAAAAGGTTTTTGATGAAAAAATCAATAAAATCACAATTTCAAGCGTGTTGTTGTTTACAAATCTTTTATTTGGCATGTTCAGCATCATTTAAATCAATTTTGACTGATATTGAATTGTCCTTTTCACCAAAATAAGTGTTTTGAGTTTGACATCTGAAATCAGCCATGGCCACTAGCATTTTCACAATAAAACTGCTTTTATATTTTATGATTGAATTAACTATCCAATCCTTTTTTGACTGATTATTTAACTTCAGCAAGTCGAAATAATGTAAGTTTAAGGAACTTTACAAAAATAAAGCGAAGAACTGCTCATTTTCGACCAAAAATCACGATGGTCCAATATAGGACAACGAAAATCCAAACTTTTCCAAAAGTGGACCCCTGTTAATTAAACATTCAAAAATGAAGAAAACTGTGTATTTTAGCAAAAGTTTCTCTTAAACATACAATAAATGCTTGTTGTTATCAACCTAAACGCATATTTTTTCAATTGTGAGTATAAATATAGCTGTTTAATATTAAAAGTACCCAAAATGCTGAAGCCGTAAAAAATTATAATTAATCAAAACCTCGATCAAAACTATAGTCAATTAAACATAACTGAAGCATCATAATTGCAGTTTGAAATTATATTTTATAATAATAAATCAAGAACAAAACATTTTTTTTAAATAAACATGCGTGGTTTTATCATCAACTGTAAACAAATCTATTGTTTAGTTTCGGTCAACCATTTATGCAATTAATATGAAAAAATGTGCATTATAATTACTTTTTTTTTGATTATTTTTATGTTTACAGTGGTTTTTGAAACGTTTTCTCTGATCTTTTTCGGAAATAAATGTGTTTAAATGTCTGTTAGTTTTTTTTGTTGTTTAAAGCCAAATTTGTTAACAAAACATATTTGTTTATGATGAAAAGTGAGCAAAATCCATATTTATTCATTATATCTATCATTAGACCTGGGTGATGAATAGAGAGAATGCGTAACGTGATTTTCGAATGGTCCCACTTTGTTTACATCCACAAAGTAGGAGGCTGTTAAAGCACAAGCATGACTTTTTTCTTACTGTTAAATGAGCTGTTTTATGATCAGTAGCTTGTGTTTCATTTTTCTAGTATTTTACATATTTTGCTGGAAAATTGTGTGTGTTTTCAAATATCGATCGGTTAGAAAAGGTTTCTCTTTTTGACGAGTGACGAAGAACTGCGGCGAGAGTGTCATTCTGCGATGTTGCAGATAAATTCCCTGGTTGATTTTTGAATCCTGCAGCTCTTTCTGGTCCAGCGAAAAAACATCGCTAATTCTAGCGAAACTGATCAAACAAACAGAGAAGATTTTCAGTAAACCAGTAAACCACTTTGACAGTTCCAAATTGAGGCCGTTTTGCGAACCACTATTCCGCACCCAGCATTAGACCTACACCATGCATCAAAACATCAAATATCGGTTAAATTTGGTATAAAAATAACAGTTTGCCTATAGTGGACCCGGGTCCACAATCGGATTATGGAGCCGAGTCCACTATAGGAAAAGGGGGTCCATAACAGGCAAAAAAACTTTTTTTTCAAATGGCTATTTTTCCGCTTAAAAACAAATAAACTGATGAATCAAATAGTTAAAATTGTTCAAAAGACTTCAGTTTTCATTGTTTTGTACAAAGGGTTATGAAAAAGTGCTTAAAATATTAAAAAAATGTAAAAAATGTGCTTCGGCTCTACTAGGGAGTCCACTAATGGTTAAAATACCCTATTCGCTTAAAATTTTCAATTATCAATTTTGGCAGCACTAAGCAGACCCAAAAGTGCGCTGGAAGAAAACCAGAACTATGCTGAAAATAGGAAAATGGGTGTGGCCCAATGCACTCGACTGATAAGAATGCATTTGGGAAATATTTTTTTGAATGCTTGTAAAAGGAATAGCATAACTTTTAATAAAAGTGAAAATAAATAGAAATGTTCACAAAAAGTTGCTCTACTCGTGGTGTACTTGGTTTTAGTAAATTTCAAGGAACACTCCAGATTATCCAGCATCATTCAAACACGACTAGTTAGCTAGTTAGGCTTAAAATGGGTATATTTGTTTATTTGTTTATTTGATACTATCACGAGTTATCGCGATTTTATTGAAAAAAGTTTTGGAAACGTTACTTTTTTGTTTTTTTTTGTTTTTTATTTTGCTTTTGTTTCGTCGCTCGTGTTTGTCGTGAGTGGCCTTGAACGGACATGATCAACGAGGACCAACTTTTTTAAAACTTTTATTCGTAAAATCGCGTTATCTCGTAAAAGTTACTAGCAAACCCCTCATGCAAACACATCATTTTTTGTAATTGTCTGCTCTACAACTTTGAACAACATTGGTACACTCTAAAAAATAACCCTGCAAAGTTAGAAAAAAACACAAAATTTGAAAATGGAAATTTTTGCTCTAAATGAGTTAAAGTACATTAAATTTCCCATAAAATAACATGTCTCAAATTTTTTTGGACAGACGAGTAACGAAAAAAATATGCGTTTTTAGTTTAACTTAGCTTCAAAAGCTCGTTGAGCTCCGTCAAACAACTATGAGATGAGAATGACAACTGAGCAACTCTCTACGAAATCGGCTGATTTCGACCATTTTTATTTTTCGTATTTTTTTATTTGACTCAAACTTTGTGGGGGCCTTCCCTATGACCAAATAAGCTATTTTGCGTCATTGGTTCACCCATACAAGTCTCCATACAATTTTGGCTGCTGTCCATACAAAAATGGTATGTAAATATTCAAACAGCTGTAACTTTTGACTGTATTTTCTGATCAATTTGGTGTCTTCGGCAAAGTTGTAGGTATTGTTGAGGACTTTTGAGAAAAAATAGGTACACGGAAAAAAAATTGCAGATTTTTTTATCAACATTTTTTTTACTAAAACTCAGTTTCCCAAAATACGTTTTTTTTTTATTTTCGAGATTTTTTGATCTGTTTTAGGGGACAAAAATCCGCAACTTTTGAGCCTTAGAGAAACATGTTCAAAAAATCAGTCACCGAGTTATGAAATTTTGAAAAAATAGTGATTTTTGGAAAAAAAAACTGAAGTTTCATGCAAAAACAAGTTTGACATTACTTTTAAATCCAAAATTGAATTTGCAATCGAAAAGTACTTACTTTACAGATTTTTTGATAAAGGGCTCCATTTTCAAGATATAGCCACCGAAAGTTCGATTTTAGCGAAATATTTGCAGTTTTTCAATTTTTAAAAATAGTGACCATGAGTGACCATTTCTAATTTTTTTTTTTTGAAAAGTTCAGAAAATTTGCTATAAAATTGTCTAAGAGACAATGAAGATTAGACCTCGGGTTGCTGAGATAGAGCCGCTTAAAGAAAAAGAAACATGAAAATTGAAGTTTTCTAAATCTCACCAAAACAACCCACCTTTTTCTAATGACGATATCTCAGCAATTAATGGTCCGATTTTCAATGTTAATAAATGAAACATTCGTGAAATTTTCCGATCTTTTCGAAAAAAAATACTTTGAAAATTTTTAAATCAAGACTAACATTTTAAAAGGGCCAAACATTGAATATTACAAAATACTTTTTTTCGAAAGGATCGGAAAATTTCACGACTGTTTCATGTATTAACATTGAAAATCGGACCATTAATTGCTGAGATATCGTCATTAGAAAATGGTGGTCTGATTGGGTGAGACTTAGAAAACTTCAATTTTGGTGATTCTTTTTCTTTAAGCCGCTGTATTTCAGCAACCAGAGGTCCAATCTTCAATATCTCTTTGACAATTTTATAGCAAGTTTTCTGAAATTTAAAAAAAATATATTTTTGGAGGTGGTCACTCATGGTCACTATTTTTAAAAATTGAAAAACTGCAAATATTTCGCTAAAATCAAACTTTCGGTGGCTATATCTTGAAAACGGAGCCCTTTATCAAAAAATCTGTAGAGTACTTTTCGATTGCAAATTCAGTTTTGCATTAAAAAATAATGTCAAACTTGTTTTTGCATGAAACTTCGACTTTTTTCAAAAATCACTGTTTTTTTCAAAAATTCATAACTTGGCGGCAGATTTTTTGACCATGTTTCTCTATGGCTCAAAAGTTGCGGATTTTTGTCCCCTAAAACATATAAAAAATCTCGAAAATCAAAAAATACGTATTTTGGGAAATTGAGTTTTAGTGAAAAAAAAAGTTGATAAAAAAAATCTGCAAATTTTTTAATCCGTGTACCTATTTTTTCTCAAAAGTCCTCAACAATACCTACAACTTTGCCGAAGACAACAATTGATCAGAAAATTCAGTCAAAAGTTACAGCTGTTTGAATATTTACATACCATTTTTGTATGGACAGCAGCCAAAATTGTATGGAGACTTGTATGGGTGAACCAATAATGACACAAAATAGCATATTTGGTCATAGGGAAGGCCCCCACAAAGTTTGAGCCAAATAAAAAAATACAAATAAAATTCATTTCCGGTTTTGGTAGAGAATAGCTCAACTGTCATTTATGCGGCTACCATTGCTGTAGAATTTCTACCGGAGCAATTTAATAGAGAACTACGCTGAAAACAGCGAAAAGATTTCAAAATTTTCTGCTGTTACATTTGTTTCTTTCAGCGAAACATTTCGCCGGTTTAGCAAAATATTTAGCAAATAACAGCTCAATGAAACAAAAAAAAACTCTTTACTGATGTGATGGAGCCCCTTTCCGTGTAGAAATATTCGATTTTTACAACATGAATACGTCACACTTGCCGTTATCATTCGAATTGACCTGTTCATGAACCATAGTTGCAACTTTGTAGTCACTGCAATCAGTTGGCGTGCGCGCGCCCGTTCATAAGTCAAACAATTTTATTGATTTTTTTTTATTCCAACCGCAGCTCGTTTGATAAGTGTTCTCATTCCATTTGTGAACTTAAAAACTAATCTGCCAAAAGTTCAAACCGTCCATTGACTTCAACGGCAAGGACCCAAATCGGCTTGGGCTCTTCCGAAAAGGGCCTCCCTTTCAAATAACGAGCTTATTTTAACGATCTCATTCCACTTGTTCTCAGGCCCATTTGAAATCGATAAAAGCAGAACATTCGCGCGTTGTCTGCCCTGATTTGGGCCACTCACAAAAAAACAGAACAGCCCCCCTAAAATTACACTTATTTTTAATCACTTTGCCATTTGCGAAAAGCCCCGCGTGCACATTCGGCACCACACTTTTGACGACGCGGCTTCAAACGCATTCAAATTAGTGTCCTTATCGTAAATTGTAGGATTTGGCAAGGGGTTTGTGGAAGAGAAAAATACGCGCCGAAATTGGCGCGAACATTTGCGCGGTGAGAAAAAATAACGCCAAATTGCATCGCCATCGAGTCAACTGGATCCAATTAGCATAATCCCTCATTATCGATTTACTTTCAAGTTGTTTTTTTGCCTGGAAGACTTCAAATTTGCAGCACTGACTGTTGATAATTTAAATTCGATTATTTTGAAGAAATTTTAATGATCACGCGTGTCGAATTTTTCTGGAACAAATTACAGTGGAAAATTTTACTCGACGAGAATCCAATTAGTTTTTGGTAGTTCCAGGCAAAATTCATTAGAACGACATAGATTCTAATCTCCGAAAATGTGAATGTCTCAATTTACTTTTTCCTTAGAAGTTCATTTATCAGCATGAACAAAATCAATCTTAAAAAACTTGCAATTCTTGGTTAGCTTCAAAACTCAATTAGCTATCATTACCCTAATTTATAACAAAAAAAAAAACGATTCTTGCCCAGAAGACCACACGCAAACCGCTGGAAACTTTGAATTGGGCTAAATTTCCAGTTGGCACGCCCCTTCTCGATCAGCCAGCAGCTGAAACTGACCTCGCCGAACCAGATCCCTCTTTGGGCGCCCCTTCGTTACGGCGCGCGATTCGTACCCTTGAACCATTCAAAAACTATCGATTTGTGTTCCGTAATGAAGGTGCCCTAACGTGGAAGATGGGCTTTTGCGTGCAGGAACCGTTTCGGGGCAAAAAGGGAAGGACTCTGAACTTTGTTCCTGGCGATCCTTCCTTTTTTGCGATGAATCATTTTCCTGTTATGACTGCACAAAACATACTAATCATCGCATCGCTCGTGATCCTGATTTTTTGGGAGGCCACTTTTCGATCACGGTGGTCCGGTTGGTTTGGTGAGGTAAGGACTTTTTTTCTAGACTGGAGATCGACGAAAAGATTTTTTACTCTGAACTGATCAATAGTTTTTTGTTGTATATTTTTATCAGAAACAATTTAAAAACAAATTTAAATCATTAAATTTTACGCTCTTTTGAAATGTATGCCTAGATTTAAAAAAAAAAATGTTTCCGAAAAAATCGGAAAAATTTCACGATTATAAGTTGCTGATTTATAACTATGAATGGCTTTGCAGTCCGAACTCGATTATCCGAAGGCCTCGAAATAATTTCTCTTCGGATAATCGAAACACGAAAAAGCATGTGTTTTTTCTTTGTCTTATTTTTGATTCTTGAGATTAAATATGTTTATGAAGCTCCGATCTTTGGAATAAACTGTTTGAAAATAAAAAGATGTTTAAACTTGTGCCTTGTTTTTAGATTATAATCTTTAATTAAATGTATTTCCAACAAACTGTATTATTTAATTTGCTTTTGAGAATTGAAAATGTAATTTCAAATATAACAATGCTATAAGCTGTAATGTCAAATTTGACAAAATGTCCCACGGTGTTCACTTAATTTAGGACAAAAACGTTACTTAATCCATCTTTAGGTGGTTGGTGCCTTCCTCTCATTTAAAGAGTGATTTGAATCCCCTAAAGTGTCCACATGGTTTATTGATCTCCTCTAACGCGATCGCAGCACCTAAGAGGTTCTAATAAAAATAAGTGACGAGTAAAAATAATAGACTTTCTACAGACTTTTTGTCAAGATTATATAGACACCGCCTTTTAGGAAAATGGCATCCCTCTACAAGGCTTTTTACGTGGCGATCAGACGGGACCATTTGAGGTTATGTAAATTCAGACCATTTTTTTAACTGCTTGTAATTTTAGATAGGTAAGTCAGATCTTGAAAATTCTTAATCCACAAGAAAGGTCTTCTCATATGCTTTCTAAAAATATATAACATGTGAGTGTTTCATGAAAAAACCACTCTTTTTATTCAATATGAAACAGTTTTTTTAACATAACACTTTAAATACATGATAAAACTGCATGAATTTAAATAGCAACTTAGGGGACGTTAAGACGGATCGATCAAAACCATTCCGGCCAAAATCGGTTAAGCCTGTGACAAGATATTCCAGTAACATACAGCCAAACACACAGACATTTGCTCAGCTGGTGATTCCGAGTCGATATGTACAAATGAAAGTAGGTCTAGGAGGTCTAACTTAAAAGTTCGGTTTTCGAGTGATTTTATAGCCTTTCCTCAGTAAAATGAGGAAGGCAAAAAGGCATGCCGAAGAGGGGTTATTTCCCAATTTTTGAGGACTGAACCGACATTTTTCATTCTGGGCTGGTCTATTGCAACTTTCTCATCAATTTACTTTGAAAGACTATTAGTAGCATTTGTGGCAATATTTGTATACATGATAAAAGTTTTCAAATCCATAATTTCTGATATGCCGAAAATCTTTGGACGTAATATTTGAACAAACCCTAAGTGTAACTAAAGAAAGGCCGTTGTGAGCCAGAAATCCAACATTTCAATGTTAAAATGTAATTTTGATATCCAAAAAAAATAAAATTCGAAGAAAAAAAAACATTTTAGCGAAAATCACTAACTGCATTTTAAATTGATTTCAGCTGATTGCACTTAAATTTCCATTAACACTTGTAGCCCCAACGGGGTCAAAAAGGTTGGAAATGCCTTTTTTATTATAACTTACCCGGGTAGACGGTAATAACAAAATTCATGCCATTTCAATAACAAATACTGTTAAAATAACAGAAATTGTTATGGAATCTTCTTAAAAAAACCAATTTTGCATAAGGGTATAATAACACTTTATGTTATCATAACAACATTTGTTATTGGTCTGAGATTATAATTAAATAATGGCATCATTAGTGCGCTGACCACGCACACCAAAAAATAATCGCGTAATATTCTGTTTATTTGATGCACATAACTGGAGCGTCAGATTTCACCGAAAATTACATCACATTTGAACATTACATGACCTTTCCATGCCTTTGATTAGGCATTGAATATTGCGTTGATGTAATTTTCATATTGATGTAATTTTAAATGGATGAAAAAAGGGTAGCGGCTTTCTAGGTTATGAATAAATAAATTTGTTATACGCTCATTTTAAAAACATTTCAATTTATTTTGACTTCTTAGCGTAAATATTTTATTTTTTAAACTTGCACTGATTTTCACTAACATCAACTAATTTTTGAACGACAGCGAAACACGGATATTTTCATAACGTTGTAAATTTTCAGGCGCCAAATGTGCCGCCGACAGGTTCCGGCCGTGTACACCGAAATGGCGGCCAGATAGTGTTGCTGCTGGAAAAACGAGTCCCCTTTTGTCTTCAGCCACTCCGGGTTGCGTTACTCCGGCCGCAGATCGTCTACGAAACATTTTTGGCTTCTGGAGTCAGTCAGCTCTTCCGGTTCCCGCGATTCGCGCTTGAGCGTTACCAGTTCCGCTCATTGAAGGACACTTGCAGGGGGGGGCACTTTGTACGTTTTTGCTGACCGAAGGAGGAAGAGTTTCCTTCGAACCGGTTCTTTTGTAATTTCCACCCGAGCGCAGTTTCTTCTTGACCAGGGACTTTAGAAATGACTTGTCTCGTTCCGGATACGGATTTGTCGCACCACCATCACACACCACGTCCCACCAGTTCCGTCGAGCCCTCATCCCAGGCAGGCCGCTTCGGGATTATCACCGGTATCAGCTTCAGGTTGCAACCAGCGGGTTTCCTCCTCGTGTTGGAAATATTAGGTTCCGGATAGAGTTGCTTTGATTTTTCTCCAGCGAAACAGTTCTGATACGCCGGGATTTATTCCGGCAGGTTAACGACTTCGGCCGCACCTGTAAGAAGAAAAGGTTTATCAAGAATCGATCTGAAACTATTCATTTATCTTACCGTGGGACAGTTGTTTTGGCTGGGCATCGAAGACGGCGCTTTTCTGATTTGGTCGCTCGAGAGCCCTATTCCGTAAACTGGAATTTTACCACATCTTTCCAGTTCTGACAAGAGATCTGAATTTTCCATCCACAAAATGTTGTCCTCAAGGGGAAAGCTTTTTAAAACTGGTGAGAAACGCGAATAGAATTGAAATTTTCTCTCCGCACAACAAATTTGTTTTGCAACGCTTGCAACCCAAGATGGCTGACAGTGACACTTGTACGTACACGCTGCGATGCGAGTCAACAATTTTGTGGTTGAATGTGGGTAAAATTATGACACTTCACATCTGGAGTTTTTTTTGAAAAGGTCCAATAAACCAAATTTCCAGTTTTTGCTTTTTGGGTGTTTTTAGAACCGCCTTGAGTCAGGGGTATTAAAAAACACCCAAAAAGCAAAAATTGAAAATTTGGTTTATTGGTCCTTTTCAAAAAAAACTCCAGACATGTAAAATTAAGTCAAATTTGATGCTCCAGCTATGTGCATCACTAGAGACGTGAAATTATATGAAGTAAACGATAAATTTCAAATCAATCTAACAGAATATTGCAAATTTATATTTTTCTTGTTCTGATGAAGATAACGTTGAGTAAGATGTAAAATCATGTTATAATTGCAACTCCGTGTTCTGATTTTATGTCATGTTCTAAATTATGTTATGTGTAAATTTCATATTTTTTTAGTGTGCGGGGACGCGCTGTCTTGTTTTTGCATGCTCATTTTCATTTCTTTTGTGTCGCTGTTTGTGTGCTTGGGTGAGTGGTTATTATAATGAGTGCATAATTGGCAAAGGGAGCGCGTGGTCATAACAAATATTCGGAGTGAAAAGTGATTTTTTGTGATTTTCAAAGCCCTTCCTATATCATCGTTGATCGGAAGGCACGGTGTCGGGTGGATTGTGTTTAAATTTTTCGAATAAGGTTTTATTTTTTTGCGGTGAAAACGCCATTTCTATATAATGATCGAAAGACGCACTGACAGTTTGGATCGTCGAGTTAATAGTGGAGCAAAATAACTGTGTGTGAGTGATTTTGTGTGTTAACCAGAAAGACCTTCCCATAGTATCGTTGCTCGGAAGGCTCGCCGACGGGTCTGCTATGAAAGTCCTCCCCATAGCGTCGTAGCTCGGGAAGCATCGAAAAGCCAATACCTTATCCTACTAACCCAAAAAAAAATAATAATCACGTGATGCTTGAAGGAGATGCTGTGGATTCAACGGACTCAAGCGGTATCAACAAGTATATAGCGAAAAACTATGTGCTTGATGAGTCTGCAACTTCAACTATGGGACTAACATTCCTCCCTTTCGTTGAACTGCAGGCTTCTTGGGAGGGCACCGGTATTGACTAATAAAGTAGGGATCTTCAGAGGTTAAACAGTGAACGGATGGTTGGCTCCCACTGATCATTTTTGATTCATTGTTTAACTTCAGCTGATCTGTCAATAACGGAGTAGCAGCTCATTGGCAGTCAACCATGCTCATGCTCATGCTCATGCTCATGCTCATAACAACATTTGTTATTGGTCTGATATTGTTTGAAATCCAAAACAACTTTGGAATAACATTTCTTGTTATGGAAGAATATCTCGAAATGTTATTGAGATGATCGGATTAGTTGTTAAAATAACAAAAAATAATAACAAAGATTTGTTCGAAGAATAACTAAAAATGTTATTAGTCTGTTATTACAATAACAATCAAATAACAAAAAAATCACAACGACAAATAACAAATCTTGTTATAAATAACGGAAAAATTTTGGTCCATTCTTAAAAGGGCACGTTGTTTATAGATGGCCCAAAATGGGTCTGCGGACCACAATTTAGGCACACTTCTCAAAGGTGTTATGCAAAAACGAAGTTGTTGCAGTCTTTAATCCTGCATAATATTATTCATCAACAGGATCATAGAACTTTAAGGAGCGGCCGTGGCTGACTGGTTACGGTGTTCGCTTTCTAAGCGAATGGTCCTGGGTTCGATTCCCATCTGCTCCCAACGAGAAAGTATAGGAAATATTAATCTTGAAACACTGAACATGAACGAAAAATCAAAGTCGCCCGAGTCGGGGTTCGAACCCCCGTCCTTTGGATTGGTAAGCAAAAATGCTAACCACAAGGCCATCACGGCTTGGTGAACGATGCCTGGAATTAGGAATACTAATACTATCAAACTATATACGCGCTGGGTCCTTGTCCATTTGACAAGGGTTCGGAAGTTCTAAATAACGTTTGAACCCGATTGGTGCAAACGTTCTTCAGGGCGGGGCTGGTCGATAAAAGCTGAGGGACCTCGCGCTCGGCTAGCCAGCGTAGAAATGGGTCACCAAAGCTCGGCAGAGCTAACACCTTCCAAATGCCTATGCGAGTTATTTGTATGTATAGAATGAAGATCTAAAAATACATGGAAACAACTCAATTTGTAAGAAGCGACCGCGTGGTCCCGTTTGGTTGGTTGCACACACACACACACACAACAGGATCATAGAACTTTAATAAAAAATGACAAACTTTTCGTAAAAATCCATTAATATAAATCAACCACCAAAAAGGCCACGTGACGGCTCCAACAAAAAAAAAACAACAACAAGTCTTCAAAAGAACAGAAAATCTCACTTCCACAAATCAAATCTCCCAAAACCCAGCCCCAGCGCTTATCGATCCTGACGATCATTATTTTGGTTTAATTTTCAGCCCCTTTTCTCGCGCCGACGCCGATTATCACTTTTTTTTTTTGGTCCCTGTTGCCAGCCGTCGGAGGTGATTCCACGCGTTACACGCGGGTAGATTTTTGAGTAAAATAAATTTGAATAATTAAAAATGGTCGATGCCGTCTCAGCGGCGCAGTTTTTTCGGACGCAGCTCAACCAGGTCCAGCGGTCACGATAATGGCTGCATGGGACAGAGGGCAAGATTAACTGGAAGGTAGCAAACCTTTGGGTAAGACGGGTTGGCTGGCAGTGGTTCCAAATTGCGTAGATTGGCGGGTGACAGATGTGGGAATAGTTTCCAGTGTGGCCTCTGTGGAAAATTCAAGGCCTCGGAAAAATTTCACTTCGGATAATCGAAATTCCGGATAATCGAATCACGAAAAAGATTTTTTTTTTCAATGTCTAATTTTGATTGTCGAGCTTAGGTATTACCCCTAAACTGCCGATTTACAGCGATATGATGTATACGCCATTGAGGTGATTTTGCTGTAGACACAATTTTCTGTTTTTGTTCATTTTTTCAATTTAAAATGACTAATTTAAGGTCTTCTCTGTAGAAACTGTTAAAAAGTACAATAAAAATATGGCCCCTGCAAATTTTTTTCTATTCTCTACCATTTTAAACCACAAACATCATTTGGCCGAAAAATAGCAATAAAAATCACTACTTTTCCTTCCAATGATGTATGTATACATTGCTCGATCAAAGCAGGCTATATTTTTTGTGTCAGCTATTTTGACAGCTGAACGGATCCCTTAATGATTTGTCCACGTGGATACTTTAAGGGGGGGGGGGAGGGTATTAGGGAGCGTTCTTGTATTAAGTAACGCAGATGGGGGGGGGAGGGGGTCGGAGGCCGTGTTACGCTCCATACATTTTTTTAAATTTGTATGGAAATTTTGCTACGAGGGGGGGAGGGGTTCTAAAAATCCGTTTTTTTGCGTTACGTAATAAAAGAACGCTCCCTTAGCGATTGTCTACGCTCCATAAATACATTTTTTTTGCATGAATAATTGTCCGCAAGGGAGGTTGGTGGGTCTAGAATTTTCAAAAAAGTGTCTACGTGGATGTGGATAAGGTGTCATCCATTAAGTACGCCACATTAAAATCAGCCAAAATTTACTCCACCCCCCTTTGTCACGATTTCCCTATGCTTTTAACACGCAATGTCACGCTTGCTCAAAACCTCCTCTTACTTCAGAACGTGACGTACTTTATGGATGGCGTCATCCTTAAGAATTAAATCGAAATAATCGAAATAATGTAATAAAATATTGCCCAGTCTTGATTTGGTCCCAAAACCTCAAATCAACATTAAAACAGTATTGAATTTGACTTCTATCAATTCTCAATGTATACATACATCATGATGAGTAAAATTGGCGTATACATCATTGTTTGTTTGCCTAATAAAATGGGCCCCAGAGCAGTTATTTGAAAACATTCTTTCGTCAGGAGGTAGCTTTTAAGATTCTTTATCAGACTGTACAATAAAATTGAAAATGTTCAAAATGGCGTATACATCATATCGCCGTAAAACGGCAGTAAACTACGCTAAAATGATTTAAAAAAATTAAATCCAAGATGGCGGCCAAAATGGCGGTTATGCAATATTGAAAAAATGTATTTTATTTTTTAATAGGCAATCAACAACTCAAGTTTGACTAACATGAGGTCGTAGAATTAAAATTTTATGTTAAAAACAAGAAAATGAAAAAATACGAAAAAAAATTCTGTTCGTGATTCGATTATTCGAAGCCCCATACAAACTTTCGGATAATATAACTTCGGGTAATCGAGTCTGGACTATGTATCGTTGGCAACACTGCCCCAATTCTTATCTGTCAAACTCCGGTAGACGTCAGATGCTTAAGCAAATACAAAATTAATTGACGGGCGGCGGGATTTCGACTGCTCCATGATCCAGTGGCCGACGACTTCAAAATAGATCCGACCGGCCGTGTAATAGCCGGTAGTTAGTGGATCCGATTTCAGGTCGATCGAATCGATTGACGTTTTCTTTCTTTTTCTCCGTCTTTATCGTTTTGACGTGATTGATCGTTCCCAAGGGAAAAGAAACGGCTGCCGTTGGATCGGACTGTGGCGCTAATTAGCTGCTCACCGCGCAACTGTGGCTACCGGTGGGAATCGGTTGGGATTCCCTTTGTCATTTATGATGACTTCCAGCCGGCAGCAGTGAAAAGTGGCACGTCCAGATGTCAAAGCGACGATCTTGGAGCGCCAATCTGATGGCTGAGCGGTGGAGAGATCGAGAATTTACATAAGCCAACAGTTTCAGTTGAGAAGAAGTGTTTGTTTGATTTCGATTGACGGCCTTGGAATTTCAGTTTATGAGTATTTATTATAAGTTTGAGACCGGAATGTGATCCTAGATAAGCTGTGTTATTGATTGACTAGCGCAGGTGGAGAAGCGTGGCACTTTGTGACACATTTGAGGTGAGCAATTACTTTCTTTGAAGATTGATTTTAGAGTTCACTTAAATTGTGTAATATATTCTGAAATATGTTTAAACGAAACTTTATCCACCTTTAGGTGTTTCTGACTTCACATAGTACAAATAGCACAATTAGCATCATTACTCGTATATTTTGATAAGATTTTAAGAATAAATGGCTAGTTGGAAAGGTTCTATGAATGATGGATCTGGACAATTTGTTTTTTACTAAAATCCACAAAATTTATCACCGACCTTCACCCACAACAACCAAACTTACGACCAGTCGGTCGTCAGTCAATTAAGTGATGCCAGTCCAGTAACGCTTCGCTGAAGCTACGCGTGCGGGTGTTTCATTATTTCGTCAAAGTTTTTTTCCTCGCCATACATAAAAAACACCTAAAACTAATAACCCGGTCAACGCAGATAACAACCGTTTCGTTGACTAAGCTACTCGTCGACCTGCCCGGATGTCATTTCGCGTGCCAAGAGACCTCCAAAAAATGCTTGCCCCCTGCTTTGGCAGCGAATAATTACATTACACAGACCGAGGCACACCTCTCGGGGCTTCCTTTTAAACTGTATAAATTGGTGTTTTTTTACACCCTGTTGAGTGAAACAAAAATCGCTCAATTTTGAAGGTCAGTACGATTGCCCAAACTAATGTGTGTCAGGCCAGCAATCGTTAAGGAAAAAGGAAGCATCGGATGGTTTGACAACGGTGAAGCAGCGATTCGTACAAGGTTGAAATTTATAGTTATGATTTCACTCTCCACTTCACTACAAATCTTGGTGGCGCACCTAAAAAAAAAAAAAAAAGTTGGCCGAGTCAGTTCCAGTCGAGAGGAAAACTAATCAAACTTGCTGGTAGAATTGGCTGGGTGTGAACCCGCGGAACTGCCCCCTAATCTGGACGAAACTGAAGGGGCAGATGTTTAGCTAGACCTTCTGGATGCTGCGAGATCCGGTTCTCAAGACAAGCCGACGTCTTAATAAGGAGCACACAAATCGTCGTCGAGGCAAAAGAAGAGTCGTAATTAATTTCTTGTTTTTGTCTGAGTTTTTTCTTTAGGTGGTTAGAACAAGACTTGATTGCGATATCCAGTCTTAGGGATATCTCGGGCAGCGAAGATAAAGAACTTGAATCTTATCTGACGAAAAAATGATTATCAACACGGGCAGACGGTAATAACAAAATTCATGCCATTTCAATAACAAATACTGTTAAAATAACAAAAAATGTTATGGATTCTTCTTTAAAAATCCATTTTTGCAAAAAACGAAACGAAACGAAACTATTGGCACTACGCCCCCCGGGGCATGGCCTTCCTCTAACGTGGGATTTCTGCTCCAGCGCCTCTGACGAGACAGGAGAAACCGGGACCGACGTTTTACTTCACCATCCGATAGAAGCTCAGTGGATAAGGCGGGAATCGAACCCGCGTCTCATAGCATCATCGGGATCGGCAGCCGAAGCCGCTACCCCTGCGCCACGAGACCCATTTTTGCATAAGGGTTTAATAACAGTTAATGTTATCATAACAAAATTTGTTATTGGACTGATATTGGTAGACAGCCAAAACAACTTTGCAATAAAATTTCATTTCATAACGAAGAATAACAAATCTTGTTATAAATAACATAAAATGTTATTGGCCTAGTATTTTCAAATATCAGAAAATGTTATTCCCAAGTTATTACCGTCTGCTCGGGAAGCTTTGTTTTTTTTTCAATTCAATTTATTTATAAGTAAATAATCAATAAACAATTTCTTATTTCATAAAACCTAATAGATTTTTTGACTTTTTTTTAACTATGATTTGTACCACAATTCAATGTTTTTAACAATGCATTTGTCAAGAGAAGCCCGGGCAGACGGTAATATCAAAATTCATGCCATTTCAATAACAAATACTGTTAAAATAACAGAAAGTGTTAAGGAATCTTCTTGAAAAATCCAGTTTTGCATAAGAGTTTAATAAGGAGGAAACATAAAAAACCTTCGAGGTAATAGAAATAGAAAACCTTCGAACTAAATCGCAGTTGTTTGTTTTTGTCTTTTGACGTCAAAAAATTTTGCTGCACAAAATATTGCGCGTATTCCCAAAAAAGACACGTGGCAAAGCAGCCTCGAAACGAAGCGCCGCACTTTCGGCGAATGCGCGCTGTCAAATTCCATACTGCGTGTTTTGTTTTTGTTGAACTTCTTCTTCGATTCGCATGGCATTGTTGCCGGGTATGTTTTTATTGCATCATAATTTCAAAAAATTGCTGGCAACAATGTCTGCGGCACATTCTGAAATGCCGCGCGGCGTGTACCTTCGAGAGAAACGGACAATAGCTTATCCCCTCTAGATGTATTGCATCAACAGCTCACTGAGAGCTTGATATTGTTCTGCTTTTAATTTTATTTTATTCTGATTCCAGTAAATGTAAGCGTTGAAATTATCTCGACCTTTTTTTTAAAAAAAACTGATATTAGAAAAAAATGCCAAACAAAATTTAAAAAAAAACTGACAACAATTTAGAAAAACTAACTTAATCCACCTATGTGGTTGGTGCCTTCCTTACTCTTTTCCAACAATGGGTGATATGCGATATGATGGGCTTGGACATAAATTTCGTCTGATTTCGTTAAGTTCTGGAATACAAAAAATACACATATCACTCAAGGGCTCATAAGTGGCATCTTAAGTGGTCGTAACTTGAGACAGGGTTGCTAGATCTTCAATGTTTTAGACACATTGGAAAATTCTTTCGATTACCTTACCAACGATGGGTTGGATGATGGATCCGGACATAGTTTGCATACATTTAAGTGAGATCCGGCTACAAAAAAAAACAAATAAATGTCACTAAGTGGTCAGAACTCGAGACAGGGTTGCCAGATCGTCAATGTTTTAGACTCGTTGGAAAGGTCTTTCGATTACCTAACCAACGATGGGTTGGATGATGGATCCGGACATAGTTTGCATACATTTAAGTGAGATCCGGCTACAAAAAAAAGTACATAAATATCACTTAAGTGGTCAGAACTCGAGACAGGGTTGCCAGATCGTCAATATTTTAGACTCGTTGGGAAGTTCTTTCGATTACCTTACCAACGATGGGTTGGATGATGGATCCGGACATAGTTTACATACATTTAGGTGAGATCCGGCTACAAAAAAGTACATAAATATCACTTAAGTGGTCAGAACTCGAGACAGGGTTGCCAGATCTTCAATATTTAGACTCGTTGGAAAAGTCTTTTGATTACCTTACCAACGATGGGTCGGATGATGGATCCGGACATAGTTTACATACATTTAAGTGAGATCCGGCTACATAAAAACAAATAAATGTCACTTAAGTGGTCATAGCTTGAGACAGGGTTGCCAGATCGCCAATGTTTTAGACTCGTTGGAAAGGTTTTTCGATTACCTTACCAACGATGGGTCGGATGATGGATTCGGACATTGTTTACATACATTTAAGTGAGATCCGGCTACAAAAAAGTACATTAATGTCACTTAAGTGGTCATAGCTTGAGACAGGGTTGCCAGATCTTCAATGTTTTGGACTCGTTGGAAAGGTCTTTCAATTACCTAACTAACGATGTATAACATGATGGTGTTTGGTTCAGTTTACTTCCATTTATGCAACTTCCGAAAATATGCGAAAACACATTTTTATACATAACTCTTGAACTACTTATCGAAACTTCAAACAATTCAATAGCACCGTATGGGACCCTAAACCAAGTCGAATGCGACTGGTTTGGTCAAAATCGGTTCAGCCAATGCTGAGAAAACTGCGTGACATTATTGGTCACATACACACACACATACACACACACATACACACAGACATTTGCTCAGTTTTCGATTCTGAGTCGATATGTATACATCAAGGTGGGTTTTCGAGCTTTGAATAAAAAGTTCAATTTTAGAGCAGGATTATAGCCTTACCTCAGTGAGGAAGGCAAAAAAATCAATTTTAGCAAAATAAACATCCTTCTTGAAGAAAAAGGGCAACGGATAAAAATATTTGTTGATTGGACTACTTGTTGTTTGGATATAGACGGTCCCTTAAATATCGACACAGAGAGAGTCCACTGTAAACATTAGGAAAATTGGTGTGTACAGTTGAAAATTTATTTTTAACTATAGCGTAATAATAGATTTAAAAACAATCAAATATTTGAGATCATGTTAATACTTCGAAAGACTACAGATTCACAACTCCATTAAAATATAACCATTTATTTAATGTTACAAAATTCTATCAAGAATTACAACAGATATGTTCAACGTAAAAAAAATTAAACATGTAATCAGAGGTGCATCGGCACGGCACGGGTGCTGCTCTTGTTCTTCTAAGATTTAAAAACACCGTGTTTTTAATCAAAGTACGCGCACGGGCTCTGTGTCAGAACTTTAACTGTACGTGCAAATGTCAATGGTTTTTTTCTGGATTCAACTTTGTGTAACGGAAAAATGAGGAAAATAAGGCTAAAGTAAACCGTGCAGTGAAATATTCAGCAGTTATCAGTGTGTGAAACAAATAGATACTATCCGGAATAGCTGCCAAGTGGACTATGCTAAGAACTTCGGATGTTTGATGACAATTTTTACGGAAACCCGTTTTTTGCATATTCTTTGGCCTTTTAAACCTGTGCTGTTGGATTTCCATGTTAGGAAACAACTAATCGTGCCCTTTACTAGCAAATGTATAAATTTCATTGTTGTTTAAGGTGAGTTTTAATTTAAAAATTAAAAAAAGGGTTAAGATCTCAGATTGAGCTTCGGCGCTACAACATTTCATGAAAAGAACTGGCTTAGCTCAAAATATAAGTGAAAAATTGTAGAACATTGAAAAAACATGTACAATTCTTCAAAGAGCCGCTAAGAGTTCGGCACGCGTTCTCGTAAGGTGGTAAAAACACCATGTTCTGTGCTTCCTAGATGTGCTAATAAGAACGGGAAGTGCAAGTACAGTTCGTTCAAATGCATGTCTGCATGTAATACTTTTTCTGGCATTTGTCCAGCTATTCGCATTATGAAAGTAATAACATAGATCAATTTTGACGATATAAACAAATGAAAACCTTTGTTTTCCGAACGAAAATGTAATGATAGAGCTCAATAAGCTTTCAGAATAGGTCACAATTTCAATATGGCTTACCCGGGCAGACGGAGACAAATCAGTTCCAAAAATCGACAACAATCGTCATGGAATTTGAACATTTTGTCATTGGTTCCAAGTTTCATGAAATTTCTATCTCTTCACGGTTGTGAGCTACAAATCACTGAAAAACGTGTCTTAGTAAAAACCAGAAAAATAAAAGGGGTTGTACCGCTCCACCGTCACGAGATATCGAAAAATGGACCTCGGATTCGTGATCAGAGACCAAAATTACCCCTTAGAGCAAAGTTTCACGAAAATCGAAGAAGAATCGGGGCAACTGCTGTGTGAGTTGGCGGAGAATGACCCATTTGCAATTAAGTTCGTAGAATGGATTTAAAATATAACCTTGCAATAATAACATCAAACAACCGTGAAATTTCCTTTTTATCCCACAAGGTCACCCGCTAATCCGCCAGGTCAGTTCACGTTTGCAGAGGTGATGATCATAGTCGCAAAGCCCCCCTCACGCGGAATCAACCACGTGGCCACTACTAACCATCAATTTTCCGTTCAGTCTCGTGGTGGTGCGATTAGCGGGATTCCGGACGACTCTGCTCCAATCTCTCACTGCCATCGCACCAATTGTTGGGAGGAGGGGAACAGGTGTGACTCGCGGTGGGGAGGGGGGCGGTAGGTGACCAACCCATCTCACACAAACCGTGCGGCAGACCCGGCTATCAACGTGGACTCATCGTTTGGCGCGTTGTCGCCCGTTGTCGGTCGAATCAACGAAGTATGACCAACGAACGAGCTCGCTGGTGATGAATGGACACCACGCGAATCAAATTGAGGTGAGCTGGGGTGATTTGGGAGTTGTAGAACCAACTTTAAACTTGCTATTTTTTCTTGATCGATTTATATAATATTTCGATCGGAAATATGTAATAAATTAAAAGACTTTTTGAAGAGTTCAACAATTGACAATCTCCCCCACCAAATAGATCTGAGGCACGAAGGAAAAAAAATCAACAAAAAAAAACCAACATCACCGATTATAAAACGCGATAAATGCCACCGAAGCGGTCAAATAAAACACAAACAGACACAACCCCTTGTCACCTGTTCCCACCCACCCCCAAAAGGGAGGAGCGGAGGGGGCGCGTGTGACCAGAAAAACAACAACCGACCTGGCCGACGACTGTGTGCGCCAAGTGTGCGCGTTCCGCGATCAAATAAAGATCAAATTAGAGGCACCAGACCGTGGCCGGACGTGCCGCGTGACCGTTGCTGTTGTTGGCCAGGGACTGTGTGCTGGTCAGTGACCAACCGTGTGCTGTGTGTGTGATCCAGAGCTGTGATTGTTATCACACTTCTGGTGTTGTTGTCGGGGGTGTAGTTGGGCCTACGTGAGGGAATTTGTCGATGATGGTTTCTCTTTCCTGGTTTGATTCAAATTGGCATCTTTTTGGCAATCTTTAAGGTTTCTTACTTTATGAGTTCTTTTATTTTATTTTGAAATTGTTACAAAATTTACCAGAAGGTCCGGAATGATGACCCATAAAGTCATTTTCACATAAACTTTCCAACATTTAAAAACAGAGGTTCCAAATATTCAAACATTAAAATTTTGACATGTTTAATGAAGGTTTTTCTGGTAGAAAGTAAAACCAAATTTCGGTACATCGGTAAAACGAAACTCAAAATACCATCATCTGGATTATATGGGCGCAACGTCGATTTCACTACTACAGTTGTAAATGTGTTTTGTAAACAAAACGAGATCAATGAACTTAAGTGGTTCTTATGTACAAAAATTAACAAAAAATTACCGACTGATTGATTTTCTTCCGAAAGTTCTGAGGCGATTTGTTTAGGGGAGAGTGGGGAGACTTGATCCCCGGGGAGACTTGATCCCAAGCCTGTATCTCGTCAGCATGTGGGTAAAACAATTAGCTTTGTTTTAGAAAGTTGTGCGAAATTGACTAAAACTCATTGTAGAAAACAAAGAAAAAAAATAAAAAATGTTTAGATTGAGTTACACACATTTTTTGAAGAAGTGCTGCAAAAAACTTCCAAGAGATCTTTTTTCTTTGTTTTGATTAGTATAGAAAACACTCAAAAATTATTCAAAAAAATATTTTTCATACATGAATTGTTTGATAAACATATCAACTCAAAAACCCTTACGCATTTGACGCTAAATTTATCGTCAGACTATTTTTACAATCAATTGTTTAAAAAAGTGCGTTTAGGGAGACTTGATCCCTGCTTTTTCACAGTCACTGGAATCAGCCTCAAGATTAAATAATTTGGCAGGGTTTTCGTACATAGTTTCCTTCAGTATAGTTGTACATAACTAACTGCAGTTTGAACCATTTTTCAAAAGTTTTGTAAACAAAAATGACCAGCTTTTGTAAACATGCTCAATTTTGGTCTAAAAAAGAAAATTTTAAGTTTTTAAATATTTTACATGCTAAACTTGTTAAATTTTGAACACAAACGTACAGGTTTAATGTGAAATTGCTGTAACTTATAGAAAATTAAAAGTTTGGATTAATAAGAAACATTTTACTTAAGATTTCTTCAAAATGTTGAAAGGGGGATCAAATTACCCCCAACATTTTGAAAATGCCGGTATAATTTTTTTTTTTTTAAACGCTTGGCATGATTCGTAGAGTTTATCTGATGAAATACCCTTATCAGCCAAACATAGTTGAATGTTTAAGCTTTCAATTCATGCAAAAAGATCATATTTTTGTGAGAAATTGACAGAGTTATGTGCGATACAAAAAAGGGGATCAAGTCTGCCCACTCTCCCCTACATAAATCCTCTCTATTTCGCGGTTTGCAGTTTGCAAGCGAAATATATTTTGTGTGACCCCTGCACGGTAACTGAGAAATCGGTACTATTTAGATGTGACCAGGAAAACTATTCTTTCCTGTCTCCTTTCGTTATGTTTTTGTGGTTGTTGCGAATTCTAATCTCAAAACATTCTTAGACATTTCCTAAAGAAAATATTCAAAACATTTGGTTAAAAAAGATTCATTTGCGAAAATTCAATATTTTGTTTCCCTTGAAATTAAAATTAAAAAAATAAACTGAATGATAAGTGTTCCAAGAATCATAACTAATGATTCTAACATGAGAAATTCAATAGTAAAGTAATTTCATTTACCGTGTTCAGGCCTTCCAAGCGTTGGAGTCTGCAACAAAGTACATTTTCGATTTTTTGAAATATTGATTCATATTCATTAAAGGGTGTCGGACTGGAATTCCTGTGAAAAAAATCCCTAGAAAATTGCCTTTCGAATCCCGGGAAAATTGGTTGAGACTCCCGGATATTTTGAAACTTAAAATATTGAGACAAAAGAGGGTCCAATACAACAAATTTTTAGTTTTTGCTTTTTGGGTGTTTATTAATACCCCTGACTCAAGGCGGTTTCAAAACCACCCAAAAAGCAAATACTGAAAATTTGGTATATTGGACCTTTTAAACAAAACTCCAGAATTAACCATCTAAAACCCAACCCCGCCTTTAGGCGGGCTTCGATGTAAAAAATCGCCAAACATCCATTTTCAACCATTGTTTGATGTTTAACAATCATTGGAAAAAAGAACTTTTAAAATTTTAGAATGTTTATGGGTTGGAAGTTTTACTTGTTTTATGTGACTTTGCCAATGTTTTTAAAATGCTATTTTAAGGGGTCAACTTTGGCTGTGTTTTTTTTTACATTTCCTTTATTGTAAGTAATTTGAAGTATGCATCAATTTCACATTTTTACAATTCAAACGATAAAGTGTAACGAGGCTGCTGAAGGTCACAACAACAACGATCTTCTCGAGGTCAAGGGTTCGGTGATCAATACCACTACCGATGAAGATCAAACAACGCCGAGGCTGGTCTACGTGGGATGTGTGAAAACTCGTAAGTCTAAGCCGAGAGCTAAGAAGAAAGCCCACGGCAAGCGTGGAAAACATTGAATTTATACTGTTGATCGATTTGCTAAATACATAAATTCATGGCATTTTATAGCAAAAAATGTGAAAAACAAAATTAAAAAAGTGACTGTAAAAACAAGAAAAAAGATAGGCAAAATGTAATGATAGGAGGTGGTAGAATAGGCCAAAAACTACCAAAAACAAGCATAAACTAAACAAGATAAATGCAAATAAAAATACTAAAAATGAAACAAGAACAACATTAAACAAGAAAGGTAAAGTTTTTCGTAAAGTAAAACACAAACATACACAACAAAAGTAAAGTTTTTCGTAAAACAAAAGTTGCTTAAAATGTCAGGAGGTCACGGGAAAAACAAAAAAAAATCAAAAAAAAATTAGCAGTATAGGGTTGAACTTGTATGGAAACCGCAACAATTGTAAATTATTAAACGATCACTTATTATGGGAGCTCCAATTTTCCAGTTAAAAACTTGCAGTCACAGCCCAGAAATAATAATGAAAAAAAAGTTTGTTTAATAAATAGATAGAATTTTTCCTAACAGTTGAGAGACATGTTATTTTGAGTTTCGAAAAATCAATCATTAGGCCGTTGCAAATATTTTTTGAAGTTTATGTCCCTCGACTCTGGCTAAAGTCGAGGGGGGGGGCAAAAAAATAAAAAAAATATATAAAAATTGAAATTGCAAACCATGGAATTAACATTTGAATGGAAAAAGTGTTTTAAAATGCATTTTACACCTGTCCAGTTGTTTTACAATCATTAGTTTTCAAAATATCCAAGTATTGAAGGGATTTTATATTTTTGCCGAAAAAAAAATCCGCATTTTTTATATTGTTAAGGCTCGCTTACTGTTGTGAACCATCCAATTCAGTCCAGTTTTCCTTGTAACTGTAAATTTTCCTTTAGGGAACATCCATAAACCACGTGAACACTTTTTTGGGAATCTTTTACTCCCCCCCCCCCTTGGACAATCGCAGCAAATTAATTTAATCAAATCAAAATCCATAGGATTTAAATAAATGATCTCCATATTTTTTCCAACTAAATTGTCAAATTTCATCTAACTCCCCTCATCCGTCCAAGTTACTCGTTTGTTTGGAAGATTTTTGCGGATTTTTTTATCGGCACAAGCCTATTTTTTTAAAAATTGGGCCTGGCAACTCTGATCATATATCTTTAAAACGAACAGGTTTTGGAAATTTTACTTTTTACAAAAAGAGTTATTTGAAATAATGGGTAAATTTTTTACAGCATATTTTTTCGTAAATGTCCTCATCGTAACCTTCAACTTTGCAGAAGACATCAAATCGATCAGAAACCCCTTTCTCGAGGCACAGATTTTAGAATATTTGCATTCTGATTGTACTTAAATTTCCATTGATTTTTTTAAGTTTTTTGAAATGAAATATGCCCCCTGATTTTCGGGTCAGCTTTGAAGAGGGGGAGACGCAAAATTTAAGTAAAATTTGAATCAGCCTTATATGCATGAATAAAAAAAATAATGTTGTGACAATGTTATTTTTGGGTAGAGAAATTATTTAGAAAAGGTGTTTTTGGTGTTAATGGATGGCCCCCAACTTCAATTGTAGAATATTTCGATAAAATCAAACGACATTTACACATAAAATTAAACTATTATCAAGCTATTTCAATCACGTAATCTGATCTTCAAAATTGACCCAACATAGGCCTTATAATCCACAAAAAAAGAAACATAAATCAAGCCGTCTCCGTTCGAAGATTAATGGTTTCCAACTTCTCAAAGCCGTAGCCTATCCCATCGAACTGAATTAGTAATCTCGCTCGACTTAAAAACCTGCTCGTTATGCCAGAGCACCCATTATCCACGCATTAGTCCTTGTTTGAAAAACTAACAATTTCATCTGCGCGGCCCGCTGAAATAGATCTCTCACCCGGAGCGGGTCCCCAAAAACGGAAGGCACGCCAACCACACAAAAACAAAAAGCGTTCGTATTGACACACGCCACGACAAAAATGGTCAAGTCGTGCCTCCGCCAAATCGTCGTCACAATGTCAAAACGATTTTCACGCTTCGGCTTGGAATCTACATAATTGCTCGTGTTTTGGATGGTTCCTCCCCGCCTTTGTTGTTCCGGGCCGGAATGACCGAGGGCGGACATGGACACGTTCGCCGACATGGAGTCGTGAACCGTGGTCGGTCATTAACTGGGCAATTCGGCAAAAAAAAAACTTTAAGCTGAACGATGATGACTGTTTGTTTTTGAAGTGATGGCACCGCTGCTAGTGGTGGTGTGATTTTTAATTTGGAGTTCAAACTTGATTATTCTGTGAATATAGAAATAAAAATGACAACACTGAACTAATTGAAATACGCATTTTCGAAAAAAATATTTAAACTGGCAACAAACTGTTTTCAGCTCGTGAATTTTCTAGAATAGTATCACTTATTTTATGAGAATTGAAATTAAATTAAATCATTAAGAAAATAATTTGCTTTGTATTATAATATAACTATAGACCTTTTTCAATAAATTTAGGTTTAAAAACTGCATCGTGATCAAAAGCTCATTACTACAATAACCTTCGAATTATACCATAAACATTCATGTTAACTCCAAACTGCATCTTATTAGTAATCCGCAATTTCCATATCTTCGAAAGCAGCTGCTGCCTTTCTTTATAAATGAAAAAATAAATCGACTGATGAACAGAAACGGCACCAGCTTCAACCCGATCAGCATAATATAAATTACCGAAAATATTTTGATTCTAGAACCGCGATTTGCATACCGAGTCGATCGATTCGGCTCGAGGCCACTGGCGATCTGTTTTGCTGTTGGTGTTGCGTCACTGACCAGGAAATGCATTTGCCTCTGAATTGATGCAAATGTTTATGCTATTTGAACAAAATTCTCTGTAAAATATGCCAAATGTTATACAAAAATAAAACAAGTTGGATATCAATTGATGAACAAACAATATTTTTTGTTAAATAATGTTGGACGATTTTGTAAAAAAATTACATTGTTTTTCATCAAGAAAGTAATTATTATTTTCAAAAAAAAGTAATCTTGCAACATTGATAAATCTCCAGAGACCAATTCTTGCCAATTTCAAAACGCTGAAAGCTGATTGGCAGGCGAAAATTTATGTGTCTGCGTTTCAAAACAGCACATAATCAGTGTCATACTTTTGATGACACTAACGTGTTCTGGCTAATCAGGGGGAGACCCCGTCGAAAATCGCTCTATTTTGAATAAACTATATTATATTCAAATCGATGCAGAAGATCGCTACCAACCTTAACAGAAGAGAAAAAAAAAATTGGCGGCATTCTGGCGATTAATTAGTGGAGCGTGGCTGGCGGATGTCGTTTTGCTGATGAGCTGCTGCTGGATTGATGCAAAACATGCCCGCACCTTGGGCCCGAAAGTAGGGTGACATGACGGTGGCAGTTGCACAGTTTGAAAAATGAATTTTTCAGGCCTCGTGTTTTTGCCCGCCCAGATATTGATCGGCGCCGTTTAGTGCTAATTGGAGCGACCTTTTGCGCGAGTATTTTGGCATAGGTGGAATACTCATTGAAGATCAAAGTTAACACTTTTTCAAATATAAATGCACAAAAATCTAAAATCGGGCATAATGGAAACTTTTTTAATTTTTTAAATTTACTACAACTTATATTAACAAGCCAAAAATAATGATAATTATTGAAAAGTAAGCTGAGTTGTGTTATGTGGAGCAATAAACACACAACCTTTTTCAGGTAAGTTTCCATTCAATGTGTACTGAAAACTGCTCTAAGCTATGCTGAAATTTTTAGTAACTTTTCCACTTAGCATCTGTTAAAAATTGAATGGAACTGTAGAATTGAAACTGAAAAAAATGTAAAAATATTGTTTCAATCCACTAATAAATCTTTCTTTTTTTTTTGAGGAAAATTCATGGCTGTCATGAACCCAATTAACTGATTCAGTATAATTACTGAAATCAAAACCACCGAGTTTTTTAGTGAGTTGAAATCTGCTAAATATGGAGCTAAATTTGGAAAGGAGGCATAGTCATTTTGACAGCTGTAAGTATTTTGCCGAGTCCGAGAAAACAGACAACTATTTTACCAAACCCGTAGCATTGAAAGGTAGCTATAAAACTTCGGATATTTTGAAAACATTGCCTGAAGCTTGAGAATCAGCAAAATAGTACAAACTATCAAAATGCTTATAGTTTAACAGCTCCACTCAAATTTTAGCTGATGTGAAACAACAAACGTACTGAATTTTTTATTTGCCGAGCTCTGAGCAGCTTTCAGTAAGTAGGAATGAAAACAAACCACAAAATAAGCTGTAATTCTCAAATTTTTATTTAATATGATAATTAAAAAAACTGTATTTTCTCGGTGTTGTCTAGTTAGCGCTTACTTCGGAAACTACTGGTTCGATTATTTATGTTGAAAAACAAAACTTCGGAATTTACAAATCGCGTACTTCATTTTAATATGTCAAGAAGTAAGAGTATGTTTTCCATTTAAAAAATAATTTTGGAAAAACAAGAAATTATTGCATAGAGCATAACATTTCAAAAAATTTCATTTTTCTCAACAATGAAAATAAAACTAATAGTTTCCAAGATATCACGAGTTGAAAAATAAGGGCACTGAGCAAAACCAGGATAGAGCTGTCAGATCAAAGAGTAAAAAAATAACAATCTTGGATTTCTGGTTTGGGCTGCATTTCTTGTATGCAAACATTTTATTAATGCAATGAAGATTATTCTTATGAACAACTCTGATATTTGATTGCGTTTAAAAAACATTAGTTATGCGGATCTGGGATTTCTCTTGTTCTTTCAAAACCTTGTTCCTTCATGAAGTTTTTTTTACAAATGTGCACATCAACCAAACTGTAGTTGCCAGATTATTCTTTCAACAGTTTTAACATTTTTAAACGATGGTCATTGTCGTGTATATTTCTATTCATCCCTTAAAATATTGTCTACCAAATAATTTACAGCATTAATTGACTATTCTTAAAATCATTTTTTTGCTCGATTGAGGTCGTAAGTTTGACAATTTTGGAATGAAAAGACAACATCTTCCTTGTTATTGTGTACCTTCAATTTGCCAAAAATAACATCCTTTGTAAAAATACTTTTAAATTCTTTTTAATTAACAACCGTCAACATTGTAACAGTTGATTCACCGTTTTTTTTTTGTTTTCAAAATACCAATGAATTCATGGAAATAAAACTTATCTTAAAATTGTATGCATACTTGAAAAAAAAATAAACGTTATTCAATAAATCTTTGATAGTTTCTAGTTGCCCAGGTATTTAAAAACGTGGGTTTTATAGAAAACCTGGATGTATGGGTATCAAAAGATCGGAAATTTTATGCCCTTTCTGATGCCACATAGGTTGACTTGTGAATTGTGGACCGGTTCAGATGCCGGCGGATTTTCCAACGACATAATTCCGGGTTGGTACGAAATTCCAACTAAAAATCTATTCTATCGATACAAATACCCCCAAAACGGTGTTATACCCAATTCTATGGTAATATATTGACATTTAGCTAAATTGAAAGTTTGCAAAATTAAGTTTAGATAAGTTTTATATAGAATTTCCAGAGTTATATAAACTTTTATACTAAGTAGTTAGTAAACTTTATATTCAATCCAAATTATCTTTTTAATCAGTCAAGGATGCCTATTTGGAATTGGGAGACTGGATTTATGGTGATTTGTCAACAAATAACATTATTTATGTTAATTTTTCGAAAGGTGTACAAACTTTTTTTGCACCTTTTTTATTTTCGTAATAGTATTTGTTATATAACTTTTTATAGAAATCATCTTTTCATGAGTTTTTTGTAGCAAAATGTTTGGCATGAGTTTCTGAACAAAACGTAGTACTAGGTTCCTCTCAAATTTTAAATTTTTTACATGTTTCATCACAAAATGTGCATAGTGCCCAAGGGGTGTAAATACTTTTTTTACATACTGTAGAAACATGTTCTATGTTAAACTGCCTTGCCCAATAATAATAACTCCCTTTATATTTGAAATATTGGGATGCTACACCCTTCATATTGTTGCTTTTTCAGCCCATTCAGGTGCTTTTTTAATTTTATTATTTGATTCAAATTTGCCTTAGTTAGAGACATTTCCAGATTATTGCGGTTTTTGAACGTTCAAAAAGAAGTGTCCCGATCTGTTACAAATGTATGAAAACCCCAACTTTCTTTCGGTTTGGTCTGTACGGATTGCTTGTTCCATAAGAATATTTCAAAAGGAGATTCTCATTAGAAATTTAATGCTCTTCAACTTTGTACAACATACCAAAGCTGTAAAACTTGATGCTGAAAAGATATAAGCAATTTAAAAAATAATAATTTTTGCATGAAAAACTTGCTTAAAATAACCCAATAATCCGTTTTCCGCTTGTGGAGCGAAGGGTCATATTTTCTGATCACTTTAATGTACATTTAAATATTTCTATTTTTCGTTTAACTTTTTTTTGTCAAAACTCAAATATAAAAAACTATATATATTTTTAAAATTTTCATGTTTATAGCATAGCATTACGGGTCTGCACCACGCTGTAGGGGGTGCACAATGGTCAATTCAATTTTTAAAATTTTCATGTTTATATCAGCAAAATCTGTACCGCAGTAAATGACGATTTTTGGAAAAATTCCGGTTTATTTTTAGATGCAAAATCAAACTAGCAATTTGAAATTAATTTATTTGATTTTAAAAATATAGATTTTTTTACAAAGGAAATATTTATAAAATATTAAAGCCGTTGCAGTTTTGTAAGTGTATAACCCTTGACTCTGGCCGAAGTCAAAATAGTGGGGGG
The DNA here is from genome assembly GCF_016801865.2 of Culex pipiens pallens. NCBI lineage: Eukaryota > Metazoa > Arthropoda > Insecta > Diptera > Culicidae > Culex > Culex pipiens. The sequence goes on along the minus strand of NC_068939.1, from coordinate 37,970,076 downwards.
CTGGGCATTTTTTTTTAAATAGGCATTTAAATTACAAGCCATGGTTTCAACATTTCAATAAAAACCGTGGTTTGAAATGCATTTTATACCAGCATTTTACGGTAGCCCAAACATGCTTAAATTGTTCAACAACACAGAAAATGCATTTGCAATGCAGAAAATGAATGAAACAAACACGCCACTTCTATGAGATTTTTTTATTTTTAAGTTTTAGTTTTAACTTTTTTAAGTTAAATTTTAAGGTGATGTCACGTTTTTTTTCGTTCAAAATTTTTGAGGAAATAGCCTAAGATGTTACAAAAAGACTCACAAAAAATGCAGGATGGTATGTGTCTCCTAAAAAAATACAAAAATCATTTACTAAAACTGTTTTGTTGAAAAGCGGTCTTAACGTCGCTGTTTTAATATTTACGTAAGCTTATTTACTGCCCAGGTTTCTACCACACTGAAAAAATATTCTATTTTCAGTTATGAGCAATGTAATTAAATTTTTATCTGTAAGTCAATACATCCAATCAGAGGCGACTCGTCCACCTGTTCAACCTGTTCATTGAACAGGTAGCCGATTTCAAGCGGATATTTCTTTTATTTAAGTACCACGGTGCTTTTTAAATTAGACACACACAATAATTGTTTATTACAAATTTTGTTTGAATATACGGTAACAAAATCAACTCCCTATGTTCAGTAGCGCTGCATGCACCGAAAAAGCTTTGGCCCCGCCACCCTTTACTTTTTACCTCACTTTACAACCCACCAATACTAAAGCGAGCCAGCCTAGCGGGCCACGCGCAAATGCTCGTCGCGTTCAACACCGACCCCCTGAACGTCGGGGAAAAAATCTCCATACAGAAAAAAATCAACACATGTAAAAAGCTTCCTATTCATACGCAGCGGCATTATCGATGTGTTGGTAAATCTGGTTCAATCTGAGAGCGTGAACTGCAACCGTCCCCTAACATGACAGTTTTCGTGAGTTGCGCGTATAGAGTTATCTACGTGCGCATGTATTGCGTGTACGTACACGAAAAAGATTGAGGTTAAATTTTGTACCCGCCAGCAAAACAAATGGTGTGCTAGTGTGCGTGAGAGCAGGTTTAGATAGCTCTATACACCGACAGATGGCAAGTGGGCCTCGTCGGAGTACGCCCATCAAATACGCAACTCAAAATTTGCATAGCAAACTTTTTTTCGTGACGGCTTTTGTGGCACGCTCACTTCAACAGTTCTAGACTAATATTTGAACGTGGCTAATCTCTAAACAAGTTTTTAAAGAAAATGATTCCATAATGCTTATTTTGTCGTTTTAAACCAAAACAAGGCAAAAACTATATTTAATTAAACTATTCGCCATTTTCAAAAATTTGGCTAGATAATATCGAAGGCCGCCATCTTAGGCCCACTGGGCCCACAAAACGGGGTACGCTCAGTTTGTATGGGAGCTGTCAACATGCTCCCGGGCTGGTGAACTGACAGCATTTTTGGGAGAGAGCGTAATGCCACCCCCAGGCCCCAGCCGACTTAGCTCCCTCAGCTCTCCAAGGAGCTGCATGCAAAATGTAAATAAGCCAGCGCGTTGACAGCACGTTGAGAGCATGAATAAATGAGAGAGCGCGAGAGCACCACAGATATTGCTCTAAATTTGGCGCACTTTTAGGCATCAGGCTGTTTTGCGCAGACTGGTGATTGCTTGTTTTAAAACTGGAATGTTCAACTGTGCGCGTTGAACCTCTTCGATCTTCTTGGTTACTAGTGGATTGCTTTTCCAGGATCGGGACACATGAGAAGAATTATGACAGTAGATTCAACCATGATCGTTATTTTATTTTTCGGATGGTTCTATTTAAAGCGGATGCAGTCCTAAAAAAGTTAAAGATTTGATGCCATTAAATGCTCCAAAAACGACTGTGTTTATTCAGACTGTAGTCCCGGTTCACTCTAGTTGAATATATTATTATCATATATTGTAGCATGCATTTGTTCTGAAAACTTTATTTCACTGATGCTAAAAACAAATATTTTAATTATCTCGGATTCATGTCAATATAGTTTTGTTTTTAACATCAAAAGCCCTTCTTTTATTCGGAAATTGAATTCCTAAACCATGAGGACATAACAGCAAGTAAATGCAATTCTCTAAAAATTTGACAAAGGATCAAAAGCGATACGACCTGGTTCTAATAAATATAGATTATAATTTCAATTTAATTTTTAAATAGTAACCAAGTTAGCTCAATATTGGTTGGGCTTAAAAAAGCCCAACAAACAGTTTTCTTTCGTTAAGGATGTGGTTTTTCTTTCTAACATCCTGATGAATAGTTTTAAAATTCAGTATAATATTCAATAACTTCAGTTGAATTTCGATAAGGATGGCAGAGCGATTGCTCTATTTTTCCACATTCCACAGTCTTAAAAATACATTTTAACGAGATAAAGAACGCCCTAATCATAATTTAATTAATTATTTCCACAACCCTGGCAACGCTAGAGCCAGCAACAACACGGTGTTCGACGCTCTCCAAGTTTTTTCGATTTTAACGTCGCGAGTTACGAGTTTATCCGCGAAACTGCCTCCCCGAGATGCCGAAGTCCGGCCGGGGTCGTGGCAGCTCGAGTGCGGCCTCGAAACATTCGCGAAGTTCCTCCACCGGCCGAGTGCAAAAAGGTGGTAAACAAACCGTCGCCAAAACCGCCGCCATCGCTAAAACGAGCGAAAGTGTCATCGACAAAACTCTTTTGCACCCCGAATATCGACCACGTGGCATCGTGGCCCCGAGAAGTCCCGTGTTGACACGTGGGAAGACCGCGGCAGCAGCAGGCTCGAGCCAGGTGAAGACGCCGAAACCCGACGGCAGTAAATCAACGGGTGGAATTCCAACCAGCAACCCGTACGAGCCCCTCAGCGGGGAAGAGGAAGAAGACGGCGAAACAAGCAGTGACGCGCAAAACCACGGAGACAGGTACGCACACGCTGTACTTGTTGTACTTCAACCGCGGTGCCGTCAAGATCCAGGACCTGCGGCGGATTAAAACATTGGACGGGTTTTGGGTAAACTAGCGGTTTTACTCGAAACACCCGAACGACGCAGCGCAATGTCACCGTTGCCAGAAGTACGGCCACGGCTCGCGACACTTCAACCTCCAGCCACGTTGCGTGAAATGCGGTGGCACACACCTTTCTGAGGTGTGTTCACTGCCACGGAAGGCGGATTTGGGGGATGACGCAGCCCAAACCAAGCCGCGCATCAAGTGCGCCAACTGCGAAGGTAATCATACCAGTAATTACCGTGGATGCAGCGCACGCAAAGCTTACCTCGAGGAGCAGGAAAAGAGGAAGAAGAAACCAGCAGCGTCCCGCCCTCCTCATCGAAGTACGTGCACAACCGTTCCTGCAGCTGAGCAGCTCCTGGATGGGGACGTTCATTTGCCAGCGTCGTCGCCGCTGGTGGCAATTCGGCGCAGCAAGAAGTAACTGGTGAGGATCTTTTCACCCTGCCGGAGTTCTTTGCTCTCGCGGGGGAGATGCTAACGCGGTTCAAGACCTGCCGTAACAAGGCAGAGCAATTTATGGCGCTTGGCGAACTTATGATTAAGTATATCTATAATGGATAAATATTTTACTGTGATCTATTTTTAAGCTTTCCTCTCTCACTATCCCCTTTTCTTAGCAAGTACAGATAGTTTTTTTTTTAATTTTTCTATCTATTGTTAAATCCTTATTTAAAAGCAATTAGAGTTTCCAAATGAACTATGAAATAACTCACAGCTGTAAGGAACCCCAAAACTCTGTTATGTACTTAAATGAACTAATTGTATCGTGATTATTCACTAATAAAACCTGAAATGAATTGAATTAATTATTTGCATAAACAGAAAATTATAATAGTATAAAAATAATAAAACGTAAAAATAAAAGCCATTGTAAAGAAAAAAGCTTTAAAAACATTTTTTAACATTGAACAGGTACTTCATTCGGGCACGAGTCGCCTCTGCATCCAATAAAGCTTTTCAATTCATCAGCGACAAACTTATGGGAAATTGAACGAGCATTCCGGTAAAAATATTTACGAGACTGAAAAATCAAGTCTGTCATATAGAAATGGCCAAAAACCACAAAAAAACTTATTTATTCAACATTTTTATTCTAAAAACCGCTGTACCTTCACAAGGATTGGTCATAGGACAATAGTCAATATGGAGATTTTTATGTAAAAATTTCTAAGGAATCAATTCCCACTCCCGTTTTTTTAGACCACTTTTCAAAAAAACAGTTTTAGTAAATGATTTTTGAAATTTGTTTAGGAGAGACATACCATCCTGCATTTTTCGTGAGTCTTTTTGTAACATCTTAGGCTATTTCCTAAAAAAAATTCCAATTTTCTACAAGTTTGTTCCTACAAGTATCATGTCTACAAGGTTTCATTGAAATCAGAGAGGGTCGTGTTCAAAAATACCAGAAAAATGTCAGTTTTGACCTGGAATTGCTCTCTCATTAAAATTTAGGCGTTTTTGAAATTTTTTTGGGCCGATATTAATGAGAGGAAAGGGGCCACATAAATTTTGAAAATATAAATATGCGATGGTTTTATCAGTAAAAATGGTTTTCCCACAGTCTAAACAAATGTAACATTCTAGTAACAACAGTACACCACCACCGAAACTGTCAATCATCCAAATTGAAACGGATGTGCGCGGTAGCCCCCCGGGCTCTCACGACCCGATCCGTCAAGTGGCCAAGTGTCCCGAACCAGCATCTCTCCTCGAACCGCGCTCGTGCGCGTGTGGTGACATCCAGAAGCGCGTGTAGCATCATTTTACGAGTTTATTAAATTAGCTCAATCACTGCTACTTCTACTACTCTCGGGGTTGGTACAGCTGTCTGGCCTGGCACGGATTTGGCTGAAATGCAATGAATGTCAGCCCGGTGATGGCGAGAAATCCATCAGACGGAGTTGACACTTGAGCCGGTCCAAGCCGGGGCCCGAGCAGCGGTCAATCGATGTTGACACACAGAGACACAAATTTTTAATGAATAAATTTCCTGTCCTGCGATCTGCGGGAGAGAAGTTGACCGTGTAAGAAGCGTGTTAAATTGAAGCAATTTATCATGCACGTGCCGCGTTTTGGAGGAGAACTTTTTGCTGCAGTGACTAAAACTGGTCTTGAGTATTATTAGAAAAGCTGAAATGTAGTGCAATACAACAAAATAAAGATCTGCAGCAACCTCCTCAGAAAAACCTTTTAAAATCCACATCAGACATCTCCCGTCAACTATCTCAAGGCCCCTCAGTTTGCAAAACCCACCCATGTCCGATGATAAACGACTATCTCTAGAGCTGGACCTGCCTTCAGGCACATCTCCAGCACAGAAATTGCAGATGATGTCCGTCCCCAAAAAGCACGGTAGCCGCTGTCCACGATCAGATCACCCCGAATTCCTGCGCGACGGTGGTCGTCTGAGGTCGCAGACAAAAGTGTGAAAAGGTGCTCTTGTTTTTTTGTTCTCTAAATTTTTAACGTCCTAAATTTTAGGACAGGAAGTCGCAGCTTTGTTCTTGGGGGCCCCTCTCCGATAAAAGGAGCGATTTAGAGTGGAATCTAAAGTTTCTTCGTCTACGTTCTTTTTTTTTGCAATTTAGTGCCCGAAAATGGGTTTAGAAATCGAGAGTTGATTGCTTTTGCCCGAGGACAGTTCTGAATGATGATATTGCTGAAGAAGGAACGGCTGCCGGTGTTGTTGGGACGCAAAACCAGACGACCGGCGGACGACGGCGAGGATCGTTTTGTGTCTGGGTCAAAAAATGTTGATAGCTTCTTGATGGCCCACTAAAGCCTCCGCTCCTGGACGATGGCGAGAATTGATCGTTCAAATTAAACCGTAGCGCGTCGTAGACGGTGTGCCATGATTGCCGCTGCAGCTTCCAAACTCGGGGGTAACCCTTGATGCGTTTAATGTTTTAGTTGAGTAAAACATTAAATCGCCAATATTGGAAGGTGCCGAAAGTAGAAACAACGAGTATAAACTAGCCAGAAATCAAAATAAACACACAAAAATCAGAACCATGTAAAAGTTTTCTGATCGATTTGATATCTTGGCCAACTTGAGGTTGTGACTAATTCTATTTAGAAAAAAACATGGAAAGAAATTCCAGATACTCAAATTCACTAATTATTACGACGAAAAGCTCGGAAATACTTAGTTCTCCTGGTAATTCTGCGCCAATGAACATGGCTCAAATTGAGAATATGACTTAAATTAAGAATCTTTAGGATTTCGTGATTTTCAAAATGTATCAATTGTATATTGTTTAGTTATGTTATTAAAACATTTTGGCATGGTATTGGAACACCTGGGATGTTCTAGTCCATTCGAAACTTCCGGAAATTTTGTGCAGCAGGCCAACTATTATAAACAAATAATTCGTAACTTCAAAATTTTGACAACGGATCTTAACAACACTGCTTCAGTGAGTGTGATAGGCTACAGTGCATTGTTTTAACAACTTATTGGGATGATCTGGGTGATCCAAGGACTCCCTGGAGTTAAGACCTGAGGGTTTACCGCCGTAACGAGCAAGAGGTCCTTGAACATATCCGCATAGTTTCAGTGAGTATGGTAGACTACTTTTCTAGTATGTTGGGATGTACTGGGTCATCTAAAAACTCCCTGGAGTTAACACCCCCATTTCATTGTGTAATTCAAGAATATGGTGTACTAGCAATGCAATTAATTAATTCTAATGCCACATAACTGCCAAAACGACGTAAACGCCACGGGACACAATGGTGGTGAATGGTGTTTTTTTCTCAAATCCTTTGTTTTTTTATATCATTTCGAATTTCTTTAATACTTAGGGTTCGATTTTAAGTTCGTTTTATCAAAATGACATTTTTCCTAGGCCAGTAGTGTCCCTACCAATGACTTGTACCTAAGTATGATTTATCTTTTGGTTATTTTTGTTGAGAGCATTAAAAAATTTTTGTTCAGGTGGGCCAGTGTAACATATGTATTTTAATTATGGTAAAAATACGAATTGCTGTAAGAACATATTTTATTGGGAAATGAATACATAAAAATACAAAAAAAAACTTATAAACATTTGTTAAAAAATTGTCAAAACAAAATATAGTGATATTATGAAAATTAACTTTTTTTTATTATTTCATCTAAAAATGAAAGAAAAGTTTCAAATAATTCTAATCTGATGTGTCTAAGTGATAACAGTTCAATTCCAGAGTTTTTTTTTTTTTTTTGAATGGGTCCTATAATCATATGAAACACAATAGCTTAAAGGGCCTTTTCAAAAACAACTCTAGAATGGTTAGCAAATTAACATGTTGTTTCATACATGTCCCTCTTGCACCAACGGTTTATTCTTCTTGCCGCATTATTTGAGCAGAACGTACGGAAATTCAATAATTTTTACATCATTTTTTTACAGTTAAAAACAGGACTTGCCCTACTTTCCCCTATGAACCTGCATCTTTCGAGCCATAGAGAAATATGGTCCAAAAATTCTGCCGCCGAATTATAATTTTTTGAAAAAATAGTGATTTTTGGAAAAAAAAAATTATAATTAAATTATTCAGACCAATTTTTTCAATATAAAATGAATTTAAAATCGAAAAGTACCTTACAGATTTTTTGACAAAACGCTCAGTTCAATTCCTGTGGAATATTTGCCGATTTAAAAAAAATTTGGGGCAAAACAATATTTTCAAAAAACTTCAAAATTTCCATGGAAACGGTTGTCTAATCAACTGAAACAATCTAAAATGCATTTTTCTGCGTTGATAAGGCCGTTTCAAATATTTTTCAAAGTTTATGTCCTTCGTCGAGTCGAGAGGGGTGGGGGGGGCTGGGCAAAAAAAATATAAAAATTGAAATTACAAGCCTAGGTTTCAGCATTTGGATGAAAAAAGTGCTTTTTACAGGCGTACAGTTGCTTTCCAATCATTAGTTTTGAAAATATCGAGGATTTTTTTTTATGGGACTGTACATTACTATTCCATGAAAATTTAACATGTTTTCAAAGGAGTTCAAACTTGCTAAATATGATTATAAACGCGGGAAAGTGCATTTTAACTAGTTTTCAGTTGGTTAATCTTTAATTTTCATTAAAATTTTGGAGTTTTTCGAAAAAATATTTTTTTGCCCCCTTTATTTTCAGGCCAACTTTGAAGAGGGGGGCCCATTTAAAATGTAAGTATTGATTGAAAAAAATCAATTTATTGTTATCGACAAGATTAGGGACCTACATAGGGAAATGAAATGTTCTGGGAGAAATTTCAAACATTAAGGTTGAAAGAATCTATGACATTTCCCCGAAACCCATATTACCGAAGGGACATTTTCCCGAATGCCACTTCCCCGAAAAGACACTTCCCCTAATAGTCATTTCCCCGAATTCCATTTACCCGAATTTCCCATTTCCCCTAATCGTCCACATTCCCGAATGCCATTTTCCCGAATGGGCCACAATCCCGAATGCCATTTACCCGATTAGTCATATCCCTGAATAGTCATTTCCCTGAATAGTCATTTCCCTGAACGCCATTTCCCCGAACGCGGTCAAGCCGAAATGCCCGGTGCCCCGGAGCGCGCGCGCTCCTGGGCACCGGACATTTCGGCTTGACCGCGTTCGGGGAAATAGCATTTTACAGTCGACTCTCTGCTTGTCAATATCCAAGGGACCGTCGAGGAAGAGAATCATCAGATTACAGAACGATGCAAAATGAAGACTCGATTGAAAATATTTTTTTCTTGATACCCAGCTATGGGAGAGAATCATGGCAACGTCCATCAAACAAAAACAAACTAATGTCAAACACCCTTTAAAGCTTCGTTTCGCCAAGAAAAATGTCTATGCAAGCCATGAAAACTGAAATTATTGACAACCGGAAGAGATTTTTAAAGCAAACAGGGACTGAAGAATTCATCGATAGACCAGAGAGTCGACTGTGTAAGAAAAAAAAATGATGGCAATTTTTATCACATCAAACTACATATAATATTTCTTGAAAGGTTCGTATTGGCCTTGAATGATCAACTTTCTTTTTGGCTTCACTCAGAACAGACGTAGCATTTTAGGGGGGAAGGGGTGTTGTAAGGTTTGGTACTATTCATTCAAATACAATGAATATTGTTACAGACTATTTTTTATACATTCTCAAAACAAATACCTTTTTCTTATAGACATGATAATAATAATGCAATAGAAATTTTGTTATTTTTTATGATTTAGAAAACAAACCGTGCGATTTTCGTAGTATAGAACCCCGTTCACACTGATCATTTTATTCGCATTGCTGGTTTGGGATTTGGCGAAAAGTATAATCAACAAAAATTTATACCAGCCTTATGTACCTATTTGTTCGATTTTTGCGTTCTTGAACAAAATTCGAAAAAAAAAATTCCTTGCAAATTTTTCAAAAACAACATTTAATCATGCGGTTGAATACAAATGTTAATTGAACAACAAAAAATCTAGTAATTGGGTCCTAAAATTAAGCTTAAATTTGTGATATTATTGTTCACAAGAAAAATAAGCTTTACTAAGTACAATGACCCTTTGTACGACCGCAAAGGATTTAAAAGGGATTTTTAATTCAATTTCTAAAAATTCACTTCACGAAAAGCTCCTACTTGACAGCTCGATCCAGGGGGGGCATAGTTGATCCATCGGAAAAATGTTGTCTTGTCAAAAACTTTTTTTTGCATAAAAATGAATAAAAAAAAGTTATCAGAAATGGTTTTCAATCGTGTTTTTTACCGTTGTTCATAAAAATTGACAAAGGGCTTTACTACCCAATTTACAACATTTAATCAACAGCGAGATCATCAGCATACCCGAAAAAGCTGTTTGTTCGGTAAAATTGAGAAAGAAAATAACTGTTAGTCATGGAAAAAGGCTTTAGCGAAAATGATGATTAGGGGATATGCAAATTCGAGTAATTTTAAATTTAAATAAACGGCAATTGGCGTAAGTGTCATTTCGGGGAAACGGCATTCGGGGAAATGGCCGATTAGGGGAAATGGCATTCGGGGATATAGCCGATTAGGGGAAATGATATTCGGGGAAATGGCATTCGGGGATGTGGCTGATTAGGGGAAGTGGTATTCGGGGATGTGGCCAATTAGGGGAAATGATTTTCGGGGAAATGGCATTCGGGGAAATGTCATTCGGGGAAATGAGCTAGACCCAGGTTGAAAAACTTGTAGTTTTTATTTGGTGTTGGCACTTTTCTTGTACCGAACAAGCACAAACATAATAAAAACTACGAGATTATTATCAACAAAAGTTTTACAAAACTTGTAATTGTTTTGAGTCTCGTTTTTTGCCAAAATCATTTTAAATTGATTCCAACCTTGTTCTTGCATGATCTTGTTGCTCGATTGGAACCCCGATTTGACAGTTCGATTGGAACTCTGAGAGTGACATTTCGCCTCTCCATATAGGCTCTCTAGATCATTTTTAACATTGCAAATCGGACCATTACTTGCTGAGAAATTAAAAATAATAATAATTAAATACATTCGAATGACGTGGAATCATATTGAGCTTGGTCATGATATCTTTAAATTATCTCAAGAAGAAGTTCAATTTTTTCTATTGTTTCATGATTTTCTTAACACTAAGACGTTAAAGTTTGTAAGCGAAAAATTGACAAAATGTTTGGAGCAAGCCGCGCAAAAACGGTCCTTTTCGGAAACTAATAACTTTTCAGCAAAAAATTCTAAGAATATGGTGTATTTGAGAAAGTAGATCAATGAAGGTCCTACATCTGAAAATTGATAAAGATTGGACGACTTTTGCACCCTCACACAGGAAAAAACCTGAAACAGTCGCTTTTCTCCATATATTTTGACATTTTTTCCCATACAAGCTTCAAGAGCTTAGAGGGAGGAATTCCCGTGATCAGAATGAACTCAAATTTGGAATTAAGCCTAGTTATGGGTCAATCTTTAATTCCAGGGGGTAGCCTCGAGGAAACCCGGATTCGGACCACCCTAGTGTAAACCGCATACTCTGACGGAAAATGACATAAGGTGTAAGTGATATACATACAATGTTTACATTTGTTTATAGGACCTTATTAAAAACAAACTACCAGAACTGTTCTTTGATCAACCAAGGGTTACCCACCACTTTAGATAGTCTATAAAAACGTCCACAAAACATCGCGCAACTCTGCTGATTGCAGATTGCATCGCTCGCCAACATCGTTGTGTCGTCGTCGTCATTTTGGACCAGTTGCAGGTGTTTTTGGCTAAATTTGCGAAAACCAATTCGCACTTTTGTCGCCCTACTCCGGATTGCATTTTTGCGGTCCGGCGGCCTGATTTGTCCTTGTAGGGTATGAAGGGACAAACAAAAACGTTACTGCCTGCTGGATCCCGTAAATGGGTTCCACGATTTCATGTTTTGACTTTCAAATAAATCTTTTCGGCGTGGACTTTAAAAGAAATGTTGCACACGGATTGTCCATTGAGGGAAAAACTCAATGAAGAAGAAGTTGCTTTTTGTTTTATTGGATATCAAAATTCAACTTTCGGCAGCCACAAAGAACTGCCCACGTGCTTCGGTTCCGATACGCTTTGAGGAATAACGGTGTTTCAAAATAGGACATTTTCATGATTTTCGTTTTCTGTAACAACAAAAAACACTTTAAATTAAATGTTTTCTATTTTTTACTTTTTTTTTTTTAATTATAATAAAAACTTTTTTTTTTGTTTTGAGATCTGAAAATCTTCTCCACGTTTTTCACCCGAATAATCAATCAGTAAACTCGTCAGCGTAAAACCAAAAGAGTGGCGTTTCGATTGTTTCGTTCCAAAATAATAATGGAAAAGGAGACATGATACTCCGAAAATCTCCTCCCAAAAATGGGGTGAGACCACATGGCAGATGTTTTCAAAAGGTTTAATGGACATTACTTTGGTAGATTTTGAAATGAAACAGATGTATTGTAAAAATTTACAATTTAGAATTTATAAAAAAAAACTAAAGTAAAAAAGCTAAACATTCTCACAAGCAAAAGAAAAAACTAATTTCACACGATTTTGATCAACAAACCAGATAGCAAAAGTAGCTGTGAATATTCACAAAAACAAAAGTCTCAACCTCGCCTCCCAATTATAATGACCCAATCTGTCATCTCGCTAGGATTCCTTGAAATCAGGCTCCAGCCCCAGCTAATTGGTAACACGCATAACCAATTAAATAAACAGCAAGAGTGCCCAACCTGAACGGAGCCTCCCCTCGCTGAAAACCTACCCCCTTAATAGCCCCTCTGATTGCCGCCGTCGGGGTCCTAATCGTTCCGCAGAAATCTAAATCTGGTCAAATTAATGAAAATATCAGATTCATTTCGTAAAGCCCGAGCCTAGGCCGCATGATTAATAAAAACCTCCCCTTAACACGGGGTAATCAAATGTTCGGTCCAAAACTGGACAAACTTCTCGGTGGAAAAAGCAAGTATCGAAACTTACGGAAAAATGGAAATGGTCTTATTTCAGTTTAATTTAATTTAATCACTCTAGTTTAAAATGTGATTTTTTGATGTTTTTTTTTTAGAAAAATGTACATCAATTGCTAACAATTTATTTTAGTAACAAGTTATTTTTATCTTATTTTTCTTGATATCTTAAACTAAATCATTTTGAAAAAGAAGCAATATTTTAAAGATTTTTAATAAGCATATTTAAGATTCTTTTTTAAATTTGACTCCGATTCAAATATTTTAGGAAAATTTCATGTTTGCTAAAATTCTTCGTTTGGTTTAAATTATTTTTTTATATTTAAAACTGGAATACGGCAAACCACACTAACATTGTATTATCAAAAAGATCACTTGAAGATAATCTAACACCAAACGAGGAAACAAAACAACTAAAAACAAGTTCACCCTGAAACTGCCTCGCTACCTGAATCTGTTAAGTACGATTTGTTTTCAATTGAATTTCACAACATTTCACATCATTTCATCACATGAAGCCGGTTCCAATCTGCCCAAATTTGGCTTATAGCAAGTTCAAGTTTAAAACTAGTATGAACTATTTGCTTTTGCCTACTCCAGCGAGGAAAAGTTTTATTTTTCTTGAAAAATAAACTGAAATTTAAACAATCACAGATCAAATCACATGCAATTTTATTAAAAAATAAGCTGAAAGAGTTGTATTTCAAACAAATATTGAGAGTTTTTTATTAAAGTGTCCTACAAGATTTTCTGTTTAATATGTTTATAGTACCTAATCATAAAAAAGTTTAAATGTCTTAATTGGGTTATTTTCAATTTTAATTTTGGTTGAAATTGATCGTCGATATTCAAATATGCTGTCTAATTTTAGACTCAAATTATTACGATAGATTTCACACGGTAGTAATAAAAGATTGAATTTGAATTTAATAAAAAATAGAAAAATGAAAAATTAAAATTACATGCCATGGTTTTACCATCCCAATGAAAAAAGTGTTTAAAATGCATTATTCATCAGTATAGTTGAATTAAAAAAAAACTAGTTTTGACAAAATTAAGTTTTTTTTAACGAAAAAAAATCCGTGGTTCTGTACATCGTAATTTAACAATTCATCAAATTATGTTTTGACTGTTTCAGTCTTGCTCAAATGGATTTTTATCGCTCAAAAATGCATTTATAATGGAACACTTCCATTCGAGCAGTTTTTGCCTTTTTCTACAATGTATTTCTTATGGAGCGAACTGTCAAAAACTACTCGACGGCGGGTACTCCATTGTTTTAAGTTGATTGCTCGTCTAATTCCATTGAAATTTAGAAGCTTTTTGAAAAAAATATTTTTTCCCCTTGATTTTAGAGTCAATATGTAAGGAAAAGGGGGTGAGTGAAATAAACTTTGAACGGCCTAAACATGCAAAAACAAAAAAAAATAAGACAGCTGCCTATAATTTCCAAAGTTTATATCTAAATTGATTTGAAAACTAATGTATAATTACTAAAAAAAAATGGATTGCTACCCTGTATAGAGCCCTAAGACGAAGTCTTTCGTCAAAAATCTTTTCGGCGTATAATGCATTTAACAACACTTTTTTCATTGATAAAATTTTCAACTTTATCATCAATTTGTCATTTTTTTATGTATTTGCCCCTTCTAAAGGATAATATTGATCACATTTTCAAATTCACTAGAAATTGAATGAATCTGCAATAACCCAATTGCATAAGAATTTTAGTTTAAATATTTTGTCTTTTGTAGTTTTGCATGGTTACACCTCAAAAAAAATGTTCCACAAAGTTGTAGAGAAGAGAATTTCAAAAATGTTGAGTTTGAATGTATTGTGCACGAGTTATCAGAATAAGACTAAAAAACTATTTGAAAAAAATATCAGTTGGACAATTTGGGTAATTCTTCGCCAATTCACACGAAATCGAAAATAGTTTCCCCGACCCTTTTAGGGATCCCTGATCACGAGTCCGAATTCCATTTTTGAACATTCGAAAAAAGACGTGTTTTTTCAATAATTTGCATTCTGAAATGGTGATGATTTAAAAATTTGGTGTCAAAGGGAATTTAATGTAAAATAATACGCCTGATTTGACGGCGTATTCAGAATTCCGAAAAAACGTACTTTTCTTATTAAAAAATACAAGGATGGCTTAATTTTTTTTTTTTTTTTTTGTTAAATCGCAATCACTCATGATGGTTGCAATTTTACCCCTTAAAAAAACGTTGTTACACTCTAAAATTACACTGCAAAATTAGTCTCAATTCATTGTTCTAAATGAGAAAATTGCTCTTCTGGGTTTAATGTAGATTCGAAAAGTACATTAAATTTGTCAAAAAATGGCACATTTTTTGATACTATTTTTGTTTTTTTTTTATTATACTTATTGAATCGGGCGTCAAATTTTACACAGTGGTCCGCAACCGAAATCTATCGTGACAAATTAAATAGAGAAAAATGAGATTTTTTTTTAATTTAGCTACTCAAGCTTATGACTTAGTGAGTTGGCCTCTTCTAAAAATTTGTAGCACTTATCAAAACACACATTTATCATCCAAGAGAGACGTTTTTAACGAAAGTAATAGCCAAAATACGACGAAAAATACGCCATTTTGAAATGTAAATAACCAGAAAAAGGTGGTGATGTTTGACGTCGATCTTAGAAGCATCTGAATGAACACATTCTAATGTACATTTTATCTCAAATTGAAAATGAGTATTTTTAATCATATTTTGCCCATAACTTTTGATAGAATTGACCAAAATTCGTTTTTGAAGAATAAAAATGTTCATTATGACAAGCTCTACAATTATCTAGAAGGGCCCAGAAATGTATAAAATGATCTAGTGGTTGTAAAAGAAAAAAACAATTTTAGCTGAAATATTTCAGGGACGATACACATCTCGTAATTTCTTAATAACAAAAACAATTTAAATAACATCGAAAATCTTTCAATGTTGATTTGTTCTAAGATAGTTTACTAACGTTTTCGAAAAATATGGGGGATTTTGATGAACACTACCATAAATGCCAATAGCTTGAATATTGCCCAATCTCACCCCTTAGAGGGGATGACATTGGGTCAAATGAAACTAAAATGATGCTCAAATACAACGCTATGGTCAACAAGTCATCCAACAGTGTTTCTTGTTCAAGGGAATCGTATTGACATGCTACAATGTTTAAAGTGGAGATTTTCAAACATTTGGGTAGTTTTCGAGAAATTCTAACAAAAATATTAGAAAAATGATTTTTCGAGAGGTCATTTTTGGGCAAAAATGAACCTCAACTTTAGACAGCTGCCAAAATAACAGCATTTGTTCTAGGAACAAGATTTTTCAGCGAAGTCATCTTAAGATGTCCCCTACACAGAATTCAGTTATATTGAGAAGAACCTGAGAAATGGTTAAGGCTACCAACTCTTGCTGAGCAAAAATCCGAACACTTTACCGATATGACAGCATGGTATAACAAAAACTGTCAAGGAATTATTTATATAAATTAAATTAAATTTGAGAATTGAACATTTAAAACTGTATCGTTTTTACAGCTAACAGAGCGCTTATGATTTGCACGTTTAAATAATAAATAAACCGTGATTTGAATCAAAACATTACGTACTTCTTTTTTTTGTTAAACGTTCAAAAGTTCACGAAGTGTCAAGTTTGCTTTTACGAATAATATCGTTCTCAGTGTTTTCGCGAACACATTTTCAAGTTTATTTTTTATGAAAAAGGTCCATGTGAAACACAACAGTTTAAAGGACCTTTAAAAAAACTCTATATTTGTTAATTCAAATGTTCAAAGGCTTTCACAAGTTTTAGAAATATAAAATAAATATGTTTATTAAGAAATTTCTAAAAGAACAATTCTAGATTTTTTTAAAGGACCTATCAACATATGAAAGACAATAGTTTAAAGAACTTTTTTTTAAAAAACTCTAGAATTATTGATAATCATGTTTGAATTGAGGAAACCCCGAAAACTCCCTCTTTAAATCAAACTCACTGTTAAATAAAAATAAAAATGTCAAGTTAACAAAAGCTTTGATAAAAAAAAGCAATTCAATGTTTAAAAAGTTGTTAAAATTCCGTACATATCCGTATTATGCGAAAAATTCCCTATAAAAATTCCGGCCTGTTAAAAATCCGCGAAGAGGGTCGAAAATCCGTATGGTAAGGAAAAAATCCGTACAGTTGGTAGCCTTAGAAATGGTAAAATCCGTAAAAAAACGCTTTGACCCAATCTCACCCTCCAGACCCAATGTCACCCTCACTGACGGTATTTTTTATTTAAAAAGAATCATTCAAGGTGCATAAAAGTATCATTTGAAAGAAATGTCTTTCATGACAAAAATTATATTCAAAATAATAGTTCCATGGCAAAAAATGTAATTAATCTCTTTTTAAAACCGAGATTTCCAAGAATCTAAGATTGATCATTTTTTTCAAAATAATCAAATTCATTTTAGATTTTAATTAATTTCTTAAAGTTTGAATCATGTTAAAGTATGCTCACTTGTAAAAATTCGTAAATCTTCAATAATGTAAAATCAAAGTAAGTAAAGTATCGCTCCCTTTGAAGCATCTTAAAATAAAATCTTTATTCTGAAACTGGTTGACCTGGCACAAAACTATAAGATTTGATCTGGTTGCCAAAATCTACTGAGAAGAATTTTACAATCAATCAATATTAAGTGCATTCTTTGAAGTAAAAAAAAACTAGCTAAAAACTAGTTGTTTTCAAATGATGAAATGTTGTGAAATTCAATAAATGGAGCAGAACGTACGTGACATACGCACACTACTTGCCTTACTTTTTTGTCGTTATATTCAAGTGGACAGTTTGACAAATACTAGTGCCCTGACCTTAACTTAGTTCACCTACCCTAGCCGAAAGGCAGTTTGTCAAAATTAAAGATCAACAACAACCGAAGCTGCGGCCTCAACTTGTAAATTAATCAGGCAAAAGTGTCCGCCCCAAGGGATCTCTTCAGAACTAAACAACAACAACAACAACAACAAACTAACAAAAACGCGAAGAATGGTATAATCTGAAATTAATTAGCGTTTTATTGTACAAACTCTTTTGAATAAAAGAAACCGAATCGCAGGCCTACGAGGCGATGAGCTTTGTCGATAATGAGGCCGTGACTCGCGACGGAGCCTCGAGGCGTTGGATGAACTTGATACCACTTTAGCCGCTTTGATTAGGCCCCAATGGCTGCTCCAAACATCTCCCAACTTGAGGGGGGTGTAAGAGAGAGAGGGAGTGATTTTTAGCACTTGCTCGCGAGATTCGGTGAGATTCAAACAAATCGAACACATGTGGAGCTGGTTTTCGGGAAAAAAAAGATTAACTCTAAGCCGACGGGACAGGTGGTTGTGTGACCGAAAGAGCGTGGGAATCGATGTTGGGAAGCGGTGGAGATTAGGTGAGAGTTGAGCAGTGATTAGCCTAATACGGGCAATTAGTGGCTGGTTGTAGAGTCCGCGAGGGATTTGCAAGCAAATGGTTGAGTTGATATTTTCAAGTTAGTATTCAAATGATTTTAATTAAATTTTCAAATCATTTCGTTACGTTGCACTGCTACCCGGATGTTATCATAGAGCTCTAGATATGTAATATCAAAGGCTGTTAACTTCGTGTTTTGAAAAATCCGTATTATTAAAATCATGAAGAAGAAATGTTTAATGATGCTTAACAATTAAAAAACAAAATTAAAATTTAAGTAATCCTCCGCCAACTCACACGAAATCGAAAAAGTTGCCTCGATCCCCTTCGATGTGTATGAATCTTTGTGCTAAAGGGTAACGTTTGTCTTACATCGAAAAAAAAAAACAAAAATAGTTTGAAAAATTCTGCCAAGTTCCGTTACTCGACTATAATAAATTTTGGAACTTGTCATTTTATGGAAAATTTGACGTACTTTTGGCATTTGCAAAAACCCAGAAGAATATTTTTTTTTCATTAACAACAAAGCTATTCATTTTAAAATTTCGTGAATTTACTAAGTTTCCCGGATTATTATTAGATCAAAAAATAAATAAAATTAAACATTAGAGAGACAATAAAAAAATGAACATCTGGGATACCCTTTGACTCTATTCCTTAGGCAAAAAAAAGTATCTGCTCAAATTTTGAGCCAAATCGGTTAAGGTTTAGGAGTCACTTTTTATCGATCGAATTTGTGTCTTCGGCAAAGTTCTAAGGACTACACTGAAAAAAATGAAACACGGTTAAACAAATTTTGGTGATTTTTATTTTCACATTTTGTCACAAAACTTGATTTGCAAAAAAAAAACACTATTTTTAATTTTTAATCATTTTCTGGTATGTTTTAGGGGACATCCAATGCCAACTTTTCAGAAAATTCCAGAACGGGCAAAAAATCTTTGTCCGAGTTATAAATTTTTGATTCAATACTGATTGTTTCAAAATATCGAAATATTGATTGCAAAAAAAATTTCAACTCTATTTTTCGATTTAAAATAGAATTTTCAATCAAAAAGTGCTATAGTGAAAATTTGATAAAGTGCATCGTTATGAAGTTTATGATTCCAAAAATTAAAACTCGGTCAAAGATTTTATGTCCGTTCTGAAATTTTCTGAAAAGTTGGCATTTGATGTCCCCTAAAATATATCAGAAAATGAAAATTCATAAAAAGAGTGTTTTTTTGCAAATCGAGTTTTAGTTACAAAAAGTGAAGTTGAAAAAACACAAAAATAGCAAAAATACATTTTGTTAGTAGATCCACCCTTGTTCACTTGTTCCAATAAAGTAAATTGTATTTTAATCGATCGTGTAGGAATAATAGTATTCTCTGATCTTGACACCGACGTAGTCGATCGTAAGAAACCTTTACAACTCTCGACAATCAGAGCTAGTAATTTGTCGTCATCCAAAGTCTTATCTGCCCCTCAGGTTTCTCCGTGATTTGTTCGTTTCGGTGGTGTCGTGATCGTCACGAATTGACCACATCATCTTCACTTCTCGTGTCGAACACGAAAAAAAAACTTCTTGCGGTACTAAACAACGGAATTTTACAAAAAATTAAAATCTTTTTGATTGAGCTCAAGCACGCGGAATAATTTGTTTCACGCAGGAATTTCAAATTATTTTCAGATGGTTCGACTTCTTTTTCCATTTCAAATTTTAAGTTTAACAAAAATAATTTTTGAACTGATTTTATACGGTCATATAAAAACAACACGTTTATTTTGTATTGTAAAACACATGGAAGTGTGTTTTTGTGTTTTTTTCTTTTTCTACGATATCTAGAGGCAAGCCAATCTTTTTATTTTTTTTTATTTTTTGCCCCTCGAGTTTTTTTTTGTTTGAAGGTTAAAGGAGAAATATTTCCAATCCAACCAATAATTTGAAACCATTGAAAATAAATTTTCTTAGAATTTCTATCGATTTTTTGTTGTATGATTGAAGTATTTTTTTAAGACAATTCTCTTTTAAGAAGTATTGGTTGAAATTAAAAAAATGGTTTTTAATGTTTATTTTCACATTGGTTTTTATTTTGTAAATTTCAGTCAAACTTTTGAAATTTCCAAAATTTTGCAGAAAAAAAATCAAATATCGGAACAGACAAAGACTTAATAAATTATGTTTCAAGATTTAAAGGTTTCAAGAGAAAATATTAAGGTAAATGCGAAATTTATTCCCAGCTTTTGAGCCCCCACTTCCCCTCTTCCTTATCTTAAATATTATCTCAGAAAATCAGGAAGTAACAAATAATTTCAAATACATAAAGTTTCTTTAAAAAAAAACTTGCATTTGTTTTTTTAATTAAAAAATTAAATAAAAATGACATCAAATAGGGACCAGGACTGACTTAATTGTAACAAACCTAGAAAAATGTAATTTAAAATGTTCGTCTCTCGACTCTGGTCATGGGGGAAGGAAAGCAAAAAATTTTGATCGAAATTATAAAAAAAAATATGAAATTTCTAAAAGTGCCTAATTTGATTGAAAATCTGTGTAACGTCAAATAATGCATTCTAAATTATTTTCAATCGGTTGTTGAAAGTATTTTCAAAATCGTTTTGACATGTGAGCAATTCTCTGAGATTTCGGTCATTCGATTTTTTCTGTATTTTTTAATCCGGCTGAAACTTTGTTGGTGCCTTCGGTATGCCCAAAGAAGCCATTTTGCATCATTAGTTTGTCCACATAATTTTCCATACAAATTTGGCAGCTGTCCATACAAAAATGATATGTGAAAATTCAAAAATCTGTATCTTCTGAAGGAATTTTTTGATCGATTTGGTGTCTTCGGCAAAGTTGTGGGTATGGATATGGACTACACTGAAAAAAAATGATACACGGTAAAAAAAATTTTAGTGATTTTTAATTTAACTTTTTGTCACTAAAACTTGATTTGCAAAAAAACACTATTTTTATTTTTTTTTATTTTTTGATATGTTTTAGAGGACATCAAATGCCAACTTTTCAAAAATTTCCAGAATGGGCAAAAAATCTTTGACCGAGTTATGATTTTTTGAATCAATACAGATTTTTTCAAAAAATCGAAATATTGGTCGCAACTTCAATTTTCGATGTAAAATCGAATTTGCAATCAAAAAGTGCTTTTGTGAATTTTTGATAAAGTGTTTGATAAAGTTAATAACTTGAAAACGGTGCACTTTATCAAAAATTCACTAAAGCACTTTTTGATTGCAAATTCGATTTTACATCGAAAATTGAAGTTGAAAAATTTTTGCGACCAATATTTCGATTTTTTGAAAAAATCTGTATTGATTCAAAAAATCATAACTCGGTCAAAGATTTTTTGCCCATTCTGGAAATTTCTGAAAAGTTGGCATTTGATGTCCTCTAAAACATATCAAAAAATAAAAAAATTAAAAATAGTGTTTTTTTGCAAATCAAGTTTTAGTGACAAAAAGTTAAATAAAAAATCACCAAATTTTTTTTTACCGTGTATCATTTTTTTTTCAGTGTAGTCCATATCCATTCCTACAACTTTGCCGAAGACACCAAATCGATCAAAAAATTCCTTCAAAAGATGCAGATTTTTGAATTTTCACATATCATTTTTGTATGGACAGTAGCGTGGCTCACGGATATATGAAAAAGACAAAAGTGTTCAATTTCGAACGCCTAGACCGGAATTTTGTAGCAGGCTAGCTTCTGCGGTTATAATGCTACAAAATTTCGGTCGAGGCGTTCGATATTGAACACTTTTGTCTTTTTCATATATCCGTGAGCCACACTAATGGACAGCTGCCAAATTTGTATGGAAAATTATGTGGACAAACTAATGATGCAAAATGGCTTCTTTGGGCATACCGAAGGCACCAAAAAAGTTTCAGCCGGATTAAAAAATACCTAAATTAAAATTAAAGAAAAAAAGACCGATTCCTTAGAGAACTGCTCATGTGGAAAATTTTCGAGGATTTTTCAGGTTTTAAAAACATTTCAGTTCATAATTGAAACAATTTCGAAATAAAACGCCAAATCACATTGTAAATAAAATGATTTATAAACATTCAATTCAAAGTTTAAATGATTATATAATTATAATGTTGTATAAACAATATCCAACTTTTCATATGCTTGAAATGTCCTGGTTTGAGACGAAAATATTTGCTCAAAACCTGCGTCTTCTCAATAAACCATGGCATGTCAAATTTATCGTGTCAATCATAAAATTCACTCGGCCGAAAAACCAAAAAGGCATCCGTTGGAATGGTCGACCACCGTTAGGTCGACGCAAACAGGCCGAAAGTTATGGTGCTTCACTTCCATCCGTAACTAGCGAGCTTGTCTAAGAAAGGTAAGAAGAGGAGTTAAATAGTTGAATTAATTGATTGGTGCGAAATTCAGCTGAATAGGGTCCTAAAGTCCTATGTCAATTTTCATGTACAACTGTAAAAACATGTTTAAATGCCATTTCTGATCACTTTTTTACTTAAATGTAAATAAAATAAATTGATATTTTAGGATGGATTTTTTTTCGATGTTAACAATAATAACAGCAATTCGTCAGTTGTGTGCTATCTTGTGACAACGACCATTTAGTACTTTTCGAGAAAATCAATTTTTGAAGTTTGTTGGTAAATAATTTCAAACTATAAATGATAGAGCCAAACTTTTTGACGCAATCGGTTCGTATACTATCGCTTAACAAACGCTCCAAGTTTCAACTAATTTGGTTACACCAGTTAAAAGATACAGTAAATAATGTTAACAAAAATCTGAAAAGCACGTGTCACAAGTGTGTTTCGAAAGTAAAATTGTACTACGTGTCACAAGTTTGCACAGAATTCTCATACAAACTAAAATAAGCTCAAATCAATGGTTTAATCGACTTAATCAGTATATTTTTATAAACAAAAGGTTGCATTGCCTTTAGAAAGTACGTGTGTAAATAAATTTGTGAAAAACAAGAAAAATTTTCCACATTTTCCAACAACATGTATGACGTGTCTCAAGTGTGCACAATCATTTTGATGATAAATTAGTCTATGTCACAAGTGTGTATTGCGATATCCGGGAAACGGAAGCGAGTTTCCAAAATCGGGTTAAAGCATCTTGTAGTGTTTGTTAAGTATAGTAAAACGTCATCATTAACTCATTTTAGACCATTTTAGTCTATGTCACAAGATAGCACACAGCTGACGAATTTGAGCTTAATTTGAGGACCGAATTTCATATATAATCAAGAGAATATTACAATAATTCAGGTCTGCGGAATCCAGTAATTAAATGGAAAATATATTAGTCAACCAACTTCCATAAAACAAATTAAAGGGAACTTGAGTTTTTCA
Source organism: Culex pipiens pallens (assembly GCF_016801865.2). NCBI lineage: Eukaryota > Metazoa > Arthropoda > Insecta > Diptera > Culicidae > Culex > Culex pipiens. The sequence goes on along the minus strand of NC_068939.1, from coordinate 37,946,792 downwards.
TCATTTCGACCAACTAACTTTCGGCCAATTACCCCCAAATCACGTGGCTATTTTTCCCCAACCTTAACATGCCAAAGTTATCAATTCGGTCTCAAAATTCACACTTCCTGGCTGCTAATAGGCCCCTCGTCTTGTGGTCAAATTCCTTGTTCACGCGCCAGCATTTGCGTCAGAATCGATCACGATCGCGATGCTTTTCCGTAGGTAATCATGGTACAAACGCGAGCGAGCAAAACTTTGCCACGTTCTGCACGTTTTTCATGACCAAAACAGGTCTATTTTCGGGGTGTTTAAATCTTTATTGCATTTTTGTTTTGTTTTCGAACCAACTTTAACCGTAGATTTTTGACGTGATTTCGTCGCTCGACCAACGCGGAAGAACCGACCGTTGATGGCCATCTCGGGCGATGACGACGTGGCCCACCAGAGGACAGGTATCACACGCCGGTCGCCGTCGGTCGTGGCCAAATTTATTAGATGACCACCAGCCAGCCCAAGGGGGTGATCACTTTTTGGCTAAATGAGCATCGAGATACCATCGACACGTCAATAAATCACGGCGGCCTGCTTCACGGTTGGCGGATTTTCCCTCGACGAGACGCCGCCGCCGTTGGTCCCCACGGCCACTGCTGGCAAGGAGTTCGAGGTCATCGACGTAACGCCACCGCCGAAGGGGACATAATTTGGCTAGGGAACCTTCTTTTTTTTTCTTGCTTTAAGGTTATGGTTTAGATTTTTTCCCGCGATTTGTCGTCGCCGAAGTGGTTATTTTTGAGTTTTTGTTTACCTTTTCACATCGCCGAGATGGACGATTTGGTTCGATGCCGGCTGGGAGGCGAGATTTATTGGCCCGATGTCGTCGCCAAACATGACGAGGCCGTCGCGCCTGAATGGCAAAGTTCGACCCGGTGGACACCCCTCGATCGACGCGGTTCTCATGGTTTGACAAATAAAGAAATAAAGATGTTGAGTAATTATGAGTTCTGAACTAGCCAGTTCAAATTTTTGTAAAACATTATTTTATACCCACAAAACGGTCGCATATTCATGACGCGTGACGATTACTCAACAAAGCTTCTTTTCACGCTGCAGACGTTCATTTCCGAAACCGATTAGCACTCAATTTTTGGCTGTTGGGATTTTTAATCGAAGCACGTGGCCCCCAGGCAGCAATGACCACAGCCAAGTCACGTCTTCTCGTATTTTTTTTCGGGCCAGACTTCTTAAATTTCAACGACACGGTTCTGGGTAGAACGAATCCACCCGAACGAGGCACACAGAACATCCTCTGGCGAAAAACAGAAAGAAAAACGCCTTCCGAATAAAACCCCCAAAATGTGTGACATATTTACGAATTGGCGAACAAAGTCCGCGGGTACGCGAATGAAATACTACCAGTTTGGAAATAAAACGTTTTGCCACATTTTGGGAACAAAACAGAACAAAAGTAACAAAGAAGTGGCTGAACAGGAAATGTTCAACAAGCGCAAAGTGCACATTTTGTAGAATGTCTTGAGGGAATCAACATTTTTTAAGAACGTGCAAGTGACGAATCGAACGCGTCCCTAGTGAGGAGAAATATTCCAAATTTCATACAATACAACTTTTTTTTGCTTTTTGCTTTTTGCTTTTTGCTTTTTGCTTTTTGCTTTTTGCTTTTTGCTTTTTGCTTTTTGCTTTTTGCTTTTTGCTTTTTGCTTTTTGCTTTTTGCTTTTTGCTTTTTGCTTTTTGCTTTTTGCTTTTTGCTTTTTGCTTTTTGCTTTCTGCTTTTTGCTTTTTGCTTTTTGCTTTTTGCTTTTTGCTTTTTGCTTTTTGCTTTTTGCTTTTTGCTTTTTGCTTTTTGCTTTTTGCTTTTTGCTTTTTGCTTTTTGCTTTTTGCTTTTTGCTTTTTGCTTTTTGCTTTTTGCTTTTTGCTTTTTGCTTTTTGCTTTTTGCTTTTTGCTTTTTGCTTTTTGCTTTTTGCTTTTTGCTTTTTTGCTTTTTGCTTTTTGCTTTTTGCTTTTTGCTTTTTGCTTTTTGCTTTTTGCTTTTTGCTTTTTGCTTTTTGCTTTTTGCTTTTTGCTTTTTGCTTTTTGCTTTTTGCTTTTTGCTTTTTGCTTTTTGCTTTTTGCTTTTTGCTTTTTGCTTTTTGCTTTTTGCTTTTTGCTTTTTTTGCTTTTTGCTTTTTGCTTTTTGCTTTTTGCTTTTTGCTTTTTGCTTTTTGCTTTTTGCTTTTTGCTTTTTGCTTTTTGCTTTTTGCTTTTTGCTTTTTGCTTTTTGCTTTTTGCTTTTTGCTTTTTGCTTTTTGCTTTTTGCTTTTTGCTTTTTGCTTTTTGCTTTTTGCTTTTTGCTTTTTGCTTTTTGCTTTTTGCTTTTTGCTTTTTGCTTTTTGCTTTTTGCTTTTTGCTTTTTGCTTTTTGCTTTTTGCTTTTTGCTTTTTGCTTTTTGCTTTTTGCTTTTTGCTTTTTGCTTTTTGCTTTTTGCTTTTTGCTTTTTGCTTTTTGCTTTTTGCTTTTTGCTTTTTGCTTTTTGCTTTTGCTTTTTGCTTTTTGCTTTTTGCTTTTTGCTTTTTGCTTTTTGCTTTTTGCTTTTTGCTTTTTGCTTTTTGCTTTTGCTTTTGCTTTTTGCTTTTTGCTTTTTGCTTTTTGCTTTTTGCTTTTTGCTTTTTGCTTTTTGCTTTTTGCTTTTTGCTTTTTGCTTTTTGCTTTTTGCTTTTTGCTTTTTGCTTTTTGCTTTTTGCTTTTTGCTTTTGGCTTTTTGCTTTTTGCTTTTTGCTTTTTGCTTTTTGCTTTTTGCTTTTTGCTTTTTGCTTTTTGCTTTTGCTTTTTGCTTTTTGCTTTTTGCTTTTTGCTTTTTGCTTTTTGCTTTTTGCTTTTTGCTTTTTGCTTTTTGCTTTTTGCTTTTTGCTTTTTGCTTTTTGCTTTTTGCTTTTTGCTTTTGCTTTTGCTTTTTGCTTTTTGCTTTTTGCTTTTTGCTTTTTGCTTTTTGCTTTTTGCTTTTTGCTTTTTGCTTTTTGCTTTTTGCTTTTTGCTTTTTGCTTTTTGCTTTTTGCTTTTTGCTTTTTGCTTTTTGCTTTTTGCTTTTTGCTTTTTGCTTTTTGCTTTTTGCTTTTTGCTTTTTGCTTTTTGCTTTTTGCTTTTTGCTTTTTGCTTTTTGCTTTTTGCTTTTTGCTTTTTGCTTTTTGCTTTTTGCTTTTTGCTTTTTGCTTTTTGCCACGATAACTCGTGGCGAATGTTTTAAAGCCCAAAATTAAAAATAGTAGTTGATTATTTTTGTTTCTTTTTTGGCATCCAATCTTTTTCGGGATACCTAAAAAACTACACTACACCAGATTATAAGTAAAAAAGTCACTGTAACTCGATACCTATAAACACCGCCAGGGTGTTCAGACTCAAAGGACCCAACATCCTCTTGTGTTGTGCGGCACACTTGCCCCTCTAGAACTTGCGCCCAGAACGAATTGCTTAGAATTGCTTGCATTCGGGCGTTTTTTTTTTTTTGCTTGAAAAGAAACCAAAATCCATTAATTATGTGAAACACCAAACAAAGCAAAACTGTGCAATTTTTCGCTGTTGTTTTGCTTATTCTGATCACTTCTGTTGCCGGTTTTTGGCGAGGAACACGGTTCGGAAATTTTCATAAAACAAATCATTAGCGTTCATGTTGATTGTAATTTATTTCAAATGTTTTCATTACATGCTACCGAGCAGCGTTTTGTACGGTGGAAGTTGTTTTCATGAAAATTATGAGCATGACCAAAGCTTTTTTGTAGTCTTGAATTAACCGGAAAGAGTTTTCTCGAATCGATTTTAGATTTATTTGAAGATGTTATTGATGAATTTTAAACGTTTGATTTCTAATTTTGTTGTTTTTTTTGTATTTTTTTTTTTGTACTGATTATTGATCACACTTTTTTTCTATTTTCCTCCAAATCAATAAAATATCAAAAAAGAAACCTCACAACTGCCTCCCAAATTTACGACACGTCAGCAGCGTCATTTCCGCCCCACGATTTAATCGAGAGGGTCATGAGACAGCTAAAGGACCACACCTCAAAGTCACAAATCTTGCGCTAAAAAAGTAACTTTACGATGCACTTCCAATCAGGCAGACATACGATCGATCGATCGGCAGCAATCAGCATCGAGTGAATCAGCTACGGAGATCTTTGCATCACACTTGATCGCGTCGCGTCATTTAAATTTCGGAAGCCCTTTCGTGGGACAGGTACAAGAGCTACCTGCAAGGGAAAATGTGGCAAGTTGTCCATGACACGAAGTCAGCTTACGACCTAGGCAGAGAGGTAGCGAAGGGTTGGTAGGTGGGAAATTTGGAAATTGAAATTTGGAACTTGATATTTAGAACTTAAAATTTGAAACTTAAAATTTGAAACTTAAAATTTGAAACTTGTAAATTAGAACTCAAAATTTGGAACTTGAAATTTGGAACTTGAAATTGAGAACTTGAAAATTTGGAATTTGGAATTTGGAACTTGTAATTTAGAACCTAAAATTTGGAACTTAAAATTTGGAACATGACATTTAGGACATGAAATTCAGAACTTAAAATTTGGAACTTGCAATCCGGAATTTGAAATTTGGAACTTGCAACTTGGAAATTGAAAATTGAAACTTGAAAATTGGAACATGAAAATTGGAATTTGAAAATTGGAACTTGAAAATTGGAATTTGAAAATTGGAATTTGAAAATTGGAACTTGAAAATTGAAACTTGAAAATTGGAACTTGAAAATTGGAACTTGAAAATTGGAACATGAAATTTGGAACTTGAAATTTGAAACATGAATTTGGAACTTGAAATTTGGAACTTGAAAATTGGAACATAAAAATTGAAACTTGAAATTCGGAACTTGAAAATTGTTACTTGAAATTTGGAACATGAAACTTGGAACTTGAAAATTGGAATTTAAAATTGGAACTTGAAATTTGAAACTTGAGAATTGAAACTTTAAAATAAGAACTTGAAAATTGGAACTTGAAAATTGGAACTTGAAAATTGGAACTTGAAAATTGGAACTTGAAAATTGGAACTTGAAAATTGGAAATTGAAAATTGGAACTTGAAATTTGGAACATGAAATTTGGAACATGAAATTTTAAACATGAATTTGGAACTTGAAATTTGGAACTTGAAAATTGGAACTTGAAAATTGGAACTTGAAATTTGGAACTTGAAAATTGGAACTTGAAAATTGGAACTTGAAAATTGGAACTTGAAATTTGGAACTTGAAATTTGGAACATGAAATTTGGAACTTGAGATTTGGAACATGAAATTTGGAACTTGAAATTTGGAACTTGAAAATTGGAACTTGAAATTTAGAACTTGAAATTGAGAACATGAAAATTTGGAATTTGGAACTTGTAATTTAGAACCTAAAATTTGGAACTTGAAATTTAGAACATAAAACTTGGAACTTGTAATTTAGAACTTAAAATTTGGAACATGACATTAAGGACATGAAATTCAGAACTTGAAATTTGGAACTTGCAATTCGGAATTTGAAATTTGGAACTTGCAATGCGGAACTTGAAATTTGGAACTTGAAAATGGGAACTTGAAAATTGAAACATGAAAATTGGAACATGAAAATTGGAATTTGAAAATTGAACTTGAAAATTGAAACTAAAAAATTGGAACTTGAAAATTGGAACTTGAAAATTCGAACATGAAATTTAGAACTTGAAATTTGAAACATGAATTTGGATATTGAAAATTGGAACTTGAAATTTTAAACATGAATTTGGAACTTGAAATTCGGATTTTGAAAATTGGATCTTGGAAATTGGAACTTGAAATTTGAAACTTGAAAATTGGAATTGAAATTTCGAACTTGAAAATTGGAACTTGAAATTTGGAACATGAAATTTGGAACTTGAAATTTGGAACTTAAAATTTGAAACTTGAAAATTCGAACTTGAAAATTGGAACTTGAAATTTGAAACTTTAAAATTAGAACTTGAAAATTGGAACTTGCAATTCGGAACTTGAAATTTGGAACTTAAAATTTTGAACTTGAAATCTGGAACTTGAAATTTGGAACTTGAAAATTGGAACTTAAAAATTGGAACTTAAAAATTGGAACTTGAAAATTGGAACTATAAAATTGGAACTTGTAAATTGGAACTTAAAATTTGGAACTTAAAATTTGGAACTTGAAAATTGGAATTTGGATTGGGATTGGGATTGGGATTGGGATTGGGATTGGGATTGGGATTGGGATTGGGATTGGGATTGGGATTGGGATTGGGATTGGGATTGGGATTGGGATTGGGATTGGGATTGGGATTGGGATTGGGATTGGGATTGGGATTGGGATTGGGATTGGGATTGGGATTGGGATTGGGATTGGGATTGGGATTGGGATTGGGATTGGGATTGGGATTGGGATTGGGATTGGGATTGGGATTGGGATTGGGATTGGGATTGGGATTGGGATTGGGATTGGGATTGGGATTGGGATTGGGATTGGGATTGGGATTGGGATTGGGATTGGGATTGGGATTGGGATTGGGATTGGGATTGGGATTGGGATTGGGATTGGGATTGGGATTGGGATTGGGATTGGGATTGGGATTGGGATTGGGATTGGGATTGGGATTGGGATTGGGATTGGGATTGGGATTGGGATTGGGATTGGGATTGGGATTGGGATTGGGATTGGGATTGGGATTGGGATTGGGATTGGGATTGGGATTGGGATTGGGATTGGGATTGGGATTGGGATTGGGATTGGGATTGGGATTGGGATTAGGATTGGGATTGGGATTGGGATTGGGATTGGGATTGGGATTGGGATTGGGATTGGGATTGGGATTGGGATTGGGATTGGGATTGGGATTGGGATTGGGATTGGGATTGGGATTGGGATTGGGATTGGGATTGGAATTGGGATTGCATTATTTTATACGCCTCTGACCCTTCTGAGAGAGCATCCGTACCGCAACTTACGCGTGTGAGAAGATCATCAGCGACGAGGTAAGAAGCGATAAGACCTTTTCCGAAAAGGCAACCCAACTCAGCTTAATCAACCCGATGCAACGAGAGTGAAGTGCTACTATTTTATCGGACGGAGCCGCATTGCGTTGATGAACTTGGGCCCATAAAAATCCAACGACCGAAAGTGGCCGAGTGGCGGAACTCGGCGGACGCAGGTCAGACAGATTAACTACCGGAGGCTGGATGTTAAATTTCCCTCCAATAAATCTTCTCCCCCTCCCATTCTGGACCGCGGCAAGTCCTGACGGGGCTTGCGGTCAAATTTCATCGGCCGTTAAGAACACACGATGATTGATTGGGGCAAGATTAAAAAGTTTCGATCTCGTTTCGATGAGTAGTAGTACAGCGTTAGGGACGGAATTCGGGAGCATCGTCCTTCGGGAGGACCGGTAGCGGCCAAAAGCGGCTTTCGTGAGCACGGTAACATGAGAAGTTCTGGTTGCATCATCAGCACGGCGAATCGTGTTGACGTTGTTGCCTTTCTGGAAGATTAACTTTGATTATCTTTGAAGGAAATCATCTTTTGTTCTGTTTCGGGTTGTCTGCCCTGGGGGAGCGAAAATAATTGTAACTGCAGCTGCTTCCGTTTGGGGAACGATCACATGATGGAGAAGATTAAAAGTTTAGCTAAGTGCATCTTGAACAAAGTATCTCATGAATCATCAAAAAACCGTGAGAAACAATTTAGGAAGCAAAACGTTTTGACAAGTTTTTATTAACCAAAAAAATAGTTAATTTTTGAATTATAAAAAAAATCTAACAAAATTTCACTCAATCTGTGGCCAATCCCTCTAAATTAATAAGGCACGACTCGAGGTTCCAGCCCCCTCAGCAGTGCCATCGAATTTTGGGCAGGTCCCCTGAAAACCAATTGACGTCAATCGGATATGTTTGCCTATTTGTCCAAATGATAGCGCCCTCCTCTCTGTTAGCTCTTCTGTGGCCACACTCACACCCGTTGTGGTTGAACGGCTGTTGTTGTAACAGTTGTGTTGTTAGATCTGTTACTCAAACTGCTCGTGTCAATAGGAATTCGAGATGCTGCTACAGTTTGACAGTGTTTACTATTTGAAGGGGAAGGTGGGGTGATGTTGGCATTAAAACATTTTTTTTTTGAAAATTACACAAATTTCCAAATAGATTTTTTTATTTCTTATATTTTTTACAAATCAAATTTACACCTTTTCCGTCCATATTAACCAACCTCCCCTTTTACCTTAACAGCAGCGCGCGTGACCACCGTCGTCTAGTAAATTTGACTGTTTCGAAAATACCCCGGCCGTTTGGCCGTTTTGTAAATAGACAACGGGCGGACGAAATTGTGATGTGACTTTTCGGTCCACCGAAAATGATACCGAATCCAAGCAAATAAGCAGTACCGTGGACGCACGAAGAGATGGGAATTTTCCATCCACACGACCACAAAAACTTAATTGTGTTTACACGATTCGTCCCAGCAGCACGGCAACTAGTAGCGCCATCAGTCGACCGCGTCGCGAAGCTTTCGGAGGGCTTAGAATCCGGAAGGTTTGGACACTGACTTTACTGATGAGAAACTTGAGGTTTTAAATTATTGGGCTTTTGTTTCCCATCACTCCCCCTTTCGACAAAAATATGTCTAGATTTGTCAAGGCGTACAGTCATCCCACATATTCGGAACACTTTTGTGATAATTTGTCAATATCATGCCAAATGCATGTTTTCTGTCAACCCTACTATTTTTATGAACTTTATTTTGACATTCTCTTGCTATTTCACTAGGAAAAGTAGTACTTTTAAAACAAAAAACTGCATTTTGAGACTGTTTCATTCAGAGCAGCAAAACACTGCCTCCAAAATGAATGTTCCATAATTGTGAAATGTTATTGATCCACCCACAATTGTGGAACACCTGAATTTAACGGATTAAAAAAAAAAATATCAGCCCATTCATAAAACATAACTAAGCTTGAGTTTCGTTGGTTTAGTGCGTGAAGTCATTACTCATGGAAAGAACCAAACTTTGTTTACATCCGTAAGAAAAAAGTGTTCCAAGTTTGTGGATTTCAAGGGTCTAAGTTTTTCTTGAAAAACTTGATATAAAAGTTAAAATTTGCAGTTTTTCGATATGGCATTCGAAAGATCGCAAAACAAGCTGTCAAATGAAGGCAAAAGCGAATCATTAAATTCAATTATCGATTTTCTATTTTTTTAGCATTGTCGGATTTGTAAACTGTTCCGAATATGAGGGATGACTGTATCTCACAAATACCGTATTTTTTTTTTTTTTTTTTTGCTGCAGGTACGACCCCTTTCATTTCTTGGGTTTTGTATTTTGTATTAAGTATTTTTCTAAATATGATTTGAACATTGTTGTGACTATTATGTAATTGAAGGCACCCAATTTAGGAAGCGTTCTTTTATTACGTAACGCATTTGGTGTTACGCTCCATACGATTTTTTCAATTGTATGGAAATTTTGTAACGAGGGGGAGGGGGTTCAAAAATCTTTTTTTTTTGTGTTTCGTAGTAAAATAACACTTCCATTAAGCATGGTCCAAATTTCGAAAAAGATTTTTTATTTCATGAAGAAAAGCTAAACTTTTTTTTACAGTTAATTTGCCTGTCATTCTATAGTGACGAAATGGCAAAAAATCATTACTAAAAATAGCACTGTTTAACGAAATTTTGAATACTTTAATAGTAGTTTATGCAACAAGTTGCAAAAAGAAGATTTTTTCAGCACGAGTCGTATATTTATCCAACGAGGTTTACCGAGTTGGATAAATACAACGAGTGCTGAAAAAATCAAGTTTTGCAACGAGTTGCTTACAACATTTTTTGCAATTCCGAAAAACGCTTATTTAATGGAATTTTATGTCAAACATTCATGTGTTTAGTAAATTCATCGTTCAAAACAAAACAATATTGAAAAATGTTACTTTTTGATACTAGTGCTGAAAAGTTCAACTTTTCAGCACCCATTTCAGTGCTGAAAAGTAGTACTTTTCAGCACTGTTATTGAAAGGTATTAATTTTCCATTCTGTTATTTTTGATAGGGAAAAGTAGGCCGTTTCGTTTCTCCAGAAGGGCAGGAAAAGTTGACAGTTTCACAGTGGAATTGCAAAATGGTAGTTTATGCAACAAGTTGCAAAAAGAGGATTTTTTCAGCACGAGTCGTACATTTATCCAACGAGGTTCACCTAGTTGGATAAATACGAAGAGTGCTGAAAAAATCAAGTTTTGCAACGAGTTCCATACAAAATTTTTTGCAATTCCAAAAAACACACACTGCGTGAAATTTTATGTCAAATTTTCATGTATTTTGTCAATAAATCGTTTAAATCAAAAAAATGTTGAAAAGTGTTACTTTTCGAAACAAGTGCTGAAAAGTTCAACTTTTCAGCACCCATTTGAATGCTGAAAAGTAGAATTTTTCAGCATTTATTTTGAAAAGTGTTGCTATTCGATTCTGTTATTTTTGGTACAGAAAAGTAGGCTATTTCGTCGTTCAAGAATGACAGGAAAAGTAAGTAGTTTCACGACGGAATTGTAAAAATCTAGTTTTCACAACAAAAGCTATGACTATCAAAGTAACGCTATGTTCTGAGATTTCCAAAAATTGTTCGCACTCCATTCAAAACAATTTGTTTTTGTTTGGAACATTGTCCATTGTTGAATATTTACATATCACTTTTCTATGGGCAGCTGTCAACATTGTGTGGAGACTACGGTACCCAAAATATGGGACATTTTTTCAGAACCTCCCTCCACTAACTGAATATTGTTCATTGGTCTTATTAAGGACTCCGTGTTAAATATAATATATAAGCATAATCAATCAAAATTTACTCATTGAAAAAATCATGGTAACATTCGTCAAGAAATGGTGACAGACTTTATGTAAAAAAAGGTAAATAGCAAATTTGTATTTTTTTTTTTCATTAGGTTCACATTGTTAAAATTTTGCTACACATTGCCCAAAAAATGGTAATATTCAATCAACTAAATTTTAAATAAAAAAAAATAACTTTTTTTCTGTGTATGAACACCCCAATCTTCTTACAGGTTTGCCTAGTCTAATGTTCTCAAAAGTGAGATTCTCTTTGAAAATTTAATGCTTTACTACTCTGTTAAACAAACCAATGCTCTGGTCCTGAAAAGTTATTTTTTGTATGAAAAACATTTGTAGTACTAACTTAGGCGCCGAAATCAAAAAGTTCAATCAATCAATAATAATCAATTTTGTCCAAAACTGCCACTGAATTTTAAAATATAAAAAAAATTCTTTGGTTGTTTTCAATATTTTCAAAATTTTCAAATCAAGACTAACATTTCAAAAGGGCCAAACATTCAATATAACGCCCTTTTAAAATGTTAGTCTTGATTTGAAAATTTTCAAAATATTGTTTTCAAAAAGATTGGAAAATTTCTCAAAATATTTTAACATTGAAAATCGGACCATTAGTTGCTGAGATATCGACATTCAAAAATGGTGGGCTGTTTGGGTGAGACTTAGAAAACATGATTTTTCTGTTTTTAAATCTTTGCATTGCAATATCTCAGCAATTAAAGGTCGTATCAACAAAGTCCGAATAAGCAAAATATAGAGAATTTTCTCAGCTTTTCAAAAATATGTTTGACAAAAGTGGGCAAACATGTGCACTAATTTAAAAAAAAATGAAAAACTTCGACTATTTTCAAAAAAGTCACCTAAATATGGATTTAACTTGAAAACGGTGCTCTTTATCAAAATTTCAGTAAAGTACTTTTTGATTGCAAATTTGATTTTACATCGAAAAACGAAGTTGAAAAATTTTTGCGACCAAAATTTCGATTTTTTTTAAAAAATCAGTATTGATTAAAAAATTCATAACTCGGTCAATGATTTTTTGCACAACCTGGAAATTTCAGAAAAGTTGGCATTTGATGTCCTCTAAAACATATCAAAAAATAAAAAAAAAAGAGTTTTTTTGCAAATCAAGTTTTAGTGATAAAAAGTTAAATAAAAAAATCATCAAATTTTTTTTACCGTGTATTATTTTTTTCCAGTGTAGTCCGTTTCCATACCTACAACTTTGCCCAAGACACCAAATCGATCTAAAAATTCCTTCAAAAGATACAGATTTTTGAATTTTCATACATCATTTTTGTATGGACAGCCGCCAAAATTGTATGGAAAATTATATGGACAAACTAATGATGCAAAATGGCTTCTTTGGGCATACCGAAGGCACCAAAAAAGTTTCAGTCGGATAAAAAAATACAAAAATTAAAATTGAAGAAAAAAGACCGATTCCGTAGAGAATTGCTCAGAGGTCGTGAGTTCGATTCTCGTACCGGGATGATGAAACTGATAAAAAGAAAAGTCGATTTGCGAATCCGTAGAGAACCACTCAGATATTAAAAATAAAAAAACATCAATAGGCGACCCAAATCTTTATTATTTCTAAAATTCATTTTATTATCACTTATATTATTTTTTTATTAACTGATAAGAAATATTTCTTAAAACCGCCTACTCTCATGCAAAACAAACCATAACTTCAATAAATCACGTATCCACATTGTTGTGGGGATTTTTCTAGCGGGAGGGGAGGGTGTACATTTGCGTTACTCATTAGCAGGTGAGTTTGAGAGCAGCGGCCAAATGACGAAAACAAATTCGAGGGTGATGGACGTTTTTTTCGCTCGTGTTGCTCCCGGCTGCTGAATCATGCCGAAAATTGGTGCCCAGTGTTAATTGTTTCACGGTGAGAGCTCAACTGGGTGGGGTTTAGGGCTACGGCGCGCGTGTGCTTAATTATCAGACAGGTTTTGAAATTCATTTAGGAAGGGTTTTGATTTAAGTGCTACATTTATGCCGATTTTGAAGAGATGTAAATTATTTCTTAAAGATTGATTGCATCTTAGTGATAATAACTGATTGTAGATAAAATTACCATTTGTCTTAAAATTTTAAGATTTGACAATCGTTCATTTTCTTTATTTATACAAGTCATAACCTCCATTAAGT